>NC_092234.1:45645511-45698011 GCF_036320965.1 Panulirus ornatus | reverse complement strand
TCTACTTCACTGTCATGATCCCTAACTTCTCCCTAACTATACTTCACTGTCCATGATCCCTAACTTGTCCCTAACTCTACTTCACTGTCCATGATCCCTAACTTGTCCCTAACTCTACTTCACTGTCCATGATCCTTAACTTGTCCCTAACTCTACTTCACTGTCCATGATCCCTAACTTGTCCCTAACTCTACTTCACTGTCCATGATCCTTAACTTGTCCCTAACTTTACTTCACTGTCCATGATCCCTAACTTCTCCCTAACTATACTTCACTGTCCATGATCCCTAACTTCTCCCTAACTATACTTCACTGTCCATGATCCTTAACTTGTCCCTAACTTTACTTCACTGTCCATGATCCCTAACTTGTCCCTAACTTTACTTCACTGTCCATGATCCCTAACTTGTCCCTAACTTTACTTCACTGTCATGATCCCTAACTTGTCCCTAACTCTACTTCACTGTCCATGATCCCTAACTTGTCCCTAACTTTACTTCACTGTCATGATCCCTAACTTGTCCCTAACTTTACTTCACTGTCCATGATCCCTAACTCTACTTCATGTCCATGATCCCTAACTCTACTTCACTGTCCATGATCCTTAACTTGTCCCTAACTTTACTTCACTGTCCATGATCCCTAACTTGTCCCTAACTCTACTTCATGTCCATGATCCCTAACTTCTCCCTAACTATACTTCACTGTCCATGATCCCTAACTTGTCCCTAACTTTACTTCACTGTCATGATCCCTAACTTGTCCCTAACTTTACTTCACTGTCCATGATCCTTAACTTGTCCCTAACTTTACTTCACTGTCCATGATCCCTAACTTGTCCCTAACTTTACTTCACTGTCATGATCCCTAACTTGTCCCTAACTCTACTTCACTGTCCTTGATCCCTAACTTCTCCCTAACTTTACTTCACTGTCCATGATCCCTAACTTCTCCCTAACTATACTTCACTGTCCATGATCCCTAACTTCTCCCTAACTATACTTCACTGTCCATGATCCTTAACTTGTCCCTAACTTTACTTCACTGTCCATGATCCTTAACTTGTCCCTAACTTTACTTCACTGTCATGATCCCTAACTTGTCCCTAACTTTACTTCACTGTCCATGATCCCTAACTTCTCCCTAACTATACTTCACTGTCCATGATCCCTAACTTGTCCCTAACTTTACTTCACTGTCATGATCCCTAACTTCTCCCTAACTATACTTCACTGTCCATGATCCCTAACTCTACTTCATGTCCATGATCCCTAACTTGTCCCTAACTTTACTTCACTGTCATGATCCCTAACTTGTCCCTAACTTTACTTCACTGTCATGATCCCTAACTTCTCCCTAACTATACTTCACTGTCCATGATCCCTAACTTGTCCCTAACTTTACTTCACTGTCCATGATCCTTAACTTGTCCCTAACTCTACTTCATGTCCATGATCCCTAACTTGTCCCTAACTTTACTTCACTGTCCATGATCAATGTCTGTAAAGAATCTTGATGCATCTGGGTCATGAGATGCATTCTTCAGTCATGTGAATTACTCATGACATCATCATACCTCCATACTGGTCAAACCCAACATCAACATTTTACGTATGATAACGAGACGCAATATTAGTCAAACCCAACATCAACATATACGTATGATAACGAGATGCAATACTAGTCAAACCCAACATCAACATTTTACGTATGATAACGAGGACGCAACACTGGTCAAACCAACATCAACATTACGTATGATAACGAGACGCAACAATGGTCAAACCCAACATCAACATATACGTTTGATAACGAGACGCAACACTAGTCAAACCCAACATCAAATATACGTATGATAAGAGACGCAACACTGGTCAAACCCAACTTCAACATATACGTAAGATAACGAGACGCAATACTAGTCAAACCAACATTCAACATATACGTTTGATAACGAGACGCAACAATGGTCAAACCCAACATCAACATTACGTATGATAACGAGACGCAACACTAGTCAACCCAACATCAACATATAGTATGATAACGAGACGCAAACAATTTATCTTTTTTTTCTCTCTTTTTTTCCCCCCGTTCTGTGATCTGTTCTATTGCAGTACACTAACTTTTAAGTGATTATCTTGAATGTTATATCCTTCACAGTATAGTTATGCTATTTCGTTATGACCACAGTTAGGGAAAAATAAATTATTATTGAAATAACAAAGTGGTTATTGTTCATTGAAAATTAGAATTGGAATTATTTTTTTTTCTTTTTTTCTCTCTTTTTTTCCCCCCGTTCTGTGATCTGTTCTATTGCAGTACACTAACTTTTAAGTGATTATCTTGAATGTTATATCCTTCACAGTATTAGTAATGGCTCTTCGTTATGACCACAGTTAGGGAAAAATAAATTATTATTGAAATAACAAAGTGGTTATTGTTCATTGAAAATTAGAATTGGAATTATTTTTTTTTCTTTTTTTCTCTCTTTTTTTCCCCCCGTTCTGTGATCTGTTCTATTGCAGTACACTAACTTTTAAGTGATTATCTTGAATGTTATATCCTTCACAGTATTAGTAATGGCTCTTCGTTATGACCACAGTTAGGGAAAAATAAATTATTATTGAAATAACAAAATTTTTCCCAAAAAAATTTTGGGGGCCCGGGAAAAAGGGGGGCCCCCCAAAAACCCCTTTTAAAAGGGCCCCAAGGAAACCCAAAAACCCCAAAAAGGGCCCCCCCCCCTTTTCCCCCCCCAAAAAAAAAATTTTTTTTTAAAAAAAACCCCCCCTTTTTTTTTTAAAAAAAGGGGCCCTTAAAAAAACCCTTTTTTTTTTTTTTGGGGAAAAAAAAAATTTTTTTTTTTTGGGGGGGTTTTTTTTTTTTTTTTTAAAAACTTTTTTTTTTTTTTTTTTTGGGGTTTTTTTTTTTTTAAAAAAAAAAATTTTCCCAAAATTTAATTTTTTTTTTCCTTTTTTTTAAAAAAAAAATTTTTTAAATTCCTTTTTTTTAAAAAGGGGGGGGGTTTTTTTTTTTTTTTTCTTTTTTCCCCCCCCCCTTTTTTAATTTTTTTTTTCCCCTTTTTTTAAAAATTTTTTGGCCCCTTTTTTGGGGTTTTTTTTCCCCAAAAAAAAAAAAGGGGGGGAAAAATTGGTTATTGTTTTTTTAAATTTAAATTTTTTTTTTTTTTTTTTTCCCCCTTTTTTTTTAAAAAAATTTTTTTTTTAATTTTTTTTTTAATTTAAAAAGGCTTTTTTTTTTTAAAAAAAAATTTTTTTTTGGGAAAAAAATTTTTTTTTTTAAAAATTTTGGTTTTTTTTTTTTTTTTTCTTTTTTTTTTCCCCCTTTTTTCCTTTTTTTTTTTTGGGTTTTTTGTTTTTAACCCCTTTAATTTGGGTTTTTTTTTTGGGAAAAAATTTTTTTTTAAAATTTTTTTTTAAAATTAAAAATTTTTTTTTTTTTTTTTTTTTTTTCCCCCCCTTCAAAAAATTTTTAAAATTTTAAATTATTTCGGGTTTTCCAAAAATTTTTTTTTTTCCCAAAAAAAAGGGGGGAAAAAAAAAATTTTTTAAATTAAAATTTTTTTTTTTTTTGGGGAATTTTTTTTTTTTTTTTTTTTTTCCCCCCCGGGTTTTTTTTCTTTCCCCAAAAATTTTTTTTTTGAAAAATTCCTTTTTTTTGGGGGGTTTTTTCCCGGGGGGTTTTTTTTTTCCTTTTTTTTTTTTAAAAGGGGAAAAAAATTTTTTTTTTTTTTTTTTTTTTGGGTTTTTTTTTTGGGCCCTTTTTAAAAAATTTGGGGTTTTTAAAATTTTTTTTTTAAAATTGGGAAAAAATTTTTTTTTAAAAAAAATTTAATTTTTTAAAATTTTTTTTTAATTATTTTTTTTTTTTTTTTTTTTTTTTTAAAATATATAAAATTTAAAAGGGGGGGGGGAAAATTTTTTTAAATAAAAAAAAAATTTTTTTTTAAAAAAAACCAAAAAATTTTTAAATTTTAAAAAAAAAAATTTTTTGGGCGGGAAAAAAAGGGGGTTTTTTTGGAAAAAATTTTTCCCTTTAGGGGGGGGGTTTTTTGGGGGTGTTTTGGGGGGGGGGGGAAAAAATTTTTTTTAAAATTTTTCCCCCCCCAAAAAAAAAAAGGGGGGGTTTTTTTTCCCCCCAAACCAAAAAACCCCCGGGGGTTTAGGGAACCCCCTTTTTTTTAAAACATTTGGGGGGGGGTTTTGGGGGGAAAAAAAAATTTTTGGGGGGGGGGGGGTTTTTTTTTTGGGGGGGGGGGGGGGTTTTTTTTTGGGGGGGGGGAAGGGGGGGGGGGGGCCCCCCCGGGGGGGGCCCCGGGGGGGGGGGCCCCCCCCTTTTTTTCCCCTTTTTTAAAAATTTTTTAAATTTTCCCCCCCCCCCTTTTTTTTTTTTTTTTTTGGGGGTTTTTAAAGGGAATTTTTTAAAATTTTTTAAAAAAAGGTGTATAGGCCTATGTTTTTCAGTGCCCCATGGCCTCTTATTTAAAAAGAAAGGGATACTTGGTATTACCCAGTGAAATGACACGGAGTCCTTTGGAATGAGTAGTTCTCATAAGAGCCTGTGTTTTCAATGATACAGCTTGTGTTCCCAGTCATACAGCCGAGCCAAAATATGGTGACTGTCCACTCGTAATACAGGCTCATACAGTTAGACTTACCCAACATATCTGTAGTAAACCTTCATATATACGATTCAATGTTTGTGGCATTCGTCGAAAAATGGAATAAAGATTAATTTTTCTTTAATCTTTACCTTTCTTACTGGCTTCGAATGTACTTAAAAGTGTATATTGTCCTGGTTTTTTCAGTATCAAATCATTGCATAATGTCACATTTCGTGATATAAACTTTTTGGTGAATATAGAGAGAAGTGCAATTATTTTTTTAGCAGCATATGGTTTAATTACCCCTTTTACTGATTATTTACTCTTGAATGCCATATTCAAAGCTTACTTCATTCCAGTAAATGGTCCAAGTCTGGAAATATCCCTCAATTTCGTCTAAAAAAAACATTTATGCGTTAACGCATCGGAATATACGCCATAAAATCTCAAAAGAGACAACAGCGTTTGAAGGAAATGACGTTACGAATTGTCATTTCCGTATCATGGTTACACTATTAACTTGAAAGATACTCTCCCCCCCACCCTGCTGGGTACTCCCTGGTTGTGCAATATGCAAAATCGACACATCTACGTAGTGTATGTGTGTGTCTGTGTGTGTGTGTGTGTGTGTGTATGTGTGTGTCTGTGTGTGTGTGTGTGTGTGTGTGTGAGTTAGAACATTTAATTTATTCGTAGCTATGGCAGCCAGCTTCTCTACCTAGGGGGTCAAAAACCTTTTAAAGGCCTTTAGCAAAATGATTGTGTTCCATCTGAAAGCCAGACTACTTCTTCTCTCTCACGTCGCATATAGAACACAAGTGGAGCAGCTGCTGGCGTGATGAAATAAGATATAGAGAGGTTTTTATATTACGGAAAATAATGATAATAAGGTTGAGTAAATGACGTGAGTCATGGTACGAGAAATTTCGACTTTATAATCACTGACCTTGCGCTTCAGCATCCGTGTTTCTTCAGTCCAAAGTGAACTGAAGGTGTAAATTCCCCTTTTTCCTTTTTTCTTTTCGTCACAGTATATAACACTTTTTTTCAGAATTAGAACGTGAACAAAACAGTTGACAATAACTAGAAGAAGGAGAGTTGTTCTCTCTCAAAAGATGAAATGATCAGACTCACACAAAGAAAATGACAGAACGGTCACTACTTTTGGGTCATACTAAAATTCCACTTTTGCCAAGAAATCGCTTCTTGTTTTCCCAAGCGCACGTAAAGTATTTTTTTTCTCTCTTTTATCCTCACAATATATAGCACTTTCCATTACTACAGTGGCATATATATATATATATATATATATATATATATATATATATATATATATATATATATATATATATCACAAACTAAACACTTCAAAACACAAGAAAAAAAAAGTTGTTTGAAACTGCGCCGCAGTTATTAGAACACGGAAAAAATCAACAAAAAAAAAAGGATTTTATATCCAGTTCAGTGAAACGTGCTGACACACACACACACACACACACACACACACACACACACACACACGTCTGACCAATAGAAGGATGGCGCCAAACTGAGTGGGACGAATATACTTCGAATCTATTTAACTTTGTATAGAAAAGGGCAAGAGGTGGTGATGTAACACAAGTATATTCAAAGTTACAAAGGTTTCCATATACTGATCTATCAAGTTACTGAACGACTAATTATTCGTTTAGATTTTCCAGTTGTAGTAGTTAATGCAAACTCGTATGCAAATGTCTTACAGCGTATTTTGCCCAGAGAGAGAGAGAGAGAGAGAGAGAGAGAGAGAGAGAGAGAGAGAGAGAGAATTTCAGTAGGTCACAGTGACATGCAAGTCTGCTATTCGCTGATATCCATGAGGAAAATTGATACTCGGTTATCCCCAAGTGTACTTGAATTAATACATCATGTTTCATTATATATATATATATATATATATATATATATATATATATATATATATATATATATATTCTAGTTTTTGATATATCTATCTTTTATTTCCTTTGACATTCATATTAAGACTGTCTCCATGCTTTGCCAATCTAGTCTTTTGCAGTTTTTCTTATATAAGCTATTTCTCTCCATACAGTATTCCAGGCATTAGACTAAGTATATATTAGTTTTCCCTCGGAAATTATTGACTTTACAGTCGTATTAGAAAGAAATTAAATCGTCCCACTTTCCATGACAGATTTGGTGAGCTTTTCGCCACCAGATTTTGATGAAAAATCTCCAGAATTCTGCTCTTTGCCTTCCTTTGAAATATATAAGGTTTATCAAGGTACATTCCTGTATTTGCATCATCTTTAGAATTTAAATAGAGACGAGTTTATTGATAATATTACTCTGTACTTTCATAAACCATAGGATGGTGTCTCATACAGAGCTTGGAAAGAGATTTAGATATCCAATTTCTATTTTCTTTGTGTCTACATATCATTATATGTATTTTGCTCGCTCTTTGTTTTGTTCCTTTGATTTTTATATATTGAAATTTTATATTAGAGTATGAAAACCATAGCAGAGAGTTTCTGTGTCATAATAGATAAGAAAATACTGAATTTGAAGACACGGTGGGGGTGCGCGCCATGTATTCCTACAAGTGGAAAATTTCACAGGTGATGATATTGTTTGATTTATACAATAATACGGCGACAAGAGCAATTCCGACACGACCGTAAATTGCCTAAATATTCCATTGTTCTTAATCTTCCATAAAAAGAACATATCAGTTGTATTTGTGCGTATTTGTGATTATTTGCGTTGTTGTGAGTGCTGTGATGTTTACACTTGTCATGAGATTAGCGAAGGAGATCGGAGCCATCAGGTAGCGTGCCAGGGTCCTCTATCACTTTCCCCTAAGATATTTCCCTGACGAGGGGCAAGACTAGAGCAAGGAAGAGATACATTGTAGTGCCTATGGTATTCTGATTAAGAGTATGGAAAGGGAGAGCTGTATGTCATCCATGATAATGGCTGACTGGATTATATAGCGCAAAACCTTAAGGGTTCGTGTTTGTTTTTCCTGTAGGTGATCACAGTCTTGTTGTTATGTATAGCTCTAGTTAGAATAAGGGTCAAGGAAAGGATAAAGCTAGGTGTGGCGATGCTGTTATTGTAGATGATGTAGGGTAGTTAGTCATGTCGGAGGAGCGGGCGGCGGAGATAATCTATGAATGAAAGCCCAGCTGGATTCACAAGCTTGATATCCTCAGCCCTGAGTTACACACACATACATGCACACACACACACACACGCACACATACACATACACACACACACACACATACATACACACACACACACATACACACACACACACATACACACACACACATACACACACACACATACACACACACACATACACACACACACATACATACACACACATACACACACACATACATACACACATACACACACATACACACACACATACATACATACATACATACACACAAACACACACACACTACGTTGACAGGTGTTTTGACAGTTTACGCCTCACATAAGTAACGACATTATTCTTATATGCGAATGATAGATCCATTTTTTAGAAGTCTGAGGTTAGGAACATTCAACCATAAAGGAAGATTAGGTTCCTAAGATTACCAGATTCACCAGAGAAAACTGGTTAGAAACTTAAGAGATAAGGATGTCTCATGGAAGCTCATATAATAGATTGAAAGAAAATCAAATTATATTGATGTGATAGAATAAGCCACACTTTTTTGATGCTTAGCAAGTTAGAAATTTTTTTATATATTTTTTATATACTTTGTAATGAGGACAATATAAAAATCCAGCAATATCAAGTTTCTGAGCATTCTGTATTTTTAAAGCTGTACTTTTATTATACTTCAGTAGTTGGTAATAACATTTTGTTATCTCAGTTGACAATGTATTCCAAACAACATATCTTAAATATTTGTGGAAATTTCATTGCTGGTGATATTGCATGGATGAATATTTCTTTGCAGCTGGAAATGGCAGGCCATGGACGACCCATTCCAGCTTCAGAAGAAGTAGGACGGACAGAGAGATTGGTACTACCTGTTTCCCTCACCAGCCGCCTGCAAACTAACACATGGCGCCAAGTGTTTACATCTCTGCGGCCTCTTGTAGCACAGACACGTCAGAGAACACTTAGCACATATGCACGCAGGTACAAGTCCTTACCTTTTCTCAGAATTCTCTACACGTCATCTCTGATTTCTCCCTTTTCTTTATTCCAACCTTGCCTATAGTTTTGCTGTCTTATTTTCTCCCATTCTCTTTACACAAGTTCATCCAAAGTTTTTCTGACAATTTGTATGTTTTGTGTGTATTGCTTAATTCGAAAAGTATTTTACTTAGGGAAATTAAAATGTCAATATGTGATCTTCAGAGGTTTTTGGTGTCTTGGAACCATTTTCTTTAATTTCTTTGATAAGAAGACTGTAGGCAGTCTGAGGGTACACTTATCTGTACAGTCATTTGAAATGAGCTGTTTTCTGTGGTAAAGAAACTAACTGTTAAGCATGAACACTGTTAGGGTCCTGTTAGTCTCCTAGTTATCATTCTGTTATATTGGTTACCATAGCATAATAGTGGTGCTATGGGATCTCAGCCTCTTTAGATCATGAACTGAGCTTTCTGCCTGGCAGAATTGGTGTTGCATTGCACATAATGGCTTGTGCCAGGCTGGGTATGCTGAGGTGTGGCCCTGGCATAGCAGACTCCCCTTATTGGGTCAATGCAGTGCTATGAATGTAAATTGCATTTATGTTTTTGAAAAAAGTGGTGAAGTAAATGGATCATTTTTTGTTGTTATATTATGTTTTTTAATTCATGCAGCTTGCCAAGTAGGCCTGCCATGTTTATGATATATGAATACTGCATCAGTTTATGATATCAGGATAATTTCTTGTAACACATGGATAAAGTTTTCTGTGAATACATATTGTACATTCTTATCCCATGTAAGCATAATTTTTCTCTTTCAATCAGACTACATGAACGACAACATTACATGCAATCCAGAAGACCTCGTCCCGAGAATGAGGAACAGCAAAATGGAGAACAAGGTGGAGACAGTTCAGCATGGCAGTCACTTTTCTCTCCTCACCCACCGGACCCGCACTCGGAAACCAACAGAGCGGAAAGAGGACTGGACAACAGATATAATGTTGTAATTGATATAGAGTCTGGTGAAGGCACTGTTAGAAATTCTCCTGACACTACAGGCATTCCAGTACCATCACAGTCATCACATATTGAACAGAATGCTTCAAACCATGCAGTGGAGAATGCCACTACATTTTCAAGTGCCTCCAATGCAGTTGAAGTATCTGAAGTCTCCACCACTACTAATCTAGCTTCAGAACCCCAGTCACCCAATGGAGTTTCTACTGTTGCCGGACCTGTTGATGAAAATGGGAATGCTTCTGATACTTCCAGTGATGATAGTGCTGGTACCGCTGCCAGCAGGTAATGACAGTCTTTCATGCATTATCTAGTATACCTTCTTCCTCCATGCATGCAGAATATTTTCCCCATTGTGATCTTCATATCTCTCTTTAGACTTCTCAGTGGAAACCTCTTGTCATATATATATTCCTTCAGTCTTTCTACTGCTTCATTCATGGCCTGCTCAGTATCTCTTTCCATTCTACTTAATGGTTTTTCTTTCCTTTTACAGTTTTTCCATACATTTATTCCATCATTAAACTCTAACTTTTTATGTACTGATTATAGTTTTATATTACCTTATCTTCCTCTAATGTTTTCTACTTTACTCATCCTTAGTACTTCATTTGAGAAAATCTGTCTATTTTTGTACGTATCTGTACATATAGTAGATCCTCCATAATATATGTTTAATGCAAGCTTTGCTTAAGTTCTTTGTAGACATGTAGACACTGCTGTAATTATCAGCTTATTGTTCAAGGCTCAGAATCGAGTTACCTTTTATGTCAACATGTGCATGCTTTTCTACGTCTTGAATTTTGGTTTCCACTTTAAGTTTACATCAAACTGGATGATAATGCATGTTCTGTTGATTCTCATGTCTTTAGATTGGGAAGCCATATTGTTTATTTCTTTCTATTTTTCCATACATGTATTCCAAGTAGTGGTTCAGATCCTTACTTTGATAAGTCAGTTAGAATTCTAATCACAAATGATATTTCCTTTATTGATCCATTGCTAAGATTTTTCTCCCTTGTAAGACATTTACCTTTAACTCTTTTGCAACCATCCTTACTGAACTTTACTCCAGGGCACCTAAACTCATTCACAGCTTCCAGATCCTCGCTCCTCAAAATACTATTTTGTGAAATCCCGTCTCTTGCAAAATGTAACGTCATTGTGATATCCTTAGTCTCAGTAATATAGAAGTAGTTGGTCATTATTTCTCATTTTCTTCCTTCATACTTTATAAACAATTCTTTAAGGTTTACTCATGGTTAATTAAAAGTGATTAGACCATAGGCAATAAAATACAAGTTGATTGAGCCCTGAAACACTTGTGAAATAACAGCTGCACATATTTTTAGATATTGTTTATCATCACTAATTGTAGAGTAAATAGAATTTTAATATTTGATAATGAAAGCATCATAAAACCAGTTTTGCTTTCATGTTTTCTCTTGTTAATAGTATATCATCCTTATTTCACTTTTACTTTTGTGGATCAAGAGCATATATTCTCTTAGTTCACTCACACTTCCAAGACTTATACCCAGTGTGGTAGAATGAAACATAGATATCCAAGTTTATATAAGCACTCCTTATTCTTTCACTTTCAATGCTATGATGATTCGTTGAATAACTAGAGTGACTAATTGTAATGTAACGTAAACATGTTACATTCTTGTTATGTTTGGCTGTTGATCCATAGATACAATTCAGTAGTAAAATTTTTGTGAAAACTGACAGATCCAGTTCACAGATTTCATTATTCAGTTGTACATGACAGTGGTTTGATAAAAGAAAAAAATGAAATTAGCAATTAAAAATGCTGAAGTACACAGTAATGCATGTAATATCCTTTTGTTTTTCCTTGATAAAATTTGGTTAAGCATAAGAGCTGTTGATATAAAATAGAATGATACTGTTGGTTGGAAAGAAAGAAACAAGTCTAATCAATTACCACATTTTACACATTTGACAGATAGTTATACATGCCATAGGAGATGTGAGGCAACTGACAGCGTTGGTCTTATACCCAGCTACAGTGATGCAGCAACCACACTGTCATCCCCAATCTTTTCAAACTGTGAATCCTGGGGATGAGAGCATGGCTTAAGTAATGATGTGACGTGCTGGAGCTATAATGATGAGTCACTTCAGGTTGCTGTTACACACACACTTGTAGGAACTCAATGTTTCCTTTAGTTTTAATCTTAACACTCAATAAGAACTGAATCCCATCATCTTAAGCTTAGTTTGCAAATAGGATGTATTTATGGCATAAGATAAGGTAAACAAAGATCTCAGTATAGGAAGGGAGCAGTGAATAAGTTCAGTATCTGCTTATTCAATAATTTTGTTAGTAGCATCATGTAATTCACAAGATTCGCTGTCATTAAATCTGTCCTCATAGTGAGTGCAGCTGTTTTTCAGTGCCTTTGAATTGATCATTTGATCAGAAGTTATCTAATTTGTCATGAGTGGTAATCTTGTGCCAGCATCTCAATTGTCTGCTGGAAAAGCAAATATAGAATACCTCATCTAGTTTGTTTCAGCTGAGTTTTTTGAGGACTTGTCTGGATTTGTGAATTCGGCAGCATGCCTGTTCACTTCATTTTCTTTATAGTGTCAATGTAAGATGCCTAATGATAATTTTGTTTCCTTTTGCCCAGTCCGCAAGAACAGTCATAGTAGCTGATGGGTTTTCTTGTTTGTAAAGATATATTTTTGTAAGACTACGAGTCGTTTTGCACACCAGATGCATGGCATGATATGAAGTTACTTGGGCAGATTGTCTCATCCCTCATACCAAACTGTCATTATCTCTGATCCCTGTCTGATTGTCTATGTGGATATCAGAGTGGAAAATACATAAGTTTCTACCACTTCTCTAAATTTGGGAATTGAGGCATCCACAAATGTGATGTATTATACACATAGATTTTGTGACTGCCTGTCTAGATAAACAGGGATTTACTTTATGTTGGTAGATTTGTATTTCAGAACTTGCTAACCATCATATCCTTTTGAAATCCATTGTTCTTAGCTATCATAGATTATTGAGTGGTTAATTGATCCAATACAATTATTTCCTTTTTTTTTTAACCTATTCAACACAAAATTTTGTAATGGAGTTGCTAAATCTGATTTAATTTTCAGCAGTCATACTTATTAGAAATGTATTTCTATAGATTCTTATCAGAATGTAGATATATATTGATATGATTTTGGTAATGTAAGTAGTTTGATCACTGTATGCTCTACAGTTTATTAATATTCAGGTTCACCACATGACATCATTTTCTTCAACAGAAGTGCAAGTGAATCCCTAACTGAGTTGCTTAGTCAGTTCCCAGAGGTTCGCAGTGGACTTTTGGTTGCCTGGCATTACTGCATCTTTTTCTTCATAATTCTTGCTAAGGCTGTGTTTGATCACTTGACAGGTAAGGATATGAATGTTGATTTTTTATTAGATTCAAGCTCTTTATTTCTTTCTTTCTCTTTGATAGCTGAGATGGCATGGGCAGCTGAGGCCCTAATCAAGGCCATCCCATTAACACTACATTTATTTTTTATTTTATATTACTTATTTTATTATACTTTATCGCTTTTTCCCCCATCAGCGAGGCAGCACTAGGAAACAGGCGAAGAATGGCCCATCCACTCATATACATATATATATATATATATATATATATATATATACATAAACGCCCATACACGCACGTATTCATGCTTGCTTTCATCCATTCCTGGCGCTACTCCACCACACAGCTGAGGCCCCAATCAAGGCCATCCTATCAACGCTATATATATATATATATATATATATATATATATATATATATATATATATCTCATGGTGAGGTGCCTGAGGATTGGCGGAATGCGTGCATAGTGCCATTGTACAAAGGCAAAGGGGATAAGAGTGAGTGCTCAAATTACAGAGGTATAAGTTTGTTGAGTATTCCTGGTAAATTATATGGGAGGGTATTGATTGAGAGGGTGAAGGCATGTACAGAGCATCAGATTGGGGAAGAGCAGTGCGGTTTCAGAAGTGGTAGAGGATGTGTGGATCAGGTGTTTGCTTTGAAGAATGTATGTGAGAAATACTTAGAAAAGCAAATGGATTTGTATGTAGCATTTATGGATCTGGAGAAGGCATATGATAGAGTTGATAGAGATGCTCTGTGGAAGGTATTAAGAATATATGGTGTGGGAGGCAAGTTGTTAGAAGCAGTGAAAAGTTTTTATCGAGGATGTAAGGCATGTGTACGTGTAGGAAGAGAGGAAAGTGATTGGTTCTCAGTGAATGTAGGTTTGCGGCAGGGGTGTGTGATGTCTCCATGGTTGTTTAATTTGTTTATGGATGGGGTTGTTAGGGAGGTAAATGCAAGAGTTTTGGAAAGAGGGGCAAGTATGAAGTCTGTTGGGGATGAGAGAGCTTGGGAAGTGAGTCAGTTGTTGTTCGCTGATGATACAGCGCTGGTGGCTGATTCATGTGAGAAACTGCAGAAGCTGGTGACTGAGTTTGGTAAAGTGTGTGGAAGAAGAAAGTTAAGAGTAAATGTGAATAAGAGCAAGGTTATTAGGTACAGTAGGGGTGAGGGTCAAGTCAATTGGGAGGTGAGTTTGAATGGAGAAAAACTGGAGGAAGTGAAGTGTTTTAGATATCTGGGAGTGGATCTGTCAGCGGATGGAACCATGGAAGCGGAAGTGGATCATAGGGTGGGGGAGGGGGCGAAAATTTTGGGAGCCTTGAAGAATGTGTGGAAGTCGAGAACATTATCTCGGAAAGCAAAAATGGGTATGTTTGAAGGAATAGTGGTTCCAACAATGTTGTATCGTTGCGAGGCGTGGGCTATGGATAGAGATGTGCGCAGGAGGATGGATGTGCTGGAAATGAGATGTTTGAGGACAATGTGTGGTGTGAGGTGGTTTGATCGAGTAAGTAACGTAAGGGTAAGAGAGATGTGTGGAAATAAAAAGAGCGTGGTTGAGAGAGCAGAAGAGGGTGTTTTGAAATGGTTTGGGCACATGGAGAGAATGAGTGAGGAAAGATTGACCAAGAGGATATATGTGTCGGAGGTGGAGGGAACGAGGAGAAGAGGGAGACCAAATTGGAGGTGGAAAGATGGAGTGAAAAAGATTTTGTGTGATTGGGGCCTGAACATGCAGGAGGGTGAAAGGAGGGCAAGAAATAGAGTGAATTGGAGTCATGTGGTATACAGGGGTTGACGTGCTGTCAGTGGATTGAAGCAAGGCATGTGAAGCGTCTGGGGTAAACCATGGAAAGCTGTGTAGGTATGTATATTTGCGTGTGTGGACGTGTGTATGTACATGTGTATGGGGGGGGGGTTGGGCCATTTCTTTCGTCTGTTTCCTTGCGCTACCCCGCAAACGCGGGAGACAGCGACAAAGTATAAAAAAAAAAAATATATATATATATATATATATATATATATATTTTATTATTTATTTTATTATACCTTATTGGTGTTTCCCCCTTCAGCGAGGTAGCACTAGGAAACATGTGAAGAATGGCCCATCCTTTCATATACACATATATATACATAAATGCCCATACACAGACATATACATATTTATATTTATTTTATACTTAATCGCCCATCCACTCATATACACATATCTATATATAAATGCCCATACACGCACATATTCATACATTTACATAACATATACATACAGACTTTTCTTTCTTTCAAACTATTCGCCATTTCCCGTGTTAGCGAGGTAGCTTTAAGATCAGAGGACTGGGCTTTTAAGGGAATATCCTCACCTGGCCCCCTTCTCTGTTCCTTCTTTTGGAAAATTAGAAAAAAGAATAACGAGAAGGGAGGATTTCCAGCCCCCCCCACTCCCTCCCCTTTTAGTCGCCTTCCATGACACGCAGGGAATACTTGGGAAGTATTCTTTCTCCCCTATCCCCTATCCCCTATGTGTCCATGTGTATATATGTATATGTCTGTATGTATATGGCTTGTACCATATAAATACAGACATATACATATATACACATGGACACATTCATACTTGCTTACCTTCATCCATTCCTGGCGCTACTTCACCACACAGCTGAGGCCCTAATCAAGGCCATCCCATTAATGCTATATATATATTTTTATTTTTTTATTCATTTTATTATACCTTATTGCTATTTCCCCCTTCAGCGAGGTAGCACTAGGAAACATGCGAAGAATAGCCCATCCTTTCATATACACATATATATACATAAATGCCCATACATGCACATAAACATATATCATATGTGTGCATATACATAAACATACACAGACATATATATATATATATACACATGTACATATTCATATTTGCTTGCCTTCATCCATTCCCAGCTCTACCCAGCCCCACAGGAAACAGCAACACTTCCCACTGTTTCAGCAAGGTAGCACCAGGAAAATAGACAAAAAAGGCCTCATTCGTTCACACTCAGTGTCTAGCTGTCGTGTAATGCACCAAAACCACAGCTCCCACAGACCTTTCCATGGCCAGGCCTTGAATGAAACTTAAAAAGGAAAAGTAGTTAGGGAAGACATGCAGAAAGACTGATGTGGATATGGAAAAACTGCATATTCTATCTATATCTCCCATGCCTGTTCCCTTGGGGAACTCCTATCAAGGGGTGGCCATGGCCAAAGTGTCTCTTCTTAACCATACACTTACACATTTCCCTTATTATATATATATATATATTAGTAGTATTAATGGTCATTATTTTAGAGATAATGTAAGATGAAGATAGGACAGAGAGTGAAGACAGAAAATAAAAATGAAGGGGATAAGTGTATGATGGTTGTAGGGAGAAGATCTTCAGCCTATCCCAGTAGCTTGGTTTTGTTAAAAGAGTGAAATCAGATATCCTGACCTGGAGATTGTATTATTTAGTTCCAGGCCCCACTTTGGCTTTTGCAAATCAGGACAGTCATATCTCTTAGGGATGATGTCTATAATGTATTGCTTGTTAAAGTTACCATAAAGTACCATCTTAAAATTAGTACTTTGAGAAACCCTACTTCGGAGCCTGCTAGAACATTCTGATCTCATAGGTGTTTATCTGTATCTTGTATAGATTCTGTTACTCCTTGGCATTGTGGGTCAGCTGCTTTTGTACACAACAGTCACTTTAAATGCAGTGTTCTGTGGTAGTCATGTTGGTGCTGTGTGGATGTGAGTGATGCACCATAGACAAAAATGTAAAGGAAAAGGTGCCTGTATTACTGTTTGTGTGCTACGGTATTGTTTTCCAATTGAGTTGCCTCGTTTCTTAACCTTACATGCACGTATCATGTCTTTACTCTCATGTGTATATGTATGTACACACATACACACCCTAGACTATGTCAGGTACCCATGTGTTGAAAATGAAATGTTTGAGGACAGTATGTAGTGTGAAGGGGTTGATTGAATCAAAAATAATGGTGTAAGAGAAAGGTATATAAGTTAGAGGAATATGTTTTAAAAAGCAGAAGGGGTGTGCTAAAATGGTGTGGACATATCTTGTAAAGAGGCTGTGTTAGGAGAGAATGACTTAAAGGGTTTACATGTCAAACATGGAGGGAACAAGGAGAGGGGGAACCAAGGAGGTGGAGGGAAGGAGTGAAAGATGCATTGAAGACTCAGGGTCTGAACATGCAGGAGTGTGTGAAGCATGCAAGGGATAGAGAAAATTCAAGTGATATGTTATTCAGGGGATTGTGTGCTGTCAGTAGGCCAAACTAAGGCATATGAAGTGGTCAGGAGAAACCAAAGAAAGGTCCTTGGACCCTGGTTGTGAATAGGGGGCTCTAGTTTCAGTGTATTGTACATGAAAGCTGGAAAATGAATGTGAGTGAATGAGACCATTTCTTTGTTCTTGGCACTGCCTCGCTAATGTGGGAAATGGTGAACATAAATGAAAGAAAAAAGAATAATAGTAATGATAATATAGATATTACTTTCCATTCTCACAGGACTGATGGTCATCATAACTTTAGTAATTGGGTTCTTGTGGAGCAACAACATTGTAAAGAAGGCAGTGGCCCAGCAGGGAAGACGACCTATTAAGCCTCTTCTGGCTCTACTGGTGAACTTACCTGCTGGTGTGTTTTTCCTCTACTACTCATACAGAAGTGACAAGCTTTTCTACAGGTAAAGCAAATAGCTTTTGGTATTGTTTGATAAGGTAGAAATGAAACTGGGATTATTGCACTAATTAAGGGCATAAAGAAAACAGCTATGCATTATCAGATTACAAGGGTTTATAAAACTGAAATAGTATCAAGTAGAACATGATCTTTGCTTCTAGCCAAAGGGATGGATGTGCAGTTGTGAGTGAAGTTTTTCACTTGTTCTAATTGAAATTATTATGTTGGGATGAAATTTAATCAACTTCTTGTAACTGTCTGGAAGTAGCGATTGTATATGGGACATATAAAGTCCATGATAACCTGTCTCAGGGAGTGTTTAAAAGTAACTTTCTTTCTCTCATCGCAGATCACAAATAGACTTTGTCAAGCCAGAGTTTGATAAGTAATTCTTCTTCAGATTAAGTTTTGATTCTCTTTTCCTCTGTGCTTTTCAGACGCCAAGCATTCAGTTCACTAGGGTTGATAGTTGTACTTGCCATGACTGGGTAAACAATGAAGCAAGTTTTACTTACGGAATGTGGGAATTTCTCTAGACGGTCCAGTATTTTGTAACAAGTGAGGCTTTGTTGAGAGGTTAGGGATATGCTCCATTTGGATAGATTTTTTTTCCTTAAGTAGCTGTTGTATTTATGGTCATAGGAAGGAAGTTGATAATTTGTGGAAAACAAGAGAACGAATAGGGACAAGGGTGAAGGGGGTAAAAGGGGAAATGGTAACAGGTAGTTTGGAAGTGAGGAGAGGGTTATCATGAGTGGCTTGTTGAAGAGACGAGGTGTTGAAAGCCTTATGAAAGATGAAATGCAGCAAGGTGGCTGGAGTGGATGGTATTGCTGTTGAATTTATGAAGAAAGAGGGTGATTGTGTTGTTGATTGGCTAGTTAGGATTTTCAGTGTATGTATGGATCATGGTGAGGTGGAAAAGGCGTTGCAGAATGCACATATATATTAGCACTGTATAAAGGCAAGGGAGATAAAGGTAAGTGTTTAGACTACAGAGGCATAGGCTTGTTGAGTATATGTGGTGAGCTGTATAGCAGGATAGTGATTGAGAGGTTGAAGGAATGTACAGGGCATAAGATTTTGGAGGAGAAGTGTGGTTTCAGAAGTGATAGTGGATGTGTGGATCATGGTTTTGCATTGAAGAATTTGTGTGGAAAATGATTAAAGAAACAGTTGGATTTCTATGTGGCATTTATGGATCTAGAAGAAGTGTATGATAGGGTTGATAGTGATACCTTGTGGAAGGACCTAAGAATATACAGTGTGGAAGGAAAGCTGCCAGAAGCTGTGAGAATTTTTTGTCAAGGGTGTAAGGCATGTGTATGAGTAGGAAGAGAGAAGAGTAAATGATTCATGTGACGGTTGGTTTTCGCAGGGATGTGTAATGTCTCCATGGTTCTTTATTTTGTTTATGGATGGGGTGAAGAGGTAGGTAAATGAGAGAGTCTTAGAGAGAGGGGCGAATATGCACTTTGTAGGGGATGAGAGGGTCTGGGAAATGTCATTTGTTTGCTGATGATGCAGCAATGGTGGTAGATTTGAATGTGAAACTGGAGAAGATGGCAGCTTAAGTTTAGAAGGGTGTAGGAAAGGAGGAAGTTTAGAGTAAGTGTGAATGGAAATAAGTTTATTAGATTTAGCAGAGGTGAGGGATAGGTTAGTTTGGAGGAAGATAAGTGTTTTAGATACCTGGCAGTGGACATGGCAGCAAATGGAACCATGAAAGTGGAAGTGATTCATAGGTTAGGTGAGGGAGTGAAGGTTTTGGGATCACTGAAGAATCTGTGGAAAGGGAAATCATTATCTGGGAGGGGAAAAATGGGCATGTTTGAAGGTGTAGTAGTCCCAACTGCATTATATGGATGCGAAGCATGGGTTATAGATGAGACTGTGGGAATGAGTGTTGATGTGTTGGAAATTTAATGTTTGGGGTCAATATGTGGTGTAAGGTGTTTTGATCATGTAAGTAATGAAAGGGTAAGAGAGAGGTTTGGTGATATAATAGTATGGTTGAGAGAGCTGCAGAGGGTGTGCTGAAAAGGCATAGACATATAGAGAGAATGAGTAAGGAAATGTCAGTGGATTGAATCAAGGCATGTGAAGCGTCTGGGGTAAACCATGGAAAGCTGTGTAGGTATGTATATTTGCGTGTGTGGACGTATGTATATACATGTGTATGGGGGTGGGTTGGGCCATTTCTTTCATCTGTTTCCTTGCGCTACCTCGCAAACGTGGGAGACAGCGGCAAAAAAAAAAAAAAAAAAATATATATATATATTTCTTTTTTCTTTTAAACTATTCGCCATTTCCCGCGTTAGCGAGGTAGCGTTAAGAACAGAGGACTGGGCCTTTTTTGGAATATCCTCACCTGGCCCCACTCTGTTCCTTCTTTTGGAAAATTAAAAAAAAACGAGAGGGGAGGATTTCCAGCCCCCCGCTCCCATATATATATATATATATATATATATATATATATATATATATATATATATATATATATATCCCTGGGGATAGGGGACAAAGAATACTTCCCACGTATTCCCTGCGTGTCGTAAAAGGCGACTAAAAGGGGAGGGAGCGGGGGGCTGGAAATCCTCCCCTCTCGTTTTTTTTTTTTTTTTTTTTTTTTTTTTTTTTTTTTTTTTCCAAAAGAAGGAACAGAGAATTGGGCCAGGTGAGGGTATTCCCTCAAAGGCCCAGTCCTCTGTTCTTAACGCTACCTCGCTAATGCGGGAAATGGCGAACAGTTTGAAAGAAAGAAAGAAAATATATATATATATATATATATATATATATATATATATATATATATATATCTCAGAAGAGGAGGGAACAAGGAGAACAGGGAGACCTAATAGGACATGGAGGGTTGGAGTGAAAAAGATTTTGAGCAATCGGGGCCTAAATTGGAATCAATGTGCTGTCAGAGGGCTGAACCAGGGCATGTGAAGCATCTGGGGTAAACCATGTAAAGGTCCGTAGGGTTTGGTTATGGATAAGGAACTGTGGTTTTGATGCAGTACACATGACAGGTAGGGAATGGAGGTGAGTGAATACAGCCTTTCTTCATTTGTTCCTGGCGCAACCTCACTGAAGCAGGAAATGGCAATCAGGTATGAAAGAAAGAAGAAATGGCGTATGATAAAGTGAACTGAAAAACATTGTGAAAGGTGGTAGAAATTTATGATGTCCGAGGAAAGTAGATTGATGCAGTAAAATCTTTCCTCAATGTTGGTAAAGTATGAATGAAGGTGGATGGTTGATAAATTGAAAGTTTTGATATAGGAATAGAAGTGAGACAGGGATATAAGATGTCACCATTTCTCTTCAATGTACTTACATAAAGATGGGCAGGGCGAGAAAGATGAACAGAGGAATCAAAAGTTTAATTAGATAAGAAAGAATGGTTCTTGGAGACTAACTTATTTGCAGATGATTTATGGATACAAAGGAATTCAAAAAGAGGCAGACCAGTGCATCCTTCTGAGGCTGTATGTGATAGTGGATTAGTGTAGTATAAGTTAGAAGATATTAATTTTACTGTTTATTATACTTGATCGCTGTTTCCTGTGTCAGTGGGGTAGCTCCAAGAAACAGATGAAGAAAGAGCCCTCCACTCATATATGCACATATATACATACATACACATACAAATACATACATATACACATCAACATATACATACATATACATATATATATACATATATACACATGTGCATATTCATACTTGCTTGGAGAGTGTGAAGAGAAATGACAGGTGTTGACTGAGTTTTATCCTGTAAAAAGAAAGTAAAATTAAGTTACTAGTTTTTGATAGAAGGAAGATGAGTCATGGTAGACTTTGTGCTGTAATGCCTTGCAGAATAAATGAAAATCATGAGATGGTTAGTGGACTGTTGCAGAGAGCTATGTGTTCTCCAAGCATGGCAAGGAAAGCTTTTTAGGGGAGGAGGGTGATTGGATCCTTGGGGAGAATTACAAAAGGGAAAGTTAGGACCTTGATAAGAAAAACATTGAGTCACAGCATAGATTAAAATCTCTTATTTCTGGGTTTGAAACATGAACATAGAATGGAACAGTCATTTCTAGGATACAGTTTCCAGATATGAGCTATTTCAGATGCATATTGTGTTAGCAGATAGCATATAACATGAGTGATATGTACATCTAGAATGTCACAGTAAAAGACAGTGGATGCGTTGTTACCTTAAAGTGGTTTGGTCGCTAGGAGAGAATGTGTAATAGTCAGAAGAAAATAGAGTGCTCTTCTTTTAGTTCTTTGGAGAGAGTACGTGATGATAATTGGTAGTATACTGAATGTTGATCTTTTCGTGAAAATATATGCTGAGAGCAAATTGCACTTTTTGCCCTTTAGCTTTATGAAAATTTCTCAGAATGTTCCATTTTTTAAAGGTTTCAGAATGTTATGTCATCTGAAAGGTAGATTTTGAACATTTAATCCACAGATAAGTTACTGTTAAGATTTTAATATTAGAGTGTCTGATATTTTGATAAACAAGGCCTTAAAAGTATTTATGAGATAGTACTATTTATTGCTTTTAAACTTGGGCAAGAAAATCTTTTTCTTCAAGAGAAGCTTTGGAATAGACAGAACAGTACATCTGCTTTATTCAAGAGACTGGAGATTTAAGGGTTGGTCTTGTGTAATTTCTTATAAGATTCTTCAGACTTTTTCTCTTAATTCAAGTAGATGCAAGCACAATTATTTCTGTATTGACACTCGTAAATTTTTTTTCTAGTGTTCTACTGATCCCTCCTGACCATGAGGGATTTGGAGTATTGGACCTCATGTGGATTGTCATTGTGTCGGACTATGTACTGAAATTAGTGACAGTGTTGGTGAAGACAATCATCACACTTATGCCGCACTCTCTCATGCACTACCAGAATAGGGTATGATGATGATGTGTAATGTATTAGCAGATTTTAATGGTAGTGAATGAAAATGTTAGGGAAGTTTCCATCTCTTAATATAATTTTCATTGGCTTCCATTTTGGTGGTAAATACACCCAATTATGTAAACTGTAGTAACTGAACAGGGGTATGTAGCAAGCACAGTATGGTAGCTTACTGCTTTGTCGTTTAACTTCACGTTTTCCCATGTGTAAGTTCTTGGGACAAAGAGAAAAAAGTAAGAGGTGGATGGAATACTTTGTGGATATGTTCAGTGTCCCTAGGGATATGGAATGGTAGTAGGGGGGGAAGGATTTGTTCCTTTCTGTATTATCACTTCACTGAAATAGTCTTGATGTTACTCATTCAAAAGGCTCCTGAACCCCAAGGCTGCACTACTTCTGGTAGGAGGGAATTGTAGAGCCTCCTGGGGTGTATAATGCTTTGACGAGACTGTATTCCCATAGATACAGCCTTGATAGAGGTGACTTCACTTGCTATGTAATCACAAGCAGATGGAAGCCAGTAATGCCAGAGCTTTCCTTTCACAGGAGCTTTCATCAGGATGGTTATACTTGTTGCAAAAATTTTAACATGAACTTTAGAATGGAGATTTTAACATAAGACAGAATGAGACAAGTCTTTCTTTTTTACAGTACCTTTGAATGAATTACTTAAATTTGTGAAATACCTGAGGGAGGGTATGTCCACCACAGCCATTTATTCAAATGGAGGCATTCTTTATTACATTAGAAGTTTATCAGATTGTGATGATGAAGAATATTGATTTCGAATGTGAGACTATAATGGAAATGCTGATACTGTTGGAGAGATCAGTTTAAGGGACTGTCATTGCTGCCATATGTTTAGCTCCCATTTTTTATCATCTCTAAAATGAAATTGGACAAAAGACTGGAAACTTACAGTGCCAAAATATTAAATATGCCTGTTATTTGTAGTCTCATTTACACACATATAGGATAGGAAACCTTACATACCATTCATTTTATTCTCAATTTACATATAGTATGACGGAAAGAACCGAATGTCCCACCCTAACTAGAATTCTTATGTTTTCACGATGCTTGTTAATCAAGTCTGTAAGTAAGACTTGCATATTTATTTGCCCTTTCACCCTTTTGTAAAGCATAGTTTTATGAGAAGTATCCTGACTTCATATGAAAAGCCTTAGTCCCAGAATGATTCATTGATTTTTTTCTTGGTCTACCTTTCTCTCTCACGTTCAAACTAATTATCTTTTTCAACAGCATTGTGCTAATCTAATGTGCATTATACATGGAAATAGTTAAGCTAGAAATTACACCAACATGTATCACTCATTTGTATGGTTACTTTCGTAATATAGTTAATTTGTCAGTATTAGAATTATTTCCATTATGTAAGGGTCTTCCTCACCTTTGATGATTGTCTAATAGGAATATGATATACATCCAGCTATACCCTGATTGTGTTGTAGCATTAATTACTGTAAGATTATTCTGTGTATTGATGATTCAAAGTAGGGATTGTACACTATTCATGAATATGTTTTCTACAGGGCAAATACTTTTTGGTGGTAGAGATGGGGTCACAACTGTATCGAACCTTGGCACCTATCCAACCATGGCTGTCCTACCTCCTTGATGGGTATGTTGGGCCACGAAAAGTACTTGGGGTTTTCCTGTCTGCTGCTTACATGGTTTGTAAGGGTCCTGATATTGTAAACAAAATGAAGAGCTTTCAAGCTGCTGTGGTCAAGTTTATTCATAGTGTGGTAAGTGGACATTTCTCCTTTCATGTTGACTTGTATCATACTTATAGTGTAAAAGTTAGACTGAAGATAGATTGTAATTCTGATCATGTAGAGCTTTCATGTGCATAGATACATTTTTTGTTGTCCTTATAATGGCAAATAAAGTATGAACCAATGATTCTTACTGTGAGGGAAGTACTCTATATCTTTACAGAATTATGGTTGCACCCCGAGCAAATCTCAGTTGGAGGATGCTGGAGGTCTTTGTCCAATCTGTCATGATGATTTCCTTCTGCCAACAATGTTAAGGTGTAAGCACATATTTTGTGAACAATGTGTAGTTACTTGGTTTGATCGAGAGCGAACATGCCCATTGTGCAGAACACAGGTGGCAGATGATCCAGCCTGGAGAGATGGTGGCACATCACATTTTCTTCAGCTTTATTGATGGAAAAGCTTCACCTTTGATTGTTCTCCTGGACCTTGTAGATTCCTTTGGCTGGTAACCATAAGGAAATATGGAACTCAAAGTATCAGCAAGCTGAGGTAAAGTGATTGCAGTGGTTATACATTTCTTTTGAAATTATTTTAAGGTTTATATGTACAGACATACGTAAGTTTTTCTCAGGCCCTGATATTGATAGAGCTGAATTTAAATTATTGAGGAATACTGTAGTATCTGCTTGAAGCTGATAATTGATGATAGGGTCTCAAATCTTTTGACAAGATTGCATCAATAGTAGACAGTTTAAAACGCCACTTCCAACAGTACTTTCTTTATTTTTTTAAATTTGTAATTTAAGAAAGGAGTATCTCTCTAGTTTGATATATTATTTACTTGTTACATAAATTCTATGCTGCAGTTTCCATTGATAGTAAAGATAAATTACTTTTCCCTGTATTTCAAGCTTATGGAGCAGCTTATCATTTGGTTGATACAGATAAACCTGTACTGAAAACTTTATTGGCTCCAAGGCATAGAGCAAAACATTGTTGTGGGGACTAATTTCCTGTGAGAAATACTGTAAATAGGTTTGATATATAACTACAGCCCATTTTTGTGCAATAGAATGACAATAAGTAACATCAGCATAATGTACTTGTTTATCTTAGACATTGTTTGTGCTAAACAGTGTGCACCACTTGAATAACTTAAGTTATGATTGGTTACATTGATGAAGTTGAAGTCAACACACCCCTTAAACATCATACATTTCTCCACTAGCATTAGAAGGCTTATCAGACCCCAAAGGATAATCTTTATATCCTCAAACAGACTTTTAGCCTTCTGCTTAAGCAATAAACTCACAAATGTGGCACTGCGTTTATCCTTGATCCAAAATCTGGAGAAGCCTTTCCATTTCTGCCTTTAGAGGAACTCTACTGCTGCATTACTTTAGCATGAAGAAGGGAGATGCAATCTTTTTCACATTTTTTTTCTGCATCTTTTTGAGAATTGTCCATTTGTGTTAATTCAGCCATGACAACACTACAGACCTCAGATTGATGTCCAATTGCGTTAGTACACTTCCTTCCATTTCGACTTTCAGCTAGATTGTCCAGTTTTACTGTCAAGTGCATTATAGCAAATATTGTTGAGAAATATTGTTGAGCGCCAGTGAATGAGGGTATCAGTAGGAAAAGAGTGCTATAGTGAAACTGCGATGAAAAAAAACATTGCGAAGCAGGATGAAAGGAGGACATGAAACAGAAGTGACACTTTTACCTGATCTAGGAAAGAGAATGCTGATGAATGGCTAATTTGTGTTTCACAACTCTAAAGAAAAGTTTTGAATAAATATTTCGATTAGTATTTTTTTTTTTTCTTTTTTTTTTTCTAAAAGAAGGAACAGAGAAGGGGGCCAGGTGAGGATATTCCCTCAAAGGCCCAGTCCTCTGTTCTTAACGCTACCTCGCTAATGCGGGAAATGGCGAATAGTATGAAAGAAAAGAAAGATTTCTGTAATAGAGTTTGCAGTTAGTATTTCTGTAATAGAGTTTGCAGTTGAATGAAGAAAATGTTGTAATATTTTATTGTTTTTCTTTTATAGGTAAAAGATTAAGAAAATGAATGGCAGTAATTTTTGCTTTACTGTCATCCCTTACTACGATATGTTTAGAGGGATTAATTTTGCTTAATCGTAGAGTGAATCAGTTGGCCTCAGTAGTATCCTGGGTCCAGCTCGGGCTGTAGGGTAGAAGACTCCCAAAGACTTCTTCAGGTGCACACCAGGTATATCCATAGAAGTGCTCACATGGAATCATGGACTTATCTGTCCTTCTCTGGTTTTTCCATCCATACCCAAATACCATTTTGCTCTGCAGACATTTCTTTCCTTCTTACTGTTTCTGTTCTGCATTTTTTAGTTTTATATTTTGTCTGTCCTTTTGCTTTCCTTTGCATATATAAGGAGATGCATCTGTCATGCCTTTCACATGTTTGATATTTCTAAGCTTGACTGATAAGCCAAAAGTGCAATTCGTGTCTTGCTCAAATTTTGCATTGGCACACACAGTTAAACATACTTGATTTATATTGATTATATGAACGGCCATATATTCAAGTTACTGATTTCAAGGTCATGAAAAGCAATTTAAGCTTTTTGTGTTGATATTCACAGATATGTTGCATCAGAAATTATTTATGGTTATTACTACTTTTGGATTGTCTCATAAGAGACCAGGTTGTAAGGTGTTTCGTGCATCATGAAATGTCCTCATACAAGCATATCCTTAGCACCTTCACATGGAACAGAAGCTAAAGGTCATAATTTTTTTTATGATTCTGTCTAGTAAGGCTGAATGATAGGACTTAATGGTATAGGAATTAATTTACTTTATTTATAACCTGTGCTTCAGTGGCTGATCCTCAGATATGCAAGTAGCAGTATCATGCAAACTTAGGGTGATAACGGAATAACTGACAACCTATACACAGGTCATTTTGATTTGTGATTTGATCCTGTATGGCATATTTTTTGGCCTTATTCCCAGTCAGGGACTTTCACCTGAAGTTAGGTGGTCTTTTCTTATTGACAATTCTTTTTGCAAAACAGTGAAAGTATTCTGTTTTTGCCATAATTGCCACTTCCAACTTTGAAAATAGGATAGCTCATGTGGAATTATCCTCAAATGGTATCACTGAAGAGCACTACACTTGGCCGTAGAGAAATTTGAACTTTAGAGTGTATTATTGACCAAGAGATTATTTGTTGCCGGTTTGGCTACCATCTAATTAGTATTCTACTTGAACTCAGAAGATGCACATGGGAAGAGTAAGAATTGCCTCATGAAACTTTCATAAAGAGGGTAGAAGTGACTGTAGGTTTGCATAAGTATGTTAGTGAGAAAGAGAAACCCGTTTACCTTCGTTGGGCATCGCTAGGGAACCAAGACCGGTTGACAAATGGCTGCTAATGTAAAAATTGACAGAACCCAGTCCAGACACCTTTTGGTGCTGGCTTTAGAAAATTTGAGTTTAGGGAAGCAGATCAGATTCTGAGTGGCACAAAAACACATATTCATTGAAACAATCTTGCATTTGGAAATTATAATTTTTGCTGTCTCGCATATAGACTTTACAATGTACACTTAAATTTACACAGTTTCTAAGTGCAATCATATGTAAGAAAACATTGTCCAGCAGCAGTGCTTCACAAGTGAAAAATGAAGCCTTTAAAACTAGGTACTGTGTATTCACATACAACATAAAGGATACAAAAAAATTGGATAATTATATGATGGAAATTTTCTTCAGGCAAAAAGACATTGGTTTAATTTATATTTCACACTCATGCATATTTAGATATTCGATGAATGTAGTCATTCAGATACTGTGATAATAGCAGGCCATACAAATATGCTTTGGCTTTAGTAAAATGAATTAGATAACTGTTTTCCCGCATTAGTATTTTACTTCACATCTAAAGATGAATGTGAAGTAAAAAATGTACTTTAATATATTACTGAACTTTTTATGATAGGCAGTATTTATAATGTTTTTAATTACTTGCTGACTTTGAGTAGATGTAAGCAAAGTCTGATTTCTTGTAAATATCAATGCAAGTATGCCTTGAAACTTTACAAGATTTGTTCTATGTGAAATAATGTAAGTCAGTATTGTGAGCAGTGTTCGTCATATTTTATGTGTATCTTTCAGTTTCCTGTTGTTCCTCAGGTCTCACCAAACTACATTCCTCCCATAAGTAAATCCATGCATTTAGTAGTCCTTGGCATGGTGAGTAAGCTGGCAGACCTACTGACTGTGATGTTATAGATGCTCCAAATATGTGATATATATTGATCTGTGTTGAGTGTTGATGTAAAATGCATTTGCTATGACCATGCCTCTGTGATTTTGGCATGATAGGTATTTGACTACTTTACTGTAATATCTAGGTACAGGTTATTTAGGATATAGCTAGAGACTCAGGACTAGCCATTTACTCCAGCTGGTAAAGGTCTAGTAAATGATTCCTAGGAGGAACATAGAAAAAGATATGCACTAAGTATAAAAGTGCACTAAGTGATGGTTGAGTCGTCAGCATCACTGATTATTTGAGCTTGATCTCCTACTATGGCAATAGGCAAGCAGCTCCCATATTTTTGTTCTTACTATGGATACATAAGTACCAACATATGTTGGGTAGTAATTACCACACTGCTGTGGTAAGCCTGTCTAGCTGACCCAGTGTAAATGGTGCTGAGTCAGCTTTCATCTGAAGGATGTGTACCAGTTGCAAAAGTGCAGGATAGCCAAAGATGGCAATATGGTTGGACAACAATAACAACAACAAAGAAAAGCTTTGTCCAGACTGGGACTTAAAGAACTTTTTCATTTATCAGAAATATCTGTAGTTACATTTACTACTGAGTATTCTGCGTATCATAAACAGCTCTTGAAAGTAATAAAATGATACGCCAGGGACTTGATTTGTGTCGTATAGCTTACTGTGAAAAAAAAATTATTTTATGATATTAAGCAAAGTTAGTAGTATATAGTACTACATACATATACAGGTATGATTTTTTTCCCCCATGATGGGAGTGTCGCTTTATTGTTTTGTTTTTTGACAAGAACCAGCCCATGATAATTTTAATGCTGCTATTCCCCAGCTATTCCCTACAATGATAACAGAAAGAGGGAAATTTTGTCAACAGAATTTTATTAAACTTCTGTCTTGGAAATACTGCTGTACTTAAAGTATGGGTGTGAAAAGTTGAAGTACCCTTTACTGTATTTAAATACTGCTGTACTTAAAGTATGGGTGTGAAAAGTTGAAGTACCCTTTACTGTATTTTACACTTATTCAGCTGCTGCAAAGAGTCAGACCGAATCTTCTCAGCAGTAGTTCAAAGAACATCGTACTGAGCATAATTTTTCACCCATATATTCACCAGTTATTGTAATCTAATTTCAATGATATTAAATGTGTTAACATAGCACAATCTTTACATACCCTCAAAGTTAGTCACATGAATTTTGATTCATGAAAATATGTACATATGACTGTTTTTGATCTCTTCCTGACACACCTTTGCTGTAGCAGGAAATGGCTACAAGTATGAATAAAGTGCTTTATACCTGATTACCTCTTCTGCTTTAGTGAGGTAATGCCATGAACAAACAAACAGTGGCTTTATTTGCACACAGCCAATCTCCAGGTGTCATTTTATGTAAAGTACCCTATCAAGAGCCTGCTATGAACAGCCAAGCTCCACAGCTGCTTCATGGTTTACCTTAAGAGCTTCTTATACCCTGGTTCAGCCCATTGAGAGCATGTTGCTACCAGTATACCAAAACTATTTTGTGCACTATTCGGTGCACACTTTTCATCCTCCAAAATGTTCAAACCCCAGTACCCTGAAGCCTCTTTCCCTCCTTCTTTCCACCTCTTTCTTGTTTGAAGTCAATTCCTGATGAACACAGGATCAGTATCTAAAGAATGAACATTGCATTTGCGAGAAACAGTGTATTTCGTCAAGCTAGATATTTGGTGAGTGTTACGCACTTACCCTATCTTTTGGCAAAGTCTTGTCATAGGCACTTTGTTTGGTCTTTACCCATGCTCCATGCACTTCAGAAATATAGATGTTCTTAATCTCTCTTCACAGATCACTACATGCTGTATGCTCAGTTTCTCATTTCGGGAGGAGCTGAGTGAGTGCTCTCGCAGAGTTGATGCAGGGGATCAAATCTTGGTGCTTGATGATATGCAAGATCTAGGTGATGTGGCAACTGAGCTTATAGATAGGGGACTTGGGGTCCCATGTGTTTGTGAAAGTGATGAAAAGCTTTTCAAGTTGTGTACCAAAGGAAGAATGGTGATCAGGAATGTAGGTGTATACATATGTGAATGAGTTGAGCTGGGGTCATTGAATATTGCTGGATTATGTGGTAATTGACAGGTGAGCAAAGAAGAAATTGTTGAATGTGAATGTGTAGAGTTGGGCGACAGAGTGAGTATTTTTTTGTGGAGGTCTGTCCATGTATCTGCCCTAAATCTCTGATGCCTGTTCCCTCTGGGAACTCCTGTCAAAGGGGTGGCCAAAGCAAAAGTCTCCATTTATCCCTCCCTTGCATACAGTACCCATCCACTGAATTTCCCCATGTCACATGGTACTCCTCTCACACCACCCCCTTGAATTATACTATCATACACTTTCTTGTAAACAACCTATCTTGAATTCTTTCCATGTGCCCAAACCACCACAAAGTATTATGTTTCACCCACTTCACAGTTCATTCTCTTAGCATTACCTGCCATACCACATCTCATACACCCCCCCCCCTCCCTAATTTCTTTCTTCGTCCCATCTAGTCACACCACATGTTCCTCTCAAATAGCTCATTTCCACTGCCTGGATTCTTGACCAGTGACATTCTCTCTATGTCAATGTTTTTCAATGCATGGGTCAGGGTCAGAAGGACTATGCTGTCCCTTAATCCTTACACTTACGCTTCTGCCCTTCATTAATCTGCTAAGGGACCAAATGACTCTTTCTACCCAGTACTGCTTTCTCCCTTTATCTCTCCTTCCAGATCAACAAACTTACCCAAGAAAGCTCTTTGATAAATTCTCCCACCTCATCCAGTCTTTCTCCCCCATATCTGTAACACAGATTGGTACACTATTCTTTCATTCTATAGGGTTTTACTGAATCTTTATTTTCACTGTTTCCTTTCAAGTACCATTTCTTTACTTTCACTCACATTAACCTTTACTTGCCTATGCTTACACACATCATAAAATGCATTTACAACCTTCTGAAGCTCCTCTTCATTGTCAGCAACAACACATTATCAGCCACAAATAAGCTTGTCACTAAGTACCATACCTCACCACCACACTCCATCGTTGCATCCCATTACCTTAGGTTTGCTTATTAACTCTCTTATCACTCTGTACATATATATGTTAAAAAGTCACATAGCCCTGCCTCACACCCACATGTATACTGAAACTTTGCTCAACTCTCCTTTCACTCTTAACACAGGCATTTGCTGCTCTATAGAAGTCTTTCACATCATCCAATGACTTTTCTTAGCCCTCATATCCTTAACACATCCCATTAAGCATTCCACTCATCTTTATCAAATGCTTTCTCTCTCCAGATCAATAAATGCTGCATACAGCTTCTTACCTTTCGCTAGATACTATTCCAAAGTCATTTCCACCACAGAAAGTCTGAATTACGCATCTCTTACCTTTCCTAAATCCCTCTTGCAATAGGCCCTTGCATTTGTATCATTTACCTTCCATCTTATATACCAGTGCATATAAGAACTGCTGCCTCACCTTAACCCACATTCATCAGTTCGTCAAGATACTCTTTCTATCTAACTTTCATTTCCTCCATTTGATTGAGCAACTCCCCTTCTTGATTCATCCCATTAATATTTTCACTCTTACATTTACATCTTTCTTTTTCCACCTCCCACCGGTACAATTTCTTATTTTCCCTGACCTTTCACTCAACTTTTTTCCAAGGTGATTGTGAAAAGTTGTAGTTGGTTTAGGAAAAGAGGAAATGAAAGTGAAAGTATGTAAGCCTGAAAGAGTACCATTTGTTCATTATTAGTATTATATGAAGAATGGCTTAGGGGTAGTGGAATTTTTTGTATGGAAGCAGTGCTTTTATGTGTGTGGCATGCAGAAGGCAGGATATGGATATATGATAAGGTGTAGTGTGTTCTAATAAATCACTAGTGAAAGAGAAAAGGGTGTATTAATATCTACAAGAACAGACTAAAAACGAGTGGAAGAGTACAATAGAAAGTAGGAGGACAAGAGCAAGGGTCAGGGAAGCTGGAAAAGAGGACAAATGAGATTGTGTGAGAGAGTGCCAATGAACTTCTTAGAGAATTAAAAAATGTTTTGGAAGGAGGTGAATATTGAGTAGAGAACAAGAGAAAAAAAATTGGGGGTGACTGTAAGGAGAGCAGATGAGGAAGTGATGGAAAAGAAAACGTGAAGGAAGAGTTGGAGTGGGTATTTTGAAGGACTTCTGAACATGGATGGATTTAGGGGGCATGGGGAAGGAGGGCCATAGCCTCCTCATGAGATGAGAAGGTTCAGGTTAGATTCATGTCTCTCTGGGGTTAAGAGATTCGACTGAAGACTTATGCAGAGATGCAGACATCCTGTTGAGGATGAGCTATTGTTCCAATTGTGTAATTGATATGTTTATTTTAGTTCAGGTGGTAATAAGGTGCTCTGATGTGACTGAAGGGATTTCTGCCTTTGAGAGGACCTTCACACTTTGGTCTGCAGGAGGTTAGTGGAAGGTCATGAAGGAAGAGACTGAAGGAAGTTGGAGAAAGAGCTACTCCTTAGGGAGTCTGGAATTAGCCAGCCACACTGTGTCACTGTCGTGAAGAGTTGTGTCAAATATCTCTTGTGTAAGGATGCTTCCTGGGGACTGTCATACGCTTCGTTGCGTTCTTTTGCTTACTAATACTCTGCTGCGGGGGTGAGGTCTGGCAGTGGAATGATCAGGTCTCAGGCCATGTTGTGTGGGTGAGAGTGGGACATTTTTTCTCCTTGATTATGTCGTGGATCAGTTTTTATATTGAGTCTGGACACGAAGTGTTACAGAGCGGTAAAAGCAGGGGGAGTTGTTGGAGGGATTTAGGATTGTTAGCATTCGATACGGGATTTTGTTGTGAATCTAGGAGTGGCTGAGGATGACTATAAGTGCTTGGATTACACTTGGACAGCACTGGACACTCCGGAGGCCTGCCTGTGGTTACACCGCAGATGAAAGGTCACCTTCAGTGAAGTTGTGTCATCGTCAGTAGATGAAAGGGAGCATAGTATCGCTGAGGAAATTCTCACCCCAAAGGAACCAAAAATTTTCCTACAACGGGATGCAATGCAAGCCTTAACCTGCAGGTCCTTCACATGATGATAATTTAACTTTCCTGTATAGACTTTGTGGAATGGTAGTAGCAATAGTAGTATATTTTTCTGTTAGTTTCTCCTCTTATTGCCATATGATTGAGGCTGGCGCCGCGTTCCTGTTGTGCTGTCATTACCATGTCGCTGGGGAGCAGACCCCCGCCTGCCTGCCATCCTTGTTCAAGCCACGACCTCACTCCACCATCGGCGAAAGGGGTCTGGCGCGGATCGCGTGCTTAATGCTGCATCACCTAACTCAAATTCGCATCGCTAATGACATTGTTCTTTATGGAAATATTATTTCATAACCCCCCGTCTCTATGATCAGCGTGTTGAAGTGGTGGGTGTTGTACGCCCTTGACTTGCGCCAGACTGCCTCCTCAGCGTTTCCACACCTCACTCCTGGATGCGCCACCAGCCTTCGTGGTGCCCCTGTCACCCCGTCTGTATTTTCTCTCAATGGCAGCCAAAATGGAGACCAATACATTATTTTTTCTTGCTTGACATCCATTGAGCTTCATGCACTGGCCTTCTTTGATAAAGGGGACCCGGATGACTGAATGGTTTACATCGGCTTGAGGGGACATTATTCGTTAGTTTCGTGTATCCTCTCACACACTGTAGTGAACATCACTGATGGCGTGGGGGCGTGTATATAACGGTAGATTCTAGCGTCTCGTCTACGGCGCATATTAGAACATAACGGGAATATATCCCCACTCAATTGTCCAGGTTTGTGAAGATTCGTTGACAACAAACTGGGCCAAATTGTTGTCCCGTTGCGCAATGATCTGGTTCGCTCTAGTTTGGATTAAGCCCCTCCCCCGTGTAACCCGGCCACGTAACCAACGAATTTCGTTCATTCGTTATTCAGCGGTTACGACACGACTCAGGTGACCGCTGCCGGAGTGGCTGTAGTCATTATGGTCGGGTTACACAGCTGATCATGCATTATTGAAGGTGTTTTGCATGTCAGGAGATATCCTGCTGGCCTTGGCGCGGGCATCTGTTACTTGGCTGTCTATCCACATCGAGCAATGGCGCTCTTGACTTAATGCTGACAACTGTGTCGAGAACAACAATTTATTATATGTTTACGAGGTGAGTTAGCTCCATTATGATTAGAAATTAAATCATTTACGTGTTAGTATTATAAGTTGGTTGTTTTCAGTCCTGGGATAAGGTGGTTATGAGCGATTGACTGCGCTAGGATAAAATCTTAACTATGATCAAGATATTTAGGTGATTATGGAATAGCTAATGAGATATTTAGGTGATTATGATCTGTGGAATGCTTAATGAGCCTTGACCCGTATGTATAAGAGCAGAGAAACGTACACCATGTGATGACCGAAGACTCGAAACTGACCTTGGGTTGGGTCATTTCGGTTAATCGTTTGATATAATACTTTATTAAGGTATGTATGTGGGAAGCCTCGGTCACCAGGTGAGGGGGGGGGGGGGGTGGACGCAGATGGCGCAGCAGAAGGACAATGTGTCGACAAGTGGTGACACTAGGACCGACCTGCTTTCTCCCCCACCTAACCTGATGGACCAGCTTAGGCAGCTCCCTCCCTCCGTCCATATCTACCAACCACCATGGGTGTTAAGGAGGACGCACATCACCCCATCCAGTTCTCTCCACCCCCCCATTCACTCCACTTTCCCCAGGGGTCGTCGTCCCCCCCCCTCCCCTAAAACCACCACCATCTCCTCTGCGGGCGCGCGCGCGCGCCTACCGTGTGCTTTACCGAGTCATCTCACACCCCTTGGTAAACTAACCCCCCTCCTCCCCCCCTACTCAATCCCCCCTCCATCCCTCCCTCCCTCCCCAGCCTTAGACGTATAAGGGGAAAACCACTTTCCACTCCACCCGATCACCTTCGTCGATTGCGCCACGTCTTCCCCAGCCTAGCGGCCTCCCTCCGCCTCGGTGCTCCCCTTTTCGTCACGTTTTCTGGGCCTGTGTCAGGAGGGAGGGAGGGAGGGGATGTCGTCCCAGACCTCCAGCTGCCCACGACAGATCCGGCTACTGCTGGTGGCAGCGAGACGGGGTTGTTTTATTCAGTGTATGTAAGGCAGGCGAGTGTGTGTGTGTGTGTGTGCTTGATATTCTCGACCTGACCCCAAGAGGTGACTGTTAAACACTGGTACCTGCCCGGCCCGGCCGCCTCCTCCACCACCCAGGGCCAACGCTCTTACACCCACCACCCCTCACCAACCTCACCCCCCCTTACCTCTCTCTCTCTCTCTCTCTCTCTCTCTCTCTCTCTCTCTCTCTCTTTCTCTCTCTCTCTCTCTCTCTCTCTCTCTCTCTCTCTCTCTCTCTCTCTCTCTCTCTCTCTCTCTCTCTCTCTGACAAGGGCAGGATCGTACATATGTCCAAGAGGGAGCAAGGATATCTACATAGTTTCATGAAAGTGGGTTTTTTTTTTTGTATGTATATATATTATATATATATATATATATATATATATATATATATATATATATATATATATATATATATATATATATAGGCGGGTTATATACACTCATGAGGGTGCAGAAAACTGGGATGTATATACCTGTAAGGGAGCTGAGGTTTATATACTGAACCAGGGAGCAGGAGTATATCGTGTACGAATATATGAAGACTACGAGGGATTGTGTGTGTATATATATATATATATATATATATATATATATATATATATATATATATATATATATATATATATATACATTTAGAATGAACTAGAGAATATAAATCTTGTTTCTTTTCCTAACAAGCGACATGAATGCTGTGGTCAGTAAGTGTTTAAAAGCTATGGGAAGCTGTGTCAACTTCACGGTGTGTGTTTAACATCTTGAACACGACGATACGACCATTGAACACGACGATACGAGGCTTGAACACGACGATACGACCATTGAACACGACGATACGACCATTGAACACGACGATACAACCATTGAACACGACGATACAACCATTGAACACGACGATACGACCATTGAACACAACGATACGACCACTGAACACGACGATACGACCATTGAACAGGACGATACAACCATTGAACACGACGGAACGACCACTGAGCAAGACGATACGACCATTGAACACGACCATACGACCACTGAACACGACGATACGACCCTCGAACACGACGGAACGACCCTCCATAACAGTAGTACTATAACCCTTGAACACCACACTCACAAGCCATAACCACATTGTTACATACAACCTTTTACGTAAGATGGCGTAATCTTGTCGAATGTGACCCTTAAGGAATGTCTACAGTGATCGTAACATTACCTAACCTTGATATAAGCACATGATGTGGTATGACTTGCAGTTCACCCGCGTTGTATAGCGGAGCTCAGGAATAATACAATATGTTTTATTATCAATACACTAAGGGGGGGGGATAACGGTGGTTTTAACGACGTATTGTTTGATAAAGACTTTCATAACGGGATGAATATATATAGATGATGTAAATAAGTATATATAGATGTATATATATATACCATGTCATCTATTTCATATAAGATTTTTATAAGATATAACACATTACCAGCGTATTTGCGGTATACGAAAATACGACACGAACACAGGGTATATTGACGCGTGTCTGTATAGCGATGCTTAGAGCTATACCTGTACTATATAACAACAATATAAACCGTTGTTGACCAACAACCAGCCACAGGTGTTGTGTACAATGACAATATTGGCCCTACCGATACTGCACATGAATGCGACAATATCGGAAGCTCTCTGCATAGCACTGCATAGCACATCGCCATTGACCCAGAGGTGAGCAGTGTATAGCAAGCACCCGACCCAGCATGAGGTAAATAAAGCGTATCTCGTTCAAGTCAGTGTGTACTGACCGGCTGGCTGGGCCGAGCGGTGGTGTGGCGGCTTCTCCATTATTAACCTTACCTGCGGGAGAAATGGCCAGCCTTGGCCAGGCGCGCGGTGCCCTGGCCAGCCAGCAGCAGCAGGGGCCAGCCACGGCTGAGTCAAGGGGGCGCGCACGCATGCGCGCGTTACTCACATCATGCGAACACCTTTTCCCCACTCACTCTACCCCCGACACGACCTCCTCCTCCTCCTCCTGTGCATGACAGACAGACGCCCTTCGGTATCTGGCCCACGGCCAGAGTGTCTCAGCGCCTTCGACAAGCCTGTGAATATTATATTGCAACGGTCGCGTAACATCCTTGTCCAACGGTCGGGTTGTTCAACGCTCATTTGGCCGTCGTGTATACTCGGGTTGTATACCACATTCCCGTGTGTATACTCGGGTCGTATACCACAACCCCGCGTGTATACTCGGGTCGTATACCACAACCCCGCGTGTATACTCGGGTCGTATACCACAACCCCATCTGATTTCGTTGCCACCGGCTGTTCTCTGGACCCATAGTGATCTACTCCCTCCCCCCCTATTCTTAAACCATTATCTACCCCTCAGTATTTAATCTACCCCGGTTACCTCATCCTAATTACTCGATTCTCCCCTCTCCTTCTTCCTCAATCGACCTCAAAAGCCTTTTTCCCCCCCTCCTCCTACACCATCTCCCTTCTCCACCACCGATATCACCCCCTCCCTCGCTCCCTGGCTGACTCCCTCCTCTCTCCCTCACTCCCTCCGTGCACCGTCGGGGGGGAAGCCTCGCCTCCCCCTACGCTCAATGTCTTGATGCTACCGCTTAATGCACGCTTGCTGGGGGAGGTAATGACAGGGTGGCCCGTCATGCAATCTTCCTCCGCCGTGGTGGTGTTCATGACGGTGCGCACGCCGAGGTCGGCCTCGGGTGGGTAGATGGTGGTGGTGGGTAGCGGGTGTTCCCATTGCTTCATCTTCCCTCAAGACGGGATGTTGACTGATCGCACGTGTGTGTGTGTGTGTGTGTGTGTGTGTGACTAACATTCGTGTTATACGAGGGAGAGATAGCTTATATATATATGTATATATATATATATATATATATATATATATATATATATATATATATATATATATATATATATATATATTTTTTTTTTTTTTTTTTTTTTTTTTGCTTTGTCGCTGTCTCCCACGTTTGCGAGGTAGCGCAAGGAAACAGACGAAGGAAATGGCCCAACCCACCCCATACACATGTATATACATACACGTCCACACACGCAAATATACATACCTACACAGCTTTCCATGGTTTACCCCAGACGCTTCACATGCCCTGATTCAATCCACTGACAGCACGTCAACCCCGGTATACCACATCCATCCAATTCACTCTATTCCTTGCCCTCCTTTCACCCTCCTGCATGTTCAGGCCCCGATCACACAAAATCTTTTTCACTCCATCTTTCCACCTCCAATTTGGTCTCCCACTTCTCCTCGTTCCCTCCACCTCCGATACATATATTTTCTTGGTCAATCTTTCCTCACTCATTCTCTCCATGTGCCCAAACCATTTCAAAACACCCTCTTCTGCTCTCTCAACCACGCTCTTTTTATTTCCACACATCTCTCTTACCCTTACGTTACTTACTCGATCAAACCACCTCACACCACACATTGTCCTCAAACATCTCATTTCCAGCACATCCATCCTCCTGCGCACAACTCTATCCATAGCCCACGCCTCGCAACCATACAACATTGTTGGAACCACTATTCCTTCAAACATACCCATTTTTGCTTTCCGAGATAATGTTCTCGACTTCCACACATTTTTCAAGGCTCCCAGAATTTTCGCCCCCTCCCCCACCCTATGATCCACTTCCGCTTCCATGGTTCCATCCGCTGCCAGATCCACTCCCAGATATCTAAAACACTTTACTTCCTCCAGTTTTTCTCCATTCAAACTTACCTCCCAATTGACTTGACCCTCAACCCTACTGTACCTAATAACCTTGCTCTTATTCACATTTACTCTTAACTTTCTTCTTTCACACACTTTACCAAACTCAGTCACCAGCTTCTGCAGTTTCTCACATAAATCAGCCACCAGCGCTGTATCATCAGCGAACAACAACTGACTCACTTCCCAAGCTCTCTCATCCCCAACAGACATCATACTTGCCCCTCTTTCCAAAACTCTTGCATTCACCTCCCTAACAACCCCATCCATAAACAAATTAAACAACCATGGAGACATCACACACCCCTGCCGCAAACCTACACTCACTGAGAACCAATCACTTTCCTATCTTGCTACACGTACACATGCCTTACATCCTCGATAAAAACTTTTCACTGCTTCTAACAACTTGCCTCCTACACCATATATTCTTAATACCTTCCACAGAGCATCTCTATCAACTCTATCATATGCCTTCTCCAGATCCATAAAAGCTACATACAAATCCATTTGCTCTTTTAAGTATTTCTCACATACATTCTTCAAAGCAAACACCTGATCCGCACATCCTCTACCACTTCTGAAACCACACTGCTCTTCCCCAATCTGATGCTCTGTACATGCCTTCACCCTCTCAATCAATACCCTCCCATATAATTTACCAGGAATACTCAACAAACTTATACCTCTGTAATTTGAGCACTCACTCTTATCCCCTTTGCCTTTGTACAATGGCACTATGCACGCATTCCGCCAATCCTCAGGCACCTCACCATGAGTCATACATACATTAAATAACCTTACCAACCAGTCAATAATACAGTCACCCCATTTTTTAATAAATTCCACCGCAATACCATCCAAACCTGCTGCCTTGCCGGCTTTCATCTTCCGCAAAGCTTTTACTACCTCTTCTTTGTTTACCAAATCATTTTCCCTAACCCTCTCACTTTGCACACCACCTCGACCAAAACACCCTATATCTGCCACTCTATCATCATATTTTCCTATGAGTCCACGGGGAGCTCGTCGTATGTCTTGGACAATCACATGTTTTCCAAATGGCGTCCTAGCTTCATCTCTTCGATGTATATCAACTGACTTATTTTTCTCTCTTGTGTCTCCCCTGATGATGTGATTACTACACGAAAGTGCACTTGGTAACTTATATTGTTTCATTTTCCCTGTGGACTCATAGGAATATATATATATATATATATGCTGTATCCGTGTTTGCTCTGTTTTTTGCAGGTCTTGATTTACAACAATAACAACATTAAGTAGTTCTAGTAACTTTTCTCTGTAATGTTGGATCTGAAATACGTCATATGGGTGAAGCTAAGATTGGAGGGAAACAGGCGTTCATTTACACTTTTGTGTATTTCTCACGAAAACGACGATGAATTTAGAGTAAGACTTGAGAAAATGACTGGGGGAACATGAGGGGAGAGTGGGGGTCATGTTTACACTGAGGGAGAGGAACATGAAGGGGGGGAGGAGGAAGGAGGGGGGATCATGTTTACGATGAGAGAGGAATATGAAGGAGGAGGGGGGGGGGACATGTTTACATTTGAGATCGCAAATGGCCTTGTGATTACCATGAATACCTGATGATGTTATCTATCTATCTATCTATCTATCTATCTATCTATCTATACATCGTCTCTTCGATGTATATCAACTGACTGTTATTTTTCTCTCTTGTGTCTCCCCTGATGATGTGATTATTACACGAAAGTGCACTTGGGAACTTTTCGTGTTTCATTTTCCCCGTGGACTCATAGGAATATATATATATATATATATATATATATATATATATATATATATATATATATATATATATATATATATATATATATATATAATATATTAGATAGGCGTTTATAAAGACATTTTTGGCCTTATTTATAACCCCTTACGATCCTGTGTAACCAAACAACCACAGGATCATTTCTGTACGTCAATCCACGTCACACAGGTTCTGCCTTGACGACTCATAGGTAGTTCATGGTCATTAAGTCCCTAATCACTTTCAAAGGAGCACCTGGTACTTAAGGAACTACTTAACCACACTTATAACGTTCTATATTTCCCCCGTCACTATAACTCCCCCCCCAAGAAACATATCCAATAAATCCCACTCAAATTCCTGTCTCCCCCGAAAAACCCGTCCCTCCCACTCTCTCTCTCTCTCTCTCTCTCTCTCTCTCTCTCTCTCTCTCTCTCTCTCTCTCTCTCTCTCTCTTGCAACAACAAGCGCAGCTGTCTGCCTTCTCTCTCTCTCTCTCTCTCTCTCTCTCTCTCTCTCTCTCTCTCTCTCTCTCTCTCTCTCTCTCTCTCTCTCTCTCTCTCCTGCCCCCCCCCCGTCAGCCTTCAAGGAAAGAAGAGATTCACAGTTTGATCATCCGTAGATCCGGCTCGCTTCTCGAGAGTAAAAAAAACTGTAGTGCATTATTCATTGCCAGCGTGTTACCATTGGGGGTGTGGGAGAGGGGAAGGGAGAGGGGGGTGATCGAGAGGGGAAGGGAAGGGGGGTGTGGGAGAGGGGAAGGGAAGGGGGTGTGTGTGGGAGAGGGGAAGGGAGAGGGGGGTGTGCGAGAGGGGAAGGGAAGGGAGGTGGGTGTGGGAGAGGGGAAGGGAAGGGAGGTGGGTGTGGGAGAGGGGAAGGGAGGGGGGTGTGTAGGAGAGGGGAAGGGAGGGGAGGGTTGTGGTTGTTGTTGCAAACATCTGTCTCTTCACTGAATGATGATCGCATTTTTTGGCTTGCAGATCCGACGCATCCCGTGGCTGGTTCACGGAATGGAAGTAAACAGCGACGCATCCCGTGGCTGGCTCACGGAATGGAAGTAAACAGCGACGCATCGCCCCAAAAAAGAGTGGAAGGCTTAGAATTTGAAGGTAATGTTTACATGGAGTTTGTAACGTCGAGGCAACACAACACAACACCACCGCTGGCTGGCTGGCTGGGTAAACAGTTTAGTCAGATTGAAAAGAAGAGGAATGGCGGAGTTATGACTGGATAATCTATCTATCAGTAATCGCTGGAGTTAGATTATTACTAGATGATATATTGTTTAAGATGATTATCATGTAGATATATAGAAAGCTCTGTAGAATAGCAGCCTAACTATTACTTAGATATATAGAAAGCTCTGTAGAATAGCAGCCTAGCTATGACTTAGATATATAGAAAGCTCTGTAGAATAGAAGCCTAGCTATTACTTAGATATATAGAAAGCTCTGTAGAATAGCAGCCTAGCTATTACTTAGATATATAGAAAGCTCTGTAGAATAGCAGCCTAGCTATGACTTAGATATATAGAAAGCTCTGTAGAATAGCAGCCTAGCTATTACTTAGATATATAGAAAGCTCTGTGTGATGATAGCCTAGTAGTACTTATTTAGATATATATAGAAAGCTCTGTATAATAATAGCCTAGTCATTATTTAGATATATAGAAAAGGCTCTATAATAACAGCCTGCTTATTAATTGGATATATAGAAAGCTCTGTGTAATAATAGCCTCGTCATTAGTTAGATATAGAGAAAGCTCTATGATAACAGCCTAGTCATTACTTAGATATATAGAAAGCTATGTATCCTAACAGCTTAGTATAGATGATACACGGTAGTTTAGAAATAAATGATAATATGTAATTACTTAGATATATAGAAAGCTATGTATACTAACAGCTTAGTATAGATGATACACAATAGTTTTTAGATAAATAGTAATATCTTCAAAAAGCTTATTGCTGCCTGATATATGTTACGATGTATAGGGAGCTCATTACTGGCTGAGACATATATGATAAGCTTTAGAAAAAGCTTATGACTGGCCTATGTATGGTAAGCTTTATGGAAAACAGCAGTAGCAGTAGCAGCAGCAGCAGCAGCAGCGGTAGGTGCTTGAGAATTGACGTACAACCTAGGAGTTGGTGTTGTAAGTGTTGTGGTGGTGGCCCGGCATGATAGACCATTGCTGTGGTGGTCTGTGGTACGCAGTGAACCACCTTGGTCTACTGTGTGTGTGTGTGTGTGTGTGTGTGTGTGTGTGTGTGTTTTATGTTGAAGGCTTCAGTCATGGACGACAGACAGTCCACATCCAAGCCAGGCCTTAACTGAAACGTAGAGACCTTAATGAAAAAGGGAAGAAGAAGAAGAACAAAAGAAGTATGAAGGGAAAGTATATAGGAATTTTGGAGGATGTGATCAACCAGTCTTGTGGAAATGTGTTAAAAGTCGTGGAAAGTCGAGCGTGCCAGAGCATGGATGGAGGTGTAGGGAAGGAAACAGTAGTCATCTCAGAACGGCCCACAGTTTGAGTTGCCTCAGTGAAACAGATGAATGTTTCCTTCTAGTGTATGGTAGCTGTCTAGGTCATCATGGTGCATAGTAGCCCCAGTGGAACCAGGTCAGTCCAGGTCCTGGTGTATGGTAACCCAGTGAACCAGGTCAGTCCAGGTCCTCGTGCATGGCAGCCCCAGTGAACCAGGTCAATCCAGGTCAATCCAGGTCCTTGTGCATGGTAGCCCCAGTGAACCAGGTCAGTCCAGGTCCTGGTGTATGGTAACCCTAGTGAACCAGGTCAATCCAGGTCCTCGTGCATGGTACCCCCTAGTTAGCCAGTCCTAACGCGAGATCCTACCAGCAAAGGAGTCGTATGGTTGCCCTCGCACACACACACACACACACACACACACACTACCAGAACGATTGTAGTTCACGAGACCAGCCTATACTTAGGTTAGGTTAGGTTAGGTTAGGTTAGGTTAGGTTAGGTTAGGTAACACGCCTAGTTAGGTTAGGTTAGGTTAGGTAACACGCCTAGTTAGGTTAGGTAACACTTGCTTGGTTAGGTTAGGTTAGGTTAGACAGAAAAGAAAAAAAAAAGAAATAAAAGCTCTTTGATCATCTCTGGTAATACATATTTCCCGGGTAGTTAAGATTTCCCGGACTTGATGGAAGAACTGGTGTTAAATGAGAGAAATAATAAGAGAAATATATTATACAGAACACCGCTCGTAGCCATGATCTTACTAACCCGACCCGGATCTAGCCAAACTGGATTTAACCTTTAACTATCATTAAGTTAACGATATGATACCATCATTTATCTTCTCCTTCTTGAAGAGGTGGTTGTGTGACACTCAATGGTTGTTACCAAGGCTTGTATCGCTGGCCACTGACTGTCACCTTGACGATGCAAATGGAACTCAGGAATCATGAAAACTGGGGTGAGGGGATGTTACTTCTAGGCTGCAACTACTACTACTACTACTACTACTACTACTACTACTACTACTACTTCTACCACTTCTACCACTACTACGACTACTACTACTACCACAACGACCATGGCCAACGAGGCTACACCTCAAACGACCTGTTAAGGCCAAGGTGTAACTCAAATGACCCAGCAGTCAGGGAGGTAGACCATCACCATGTCTGACTTGGGAAACGCACATACCATTCCCTGACTGACTGACTGACTGACTGACTGATTGATTGAACTGACTGACTGATTGAACTGACTGACTGATTGACTGACTGACTGATTGACTGATTAACTGACTGATTGACTGACTGATTGACTGACTGATTGACTGACTGAATGACTGACTGACTGATTGATTAACTGATTGACTGACTGACTGACTCACTGACTGATTGACTGACTGACTTACTGATTGACTGAATGACTGACTGACTGATTGACTGATTGACTGACTGACTGACTGGCTGATTGACTGACTGAATGACTGACTGATTGACTGACTGATTGACTGACTGACTGACTGATTGACTGACTGACTGGTTGACTGATTGAACTGACTGACTGATTGACTGACTGACTGAATGATTGACTGAATGATTGACTGATTGACTTACTGATTGACTGACTGACTTACTGATTGACTGACTGACTTACTGATTGACTGACTGGCTGACTGATTGACTGACTGACTGACTGAATGAATGATTGACTGACTGACTGATTGACTGACTGTCTGACTGATTGACTGACTGACTGATTGGCTGACTGACTGATTGACTGACTGTCTGACTGACTGATTGACTGACTGTCTGACTGACTGATTGACTGACTGTCTGACTGACTGTCTGACTGACTGATTGACTGACTGACTGACTGACTGATTGACTGAATGATTGACTGAATGACTGACTGATTGACTGACTGTCTGACTGACTGATTGACTAATTGACTGACTGACTGATTGACTGACTGACTTACTGATTGACTGACTGACTGACTGATTGACTGACTGACTGATTGACTGAATGATTGACTGATTGACTTACTGATTGACTGACTGACTTACTGATTGACTGACTGACTGACTGATTGACTGACTGACTGACTGACTGACTGATTGACTGACTGACTGATTGACTGACTGTCTGACTGATTGACTGACTGACTGATTGGCTGACTGACTGATTGACTGACTGTCTGACTGACTGATTGACTGACTGTCTGACTGACTGACTGATTGACTGACTGTCTGACTGACTGTCTGACTGACTGATTGACTGACTGACTGACTGACTGATTGACTGAATGATTGACTGAATGACTGATTGACTGACTGTCTGACTGACTGATTGACTGATTGATTGATTGACTGACTGACTGATTGACTGACTGACTGACTGACTGATTGACTGACTGACTGACTGACTGACTGATTGCCTGACTGATTGACTGACTGATTGACTGACTGACTGACTGACTTATGAGATAGATTGAGGGGGACCTACAACCCCTTGGCTGTTGTAGGTCAACGGAACACATGGCCGGTTGTAGGTCAGGTCACCGCCATACTCCACGAACTACGTAAAGACACTTACGTCATAACACTTAATGGGTTAACTACCAGTTTCATAGTTCGCAGTTAAGAGATTGGAGGAAATTAAGGCTTTTTTCACCTTTTAAAACTATACGCAATGGTCAGTTGGGTCCCAGGCTATCATAAATATACGTTTCCTCCACCCCCTTCGTCCCCTTGCTCCCACCCACTTCTTAGTCGCCTTTTACGACGCGGAGGGAGAGAGAGAGAGAGAGAGAGAGAGAGAGAGAGAGAGAGAGAGAGAGAGAGAGAGAGAGAGAGAGAGAGAGAGACAGAAGCCCCTTGGACTCCCGCGCCATTACCGTCATTAAGTCTACCCGTCTTCATGGCTACCTACCCTTAGCGAATAAGATTGTAAATACGATGTCCATTTATTGAGCCAACACGTCATCAATAATGCACACCTTTATATATTTATCGACAGTTGCCAGAGAGTTAGTTATTTAGAGACGCGTGATATGTGTGTGTGTGTGTGTGTGTGTGTGTGTGTCTGCGTCACGCGATGGCTCTTCCCGGTCATGTAAATAAAACTACACTGACGTCAAATTGGGCGCAAAATATATGTATTTAAATATGTATGTCTTGGTAATTCACCCCAACCCCCCCCTATCTAACTCTAAGGGCATAGCCACACAAGCAATGACTCAGGAACCCTTTACCCGAATGCCTTAATATAAATATTACCTTTGGCATTATTTTCTTTTTTTTTTATACAACTCGTAAAATCCCAGTTTGATTTATCATGTTTAATCGTGAAGTCGTTCTCATATTTACCCCCTTCCTCCTCCTCCCTGTACGTCGTTTCTCGAATGGATGTCATTCATAACTGCCGTTTTAATGATCGTACTGTGGTTAAGACACCTTCCTTCGTACGAACTGGAGACGAGAGTTCTGGAGGTAAAGACTTCTTTCTTTTTTTTTTTAAGCTTAAATTCCTCGCACGTTTCCTAAGGGCGTGTTGGGCCAACAACACATTCCAGCGGGGATATTATTCTCTCTCTCTCTCTCTCTCTCTCTCTCTCTCTCTCTCTCTCTCTCTCTCTCTCTCTCTCTTTGACTATCTCTTTTTTTTCTCCTCCTCCTCCTCGTCACGCTGACCATTAAGATCCCGCCTCTTGAAGAGCCTCGGGAATAATTCACCCCTTTTTTTATTTTTGCAGTTTCCAAGGCGAAGAAGGTGCTACCAAAATGGCACCGGGTATAGGAAAGCGGGAGGTATGTGTGTGTGGAAAGCGACAAGCTCACAGCCCGCGCGCACACTCGCCATTAAGAACCCGAAAAAATGTCCATTTTACGCTTATTTGAGGCGTTTTATTATCGTTTTATAAAGGATGGTTTAATCCTATGTTGTCCTGAGAGTCAGAGAAGGATGGTTAAGGTGTAGGAAGAGAAAATCGCTGGAGATAGTGAGCTAAAAGTGACATGGTGGTGGTGCTGCCATCTGCAGACCGTCGCTGGAATCTCAAGACTGGAATATGCTGCTGCCGGACGTATGAAAAATGTGTTCGATATGAAAGTAAGTAACGTTTTATATCCGGTGAAAATCAGACAGAACAAGAGAATCCGATAAGATAATGATATTAGATAGTATAGATATATTATAAGAATTATTTATATTCTTAGAATCATAATTTGTTACCTGTTTTCATTAGCATAAAGTACGAGAAGTTAGACCAGAGGTGTCAAGTTCATCTCACAAGTTGCATTCAGTTACCAGTGTTCTCGTGGCGAGTGCGGAGGCCCTGAGTCAGTGCCACAGCCAGACCGACATGCGGTAGAAAGAAAATGTGCTAACCACACCATCATAATTTTTTTCCCTCTCTCCTCTCAAGCTTAAACTAGTGCTAGTCAGTCCACTCTAGTGCCGTGCGTTACTGGAGGTTACGAACACCCCCTCTCTCGAGTGGTAGACGACGACATGTTGGTAACGAGAGCGGTGCTGGTGGCCGCGTTGGCGCCCTACCTGTTGGTGTGGGCGCAGCTGGGCGGCCTACAGGAGAACTCTACCGCGGGAGGTGATTCCTGCCAGTGCACGCCGGCCTGCGAGGGTGGCGTGGGCGTGGGCGGGTGCAGCGGGCGTGAGGTGGAGCGGGCGGACTGCCCCTGCTGCCGGGTCTGCGCCCAGGAGGAGGGTAAGCCCTGCTCCGAGCCCTACCTCCCCTGTGACACCAAGTATGGCCTCGTCTGCTCCAGTGAAAGAGTTTGCAAAGGTGAGTCTCTCTCTCTCTCTCTCTCTCTCTCTCTCTCTCTCTCTCTCTCTCTCTCTCTCTCTCTCTCGTGGGGTCTGTCTCACGTCTGATTCTCTCTCTCTCTCTCTCTCTCTCTCTCTCTCTCTCTCTCTCTCTCTCGTGGGGTCTGTCTCACGTCTGATTGTCTCTGTCTCTCACTTGTCTCTCTCTCTCTCTCTCTCTCTCTCTCTCTCTCTCTCTCGTGGGGTCTGTCTCACGTCTGATTGTCTCTGTCTCTCACTTTCTCTCTCTCTCTCTCTCTCTCTCTCTCTCTCTCTCTCTCTCTCTCTCTCTCTCTCTCCTTCATCCCTGTCATACCGCCATGGCTTCTGTCTCTCTCTCTCTCTCTCTCTCTCTCGCCCGGGCTTATCCCTTAACTTTCTCTGGCCTAAGAAATCCGTGGCCCTTAATGTATGCATCTCCTCCTCCTCCTCCCTCCTCCCACCCCAGCTCCTTCTCTGCTTCCATCCTGGTTCTTCGTCCCTTTCTATCCCTTGACAGTGTCTTGTCCATCACCATCCCTCAGTCCCAGTGCCCTGGCCTGTTCCTCTTTTGCCTTCACTACTGCCAGTGGAATCTCCCTCCCAACTCTTTCCCTCCTACTTCTATTCCCTCTCCCTCCATCCTTCTATCCTTCTCTCTGTCTCTTTCCCTCTGAGGCACCCTCCCTCCATCCTTCTGTCCTTCTCTCTATCTCTCTCCCTCTCTGATACCCTCCCTCCATCCTTCTATCCTCTCTGTCACTCTCCCTCTCTGGTAACCTCCCTCCATCCTCTATTCTTCTCTCTCTGTCTCTCTCCCTCTCTGGTACCCTCCCTCCATCCTTCTATCCTTCTCTATGTCTTTCTCTCTTGTACCCTTCCTCCATCCTTCTATCCTTCTCTCCCTGTTTCTCTCCCTCTCTAGTACCCTCCCTCCATCTCTCTCTCTCTCTCTCTCTCTCTCTCTCTCTCTCTCTCTCTCTCTCTCTCTCTCTCTCCCTTCCTCTCCTCTCCCTCTTGCCCCACTTTCCCTCTACCCCGCTCCATCTCTCCTCATGTTCCACCTTTAAGTACCACACGTCAGACCACGAATATATATATATATATATATATATATATATATATATATATATATATATATATATATATATATATACACCTCGTAGATTTGTAAAATCACGTCCATGTTCCTCCACACTGGTTTAAGGCAATTATTTGTGTCATTGCCTGATATATATATATATATATATATATATATATATATATATATATATATATATATATATATATATATATATATGCGTTATCTGACATATATGTGCGTTATCAGACTGTTATATACATGCGTTATTGGACTTATATACGTGCGTTATATACACGTGAAGGATCCGAAATGAAAGTGAAGTAGTTCGGTGTAGGTAGATGTATAGAGGCGGCGCGTGTGCTCGTAGGAGCCGACGCTGCCGTAACTTGGAATGACTTCATCTGACCTGATTAAGATGGAGTTCATGTCTGGTGAAGAGGGGGGTCGGCTACAGGTGTAGAAGGAGTCGGGTGCAGGTGTTGAGGGAGTCGGGTGCAGGTGTAGAGGGAGTCGGGTGCAGGTGTAGAGAGGGGGTCGGTTACAGGTGTAGAAGGAGTCGGGTGCAGGTGTTGAGGGAGTCGGGTGCAGGTGTAGAGGGAGTCGGCTGCAGGTGTAGAGAGGGGGTCGGTTACAGGTGTAGAGTGAGTCGAGTGCAGGTGTAGAGGGGATCGATTATAGGTGTAGAGGGGGTCGGCTGTAGAGAAAGGGGTTCGGCTGCAGGTGTAGAGGAAGCCAGCTACAGGTGTTGAGGGGGATAGGCTACAGGTGTAGAGGGGGGAGGTCGACTGCAGGTGTAGAGTGAGTCGAGCTGTAGAGGGAGTCGGGTGCAGGTGTAGAAGGGGTGGCAGGTGCAGAGCGAGCTGTAGGTGTAGAGGGGGTTCGCTACAGGTGTACAGTGCTTTGCAGGTGTAGAGGTGATTTGCAGGTGCAAAGTCGACTGAGGGTGTTGAGGTGGGTTGCATATATAGAGTGAGTTGCAGGTGTTGAAGGGGGGAGAGGTGGAGGTTGCAGGTGTTGAGGGGGAGAGGTGGAGGTTGCAGGTGTTGAGGGGGGAAAGGTGGAGGTTGCAGGTGTTGAGGGGGGAGAGGTGGATGTTGCAGGTGTTGAAGGGGGGAGAGGTGGAGGTTGCAGGTGTTGAGGGGGGAGAGGTGGAGGTTGCAGGTGTTGAAGGGGGGAGAGGTGGAGGTTGCAGGTGTTGAGGGGGGAGAGGTGGAGGTTGCAGGTGTTAGGGGGGGAGAGGTGGAGGTTGCAGGTGTTGAAGGGGGGAGAGGTGGAGGTTGCAGGTGTTGAGGGGGAGAGAGGTGGAGGTTGCAGGTGTTGAGGGGGGGAGAGGTGGAGGTTGCAGGTGTTGAGGGGGGAAAGGTGGATGTTGAAGGTGTTGAGGGGGGGAGAGGTGGAGGTTGCAGGTGTTGAGGGGGGAGAGGTGGAGGTTGCAGGTGTTGAGGGGGGGGAGGTGGAGGTTGCAGGTGTTGAGGGGGGAGAGGTGGAGGTTGCAGGTGTTGAGGGGGGAGAGGTGGAGGTTGCAGGTGTGGAGATTACCCCCCACCCCATCTGGTGCGACCAAACCCCCCCCCCAACCTCCCTCCCCCACAGTTGGATGTAGAGGGGAGGTTGTGATAAGATGTAGATAGACTCCTCCCCCTTGCCCCTCCATCTACAACCCTCCCCCCATCTACAACCCTCCCCCCCATCTACAACCCTCCCCCCATCTACAACCCTCCCCCATCTACAACCCTCCCCTCCCATCTACAACCCTCCCCCCATCTACAACCCTCCCTCCATCTACAACCCTCCCCCCATCTACAACCCTCCCCCCATCTACAACCCTCCCCCTCATCTACAACCATATCCCAGACAAAGACGTGTTCACCTCGGCCGAAAGAACAGCTGTTTCCTGAACACCTTGAACAGGTGTACACACCTGTCTTCCCAGGAAGAACTATCTATCTATCTATCTATCTGTCTATATCTATTTATCTATCTAATGTGACACGCCTGGACGACACCGCTCGGACGAATCAATGCGCCAGCCGTGTTGCGTGTCATATGACACCGTGTGATGGCACGCAGACGACAGCTGTGGCCAGCCAGGTGTCACACAGGGTGATGCGTGTCATATGACACCTCTGCGGGAACCAGTCTGTCAAGGTCTGGGTGTCATGTGAGACGAGACACCTCAAAGGTTAGGGGAGAGGGGAGGGGGGGAAAGATAGAGGGGGTGTCATATGACACTAATGACATCCTCCAGATGACACCGGAGTGTCGCACTCAACTGTCATATCTGACACGCTGATGACCGCCAGGGAACAGACGAGTGTTATACCCGTATGACACCCCGATGACACGACCGGTAAACACACTCACCAGTGACACGTCCGACATGACACCATCTGGGGACGCTCAAATGACACGGATCAGAGATAGATAGATAGATAGA
>NC_092234.1:45625511-45630511 GCF_036320965.1 Panulirus ornatus | reverse complement strand
GCCATGGCTGGAAATACAGGAAATACATCTCCAGTTATGTAGTGCTACACCCATTGCTCAAGCCATGGCTGGAAATACAGGAAATACATCTCCAGTTATGTAGTGCTACACCCATTGCTCAAGCCATGGCTGGAAATACAGGAAATACATCTCCAGTTATGTAGTGCTACACCCATTGCTCAAGCCATGGCTGGAAATACAGGAAATACAGCTCCAGTTATGTAGTGCTACACCCATTGCTCAAGCCATGGCTGGAAATACAGGAAATACATCTCCAGTTATGGAGTGCTACATCCATTGCTCAAGCCATGGCTGGAAATACACCTCCCAACTCGTCATACCTGACTGGAAATAATCCAGCAATGCTGTTGACTCCATGGCAGAAAGTCCCTCAGGTTTCTGTCCTGCCCCCTTCACTATTTCTCCTCTTTTCCCAACTATTTCCTTTCTTTCATATATAACTTCATGCACTCATACGCTGACAGACTCATACACTGCCTTCATCCACTTCCTTCAATTCTGTTCCTTCTTCTTCTCTCACTCGATCTGCATCTCTTCTTGTTGACACAGCTTCTTCAAGAAACTCAGACTTGGACAGGATATCCCAGCGGAGGTGTAGACGAAATCGGGTTAAATTTAATGTAGTCAATACCCAGTTTTTACCCATCGGTCTATCGAAAACTTCTCACACCTCTCGTCTCTCCTGTAATTCCACCTCTTGACTCAAAGGACCATAGTTGGTCTACTCTTTCTTGGAAAAAAAAAACCCCACGTTGCGGAAATAGCTAAGTCTACCTCTAAAAAAAGAATTGGATGTTCTGGTTAGATGTCGAAACTTCTTCTCTTCTGAACAGTGGCTCCGTTTATACAAGAGATTGATTCGTCCTTGTAGTACTGGTGCTCTCACATCTGGGATGGTTCTAGCTCTGCGTCTTTACTGGAGAGAGTGGAGTCGAAAGCGGTCCTACTTTTAAACTGTTGTCCCAGGCTGACTTCTCAATTTGGCCCCCTTGCCCTACGCCACAATGTTAGTTCACTTTCCCTCTTCTGTAAGTATTACTTTGGTTTTTTGCACCCGAGAGCTGGCTGCCTGTGTGCCCCCCACCACCACTAGCTAGACCACGCAATACTCGGCAAGCTGCTGCTGCTGCGTCACATGATGACTGTGTGGCCATCGGCACCTCGAGGGTGGGCCGTTTTGATACCTGTCTCTCTCCTTACACGTCGAAGCTTTGGAACTCTCTCTCTCTCTCTCTCTCTCTCTCTCTCTCTCTCTCTCTCTCTCTCTCTCTCTCTCTCTCTCTCTCTCTCTCTCTCTCTCATGTCTTTCCCAGTAACTCTGACTTGATACATTTCAAAAGACAGTTTTTTTCACTTCTTCCAGAATTCGTAAATACTCTCCCTTGTCTTCTTTTTTTTCCTTCCATAATTTTATATTTCTTTTGAGGCTTGGCCTTGATGTGGATTTTTGTGCGTGACTGGAGTCGTCAACGTGGAAAAAAATGGAACACATAGCTGGAAATACAGCAATGCTGTTCATTATTCCAGTACTGGAAATACAGCAATGCTGTTCATTATTCCAGTACTGGAAATACAACCCAGTTTCTTAATACATTACCGGAAATCCAGGATCGTTGCTTGAGGGCCCTGACTGGAGATACTGTCCCGTTCGGTGTTGCATAACTGGAAATCCAGCGTCGCTGTGGAGACCATAACTGGAAATCCAGCTGTAATCCAGTAATTACTGCGCAGGTGGCGAGGTGTGGAAAGAGCAGATCTCAAGCGAACGGGTCAGGTGCAGCCTTGAGCGACCCCCAGCCTGTGGGGCCTGGTGCCGTGCCCCCTGAACACACACACACACACACACACACACACACGGACACCTCGTTTCTGTCACCATTTTGCCCCATCGCGATCCGACACGCCCACTACAGTAGCCTTCTCCCACACAGTCACCTCCCCACACACACCCACTACAGTCACCACACACACACACACACACACACACACACACACATAGACACACACACACTACAGTTACCACCCCACACACCCACTACAGTCACCACTCCACACACACACACACACACACACACACACACACACACACACACACACACTACAGTTACCACCCCACACACCCGCTACAGTCACCACTCCACACACACACACTACAGTCACCACCCCACACACTCATCTCTCAGAATTCTCCCTCATAATTCAACTCACGATACAGGCTACCTAGCCTTCACGTGACACCTCACCACACAAAAACGATTGTAGGTCATAGTCGTGCACTGAACCCTGGAAACCCCATTTCAGAAACGTGGAGGTTTCGAACGAACTCTCCGAAGCTTCGCCACGTAGGGTCACGAACCACCAGCCTTGCATATTAAGTGTTGTATGTCGTGTTTCGAAGCTTCGCTCGGCTAGGCTTCAGTGAACCATTCAGGGAAGCGTTCACGAGTCGTTCCAGGGTCGAGTCCACGTTAGGTTCGAATCCTGGTTGCGGATTTCGGCCCACTGTCAGTCCAGCTGTTCATCCTCCAATCTGGGATGGTTGATGAAATGGGTACCTGTCTTAGGCTTTAAGATATATATATATATATATATATATATATATATATATATATATATATATATATATATATATATATATATTAGCGTTAATGAAATAGTCCTGTTTACAGCATTTTGCTACCCGTACTCTTTCTGTTAGTGTCGTACTGAAAGGATCGTACCGTCGTGCTCAAGGGTCGCACCGTCGTGCTCAAGGATCGCACCGTCGTGCTCAAGGGTCGTACCGTCGTGCTCAAGGATCGTACCGTCGTGCTCAAGGGTCGTACCGTCGTGCTCAAGGATCGTACCGTCGTGCTCAAGGTCGCACCGTCGTGCTCAAGGGTCGTACCGTCGTGCTCAAAGGTCGTACCGTCGTGCTCAAGGGTCGTACCGTCGTGCTCAAAGGTCGTACCGTCGTGCTCAAGGGTCGTACCGTCGTGCGGAATGGGTTATAAGGTACATGTAAGATAGACAGACCTTGTGGTGGTGGGGGGGATGGGGGAGGGGTAGAATGTGCATACGTCCTCACATCAAGGACGTATGCCACACCTGCTCGGGTGTTGACAGCTCCAGACCAGGGGAAAAAGGGGTTTGACAGGAACTGTAGAGAAGGTGCCACTTTGACAGGAACTGTAGAAAAGTTGTCAAATAGACAGGAACTGTAATTAAAGTGTCACTTTGACAGGAAGTGTTGAAAGAGGTGCAAATCAGACGGTAACGGTAGAAAAGGGTGTCAATTTGACAGGGCGTGCAGAAGAGGTGACAGTCTTTGACAGGAACTAGATAAAAAGTATCGGCCTCTTTAGAATTTAGACAGAATCATCAGCTTTTGAAATACACACACACACACACACACACACACACACACACAACAAAAATAGATAAGGTGTCTCATGTGAGTATTTCTTCAGCACTCGACTTGTACCGAGGGGCGGGGGATCTCCCTGCGGGTGGTGGAGGATCCAGGTGATCTGGCCAACACTCCTGCATGAGTGGTGGTCGTGTGCTCAGTGTGTGGGGTGGTCTGCTGTACCCAGGAACCTGGTCCGTTAGTCATGTTGGCTAGGAGGAGGAGCACTAGCTCTAGTCTTAGGCCACACAGGCCAGACTGTGAATTGTAGAAGTGACGAACTGGTAAAAGTTCAGCATGTTCTGTATTATCATGTTCTCCAGCAGATAACCTGGTCATAGACCATCAGGTCTTGTGTTATCTGTCCTTCCCATGTACTGTCCTCCAGCAGATAACCTGGTCATAGACCATCAGGTCTTGTGTTATCTGTCCTTCCCATGTACTGTCCTCCAGCAGATAACCTGGTCATAGACCATCAGGTCTTGTGTTATCTGTCCTTCCCATGTACTGTCCTCCAGCAAGATAACCTGGTCATAGACCATCAGGTCTTGTGTTATCTGTCCTTCCCATGTACTGTCCTCCAGCAGATAACCTGGCCATAGACCATCAGGTCTTGTGTTATCTGTCCTTCCCATGTACTGTCCTCCAGCAGATAACCTGGTCATGGACCATCAGGTCTTGTGTTATCTGTCCTTCCCATGTACTGTCCTCCAGCAGATAACCTGGTCATAGACCATCAGGTCTTGTGTTATCTGTCCTTCCCATGTACTGTCCTCCAGCAGATAACCTGGTCATAGACCATCAGGCCTTGTGTTATCTGTCCTTCCCATGTACTGTCCTCCAGCAGATAACCTGGTCATAGACCGTCAGGGTCTTCTGTCACCCGTCCTTCCCCCATGTGTCGTGGAACACGAGACAATAACCAAAAAAAAAGAAGAAAATTCCAGAAATAATTGTATGAAACCGGTCAAGGTGGGGCCTTTACCCCGCCCCTCCGGGTAACGGAGTCTCTCCTGCAGGAGGAGGAGGAGGGAGGGACGATGGTGGTTGGTGGTGGTCGGTGGCCAGATATATATATATATATATATATATATATATATATATATATATATATATATATATATACACTTTTTTCTCCTCGTATCCTTGACGGGGGAGACGAGAGTTGGGGGGGAAGGGAAACTGTGTTCCGGCCTCCGTCTCTCCTGCCTCCCTCTCTCTCCATCAGGAAGGTCCTCCACTGGGCTCCTCCTCCTACACCCACGCTGAGGACCTACCTGACGGTGGCGTGGGTTCACGCTGGGTGGCAGGTGCTGGCGGTCGGTCAGATGTTTGGCTCTGGTTTGGTCGTTGTTATCCGGGGTTTAGGGAGTGTTGTTATCCGGGGTTAGGGTGTGTTGTTATCCGGGGTTTAGGGGGGTGTTGTTATCCGGGGTTTAGAGGTGTTGTTATCCGGGGGTTAGGGGTGTTGTTATCCGGGATTTAGGGGGTGTTGTTATCCGGGGTTAGGGGTGTTGTTATCCGGGGTTTAAGGATGTTGTTATCCGGGGTTTAAGGGTGTTGTTATCCGGGGGTTAGGGATGTTGTTATC
>NC_092234.1:45603011-45620511 GCF_036320965.1 Panulirus ornatus | reverse complement strand
TCCTCACGATTTCCTTTTCCAGGATGGACAGAGGCAGCACGAAGTTATTGTCCGTTCTTTGAGGATTTTTATTGTTTTAATGTCGTATAGTGTCATAATGGATTGTTATAATAAGGGTTGGCTTAATGGGGGTCAACTATCCATCGATTTAGGCATAGCTGAGTGATGTGTATAATGGGTAGTTAGTTAAGAGGTTGCTCATGTCGTTGTTCATGATAGGGGAAAAATATTGTGTGAGACATTCCCCGTCGGTGAACAAGGGCGTAACTGACGTTGCCTTTTTCTTTTTCTCTTCCGCAGGTGAGGTGCCTAGGACAATCCACCCCCCCCCCCCCACCTTTCCCCTCCCCCACCCTCCTATTCTCCCCTCGTAGGACTGACCCTCCCCCCTCTCTACTCTTCCTCTTCCCCCTCTCCCCCCCACCCATCCAGGATCTTCACCCTCCCCTGCCAGCTGAAAGGGGGTAGTTAGGTAAGAGGTAGGTGGCCATTCTGAACCACTTCATTATTCACCGGCAGGTATGTCGCGGTTAGAGTAGTGCCTGTAATGCCCGCCTCGACCACCCCTTCCCTCCACCCCCCTCCCCCTCAACCCTCACCCCTTCCCACGGGGTCTCACCATCTCCCCTCGGACAGTACCTCCCCCCCTCCCCCCTTCCCCGGCCAAGCACCCCCCACCCCTTAACCTTCCACTGTACATTAATCTCCCCTCTCCCCTTTAGCCCCCCCCCCTCTCTCTCTCTCTCTCTCTCTCTCTCTCTCTCTCTCTCTCTCTCTAACAGGCGTCTCCATCACCTTCCTTCCCTCCCTCCCTTCTTTCCTTCCTTCTTTCCCTCCCTCCTTCTTCTCCTCCCCCTCCCTCCTCCCTCTGTCTCCAGCCTATCCCCCCCTTTCAAGGCCTCCCCAGACCCCTTCACCCCCACCACATACCCCGACCCCCTTCACACCCCCACCACATACCCCGACCCCCTTCACCCCCCCACCACATACCCCGACCTCCTTCACCCCCACCACATACCCCCGACCCCCCTTCACCCCCACCACGTACCCCGACCCCCTTCACACCCCCACCACATACCCCGACCCCCTTCACCCCCCACCACATACCCCGACCTCCTTCACCCCCCACCACATACCCCGACCCCTTCACCCCCCACCACATACCCCGACCCCCCTTCACCCCCACCACATACCCCGACCCTCTTCACCCCCCACATACCCCGACCCTCTTCACACCCCCACATACCCCGACCCTCTTCACCCCCCACCACATACCCCGACCCCCTTCACCCCCACCCCCACACAGTACACCCTGCTCTCAGCACTGTGCTCTGTGTAGCATAGTGTTGGGGCACAGTACACCCCCTCCCCCCTCCCCTCCCCCGCCACTGTGCAACGTCTGTCTCTGTGGCACAGAACGGGGTCAATTATCCCCCTTCCCCCTCTATTACAGAAGGTGAGTAACATGTTATCCCACGTCTGCAGAGATGGCCTCATTCCCCAACCATTTCCCCTTAATAATCGACCTTAGGGTTACAAGGGGGGCGTGGTTGGGCCCCGCTGTGGTTTTTGACTCATGTGGTGTTCGAGTCATACGCCATTATACGCCATGATACGCCATGGAGATGGCGTAGGGGGGAATTTAACGCCGTGATTTCCCTAAACACCGGAAAATAGCCAACTTCTTTTACTGTGTGGGATAGACTTCTGTTGCCCCGGGTGTAAGACATTGGTTAATAGCTCCGGAGTCATTCTGTGTAGCCATTATCACGTAATTAACACGATATTCAGCCACTGTCACGTCATTAACGCGATAGTCAGTCACTGTCACGTAATTAGCTTGATTTTCTGTCATTCATCACGTAATTAACTTGATATCCAGTCATTTATCGCGTAATTAACTTGATATCCAGTCATTTATCGCGTAATTAACTTGATATCGTCGTTTATCGCGTAATTAACTTGATATCCAGTTATTTATCGCGTAATTGACTTCCTATCCAGGCATTTATAGAGTAATTAACTTGGTGTCCAATCATTTATCACGTAATTAACTTGGTATCCAATCATTTATCACGTGATTAACTTGGTATCCAATCATTGACCACGTGATTAACTTGGTATCCAATCATTAACCACGTGATTAACTTGGTATCCAATCATTTATCACGTGATTAACTTGGTATCCAATCATTTATCACGTTATTAACTTGGTACCCAATCATTCATTACGTGATTAACTTGGTATCCAATCATTTATCACGTGATTAACTTGGTACCCAATCATTCATCACGTGATTAACTTGGTATCCAATCATTCATCACGTGATTAACTTGGTATCCAATCATTCATTACGTGATTAACATACAGTTCGAGAGAAACAGAAGTGGATCGGATCTGCAATGATTAATTTCGTCATCAATTCCCCCCTCCCCCCCTCCAGCTGGAGAACGAGGAAAGCTGATTGGCTAATCCTTTTTGGTCTCACAAGACGACTGATTCTCTCGTCCCTTTGAGCTGTGAGTCTTGCCTCCTGTGAGGGGGGGGGGGGGATGCCGTCGCTCCTCCTAACCTCACAGCTGCGCTATGAGGACCCACCAGACAGACCCACACCCCCTCCCTCTTCCTTCCCTCCTTCCCTCCCTCCCCTTCCCTCCCTCCTTCCCTCCCTCCGGGTCACGTGGTCGGTGGCGTGGCTGGTCCTCATATGTAAGGCGTCATTAGCCCTCGTTAGCAGTTTAAATTTGTAGTTAAAGAGGGAGGGAGGAAGAGAGGAGGTGGGGGGTTAGTCATCTGTATAGCTAATGGGCGGGTGGGGAGGAGGGGGAGGGGAGGGGAGGTAGTTTGCTGTGTAGGTAAAATAGGGGGTGGACGGGGGGGTGGGAATGGGGGGGGGTAGTTAGTTAGTGGGGTCGTAATGACATTAGCTTGTCATTATGTCGACTGTAATTGCTTACTCCGTTGGTGTGCTCGTTTGAGGTCGACGGTACGATGGGTCTGCATGACGGTACGACCCTTAGGTACGAGTAATGTGACCTTTGACCTGAGTATCGAGATACAGGTACACGGCCTGCCCATTTTATCCAAGGGTCGTACCGTCGTGCTCAAGGGTCATACCGTCGTGCTCAAAGGGTCGTACCGTCGTGCTCAAGGGTCAGGTACCGTCGTGCTCAAGGGTCAGGTACCGTCGTGCTCAAGGGTCAGGTACCGTCGTCCTCAAGGGTCGTACCGTCGTGCTCAAGGGTCGAACCGTCGTGTTCAAGGGTCGTACCGTCGTGCTCAAGGGTTCGTATCGTCGTGCTCAAGGGGTCGTACCGTCGTGCTAAAGGGTCGTACCGTGGTGCTCAAGGGGTCGTACCGTCGTGCTCAAGGGGTCGTACCGTCGTGCTCAAGGGTCGTACTACAGTGTCGTCGTGGTGAAGAGTGCTCCAGTAATCCGGGGGGGGTCGTACCTTCGCATTCGTCGTGCTCGATGGGGTCGTACCTCCGTGCCCAAGGAGGTCGTACCTCTTTACTCGAGGGGGAGTTGAGGAACCCCACTTCCCCCCCCCATAAAACCCCACGAGACGTGGGGGGGGGGGTAAGGAACGTCTTGGAAAGTTAAAGGGGGAGGGAGGGAGGGGGAAGGGGAAGGGGAAGGGGTAAGAGTAAAAAAAAAAATGGGGTGGGGGTTGGTGGCTGTGAACCACTGGATTTCGTTTTAAAGGGGTTGGGGGTTGGGGGGAGCAGAGTTAGACAAGGGGGAAGGAAGCAGAGTTAACACAGGGGCAAGCAGAGTTAGACAAAGGGGAAGGAAGCAGAGTTAACACAGGGGCAAGGAGAGTCACGTAGAGGCGAGCACAGGAGCAGGGAGAGTTAACACAGGAGCAAGCACAGTTAACACAGGAGCAAGTAGAGTTACATAGGGCCAAGTCGAGTTGACAGGAGTTAGTAGAGTTTAACACAGGAGGAAGTAGAGTCTACCACAGGAGGAAAAAAAGAGTCCAACACTGGAACAAGGAGAGTTTAACTCAGGAACAAGTGGAGACTAACACAGGAGCAAGTAGTTAACGCAGGAACAAGTAGTTAACACAGGAACAAGTAGTTAACACAGGAAACAAGGAGAGTCTAACACAGGAGCAAGTAGTTAACACAGGAAACAAGGAGAGTCTAACACAGGAGCAAGTAGTTAACACAGGGAACAAGGAGAGTCTAACACAGGAGCAAGTAGTTAACACAGGAAACAAGGAGAGTCTAACACAGGAGCAAGTAGTTAACACAGGAAACAAGGAGAGTCTAACACAGGAGCAAGTAGTTAACACAGGAAACAAGGAGAGTCTAACACAGGAACAAGTGGAGTCTAACACAGGAACAAGTGGAGTCTAACACAGGAACAAGTAGTTAACACAGGAAACAAGGAGAGTCTAACACAGGAGCAAGTAGTTAACACAGGGAACAAGGAGAGTCTAACACAGGAGCAAGTAGTTAACACAGGGAACAAGGAGAGTTGGTTCACCGGTTTGTGGGTGAAATTTGCTAGCGAAGTGAAAGCTTTTCATTGGTCGCTGCTGCTGGGTACACGGCCCACGACCCCCCCCCCCCCCCTCGTACACACACACACACACACACACACACACACACAACGGGTCGTCTCCCAGCCAGACGACTGGGCTGTGTTAGCAGCAGTCATCAGGTGGGGATGGGTCGTCGTCGCCTCGTCAAATGGGTCGTTAGGGTCGTCAGCGGACGGGTCGTCGTCGTCTTCACCGCATGTGGCAGTACGTAGGGGGGGGGGGAAAGGGGAGGAGGGGGGAGAAAAGGGAAGGGGGAGGAGGAAGGGGGAGGAAAGGGAGGTGGGGGGGAGATATGTAGATGACAGGTGACCTGACCTTCTCTAACGAGGTTGTCCAATGGAAGGGCCAGTCATGGTGTCTGGAGTTACTTACATACGTGGAGATGTGGGCAAGGAGAGGAGGAGGAGGAGGATGATTCGTTCGAATCGGGGTTCGGGAGGATCCATTTTAGGCTTCGGTGTTTCGGGGCTTCATTTGAACCCTGTGTCATGCTAGGCTTTGGTGTTTCGTGGAGCTTCATTTGAACCCTGTGTCATTCCAGGCTTCGGTGTTTCGTGGAGCTTCATTTGAACCCTGTGTCATTCCAGGCTTCGGTGTTTCGGGGCTTTATTTTGAACCCTGTGTCATGCCAGGCTTCGGTGTTTTGGAGCTTCATTTGAAGCCTGTGTCGGTCCAGGCTTCAGTGTTTCGGGGCTCCATTTGAACCCTGTGTCATTCCAGGCTTCGGTGTTTCGTGGCTTCATTTGCACTCTGTCATTGTAGTAGGCTTCGGTGTTTCAGGGCTTCACTTGAACCCTCTGTCATTCTAGGCCTCGGGGCATCATTTGAACTCACTGTCATTCTAGGGGGCTACATTTGAACCCTCTGTCATTCCAGGCCTCGGTGTTTCGGGGCTTCGTTTGAACCCAAAGTCATACTCGGTCACCTAATCTGATTTGAGTCGAGTTTTTTTTTTTTAGTGTGTGTGTGTGTGTGTGTGTGTGTGTGTGTGTGTTGCTGAGCTCAGTCTCTGACCCATCGGGGTTGAGTTCAAGCTGTTTCTGGCCACACTACTTTTTTCCCCCACCTCCTCCGCTGCCTCTAACAGGGTCATTGTACAAGGCAGGAGGAGAAGGAGCTATGAGGTGGTGGTGCCCAGCTGGGTCACACACACACACACTCCTGGTACCCGGCCCTTTTACTTTCAAGACAAGTACGTCACAGGGTGGGTTGAGGGTGGGTTAGGGGGGTCGGGTGCGTCACAAGGTCTGGTGGGATGGGTTTGTGGGGTGGGTGGGTTAGGGGTCGGGTGCGTCACAAGGTCTGGTGGGTGGGTTTGTGTGGTGGGTGGGTTAGGGGTCGGGTACGTCATAAGGTCTGGTGGGTGGGTTTGTGTGGTGGGTTGGGGGTGGGTCAGGGGTCGGGTACGTCACAAGGTCTGGTGGGTGGGTTTGTGTGGTGGGTTGGGTGGGGTGGGTTAGGGGTTGGGTACGTCACAAGGTATGGTGGGTGGGTTTGTGTGGTGGGTGGGTTGGGGTGGGTCAGGGGTCGGGTGCGTCACAAAGTCTGGTGGGTGGGTTTGTGTGGTGGGTGGGTTGGGGATGGGTCAGGGGTCGGGTACGTCACAAGGTCTGGTGGGTGGGTCAGTGTGGTGGGTGGGTTGGGGATGGGTCAGGGGTCGGGTACGTCACAAGGTCTGGTGGGTGGGTCAGTGTGGTGGGTGGGTTTGTGTGGTGGTAGGTCAAGACTTGCAGTGTGGTGTGGTGTGGTAGGGGGTCGTCCACTGACACGAGGCCAAGTGTGGTAGGGGGTCAGAACTGTGGTAGGGGGTCAGAAGTGTGGTAGGGGGTCAGAACTGTGGTAGGGGGTCAGAACTGTGGTAGGGGGTCAGAAGGAAGGTATGTAGTGTTGTCAGGTGTGTATGTGTGTGTGTGTGTGTGTGTGTGTGTGTGTGTGTGTGGTAGTAGGGGGGAACTGGTTGGAGGGGGGGGGATGGTGGTGTCATGTGAAGTTTGGCGTGGTCAGGTCAGGTCAGGTCAGCCCCTGACCCCCAGACGGCACGTGACTGACTGTAGCAGGAGGGGGGGGCTGGGGAGAGGGGGCTGATGGGGCTAGGTCGTCAGTGCCCGAGACTGGGGGGGGGGGGTGGAGGGGGGGGTCGTTCCCCCCCCCCCCACGTTGCTGATTGATACACTCGATCATCATCTGTTGTACCTGTGTGGTGGTCCCCCCCCCCCCCCCCGTGATTGTCAGCGTGACGCGCGCGCGCGTGTGCGTAATAAGGTCTTTTGGAGTGATTAAGGACGAAGCTTGACAAGCGCCATGGGGTCGTCAGCCAAGGGGGGGGGGTAGGGTGGTTGGGTGGAGGAGGGGGGAAGGTAGGTTGTTAGAGGAGACGTTGTTAGATGTCGTCATCACCAGTGAGAGACGGTGGTTCGAAACCCACCGGGTCTTAGGAGGTGGTGGTAAGTGGCTGGTTGATGTGTGGAGGAGGAGGAGGAGCTGGTGTGGTGTGGTGCTACCACACCAGACGGGCTGATTGTAGTCTCCTTCTACCCTTCGTGTTTGATCTTTTAGAATTGTAGGTCTGTCTAATGTAGACGGGTGTGTATGTATGTTTTAGAATTGTTTAGAATTGTAGGTCTGTGTAATGTAGACGGGTGTGTGTGTGTCTTTTAGAATTGTAGGTCTGTCTAATGTGGACGGGTGTGTGTGTGTGTGTGTGTGTGTGTGTGTCTTTTAGAATTGTAGGTCTAAAGTATTATTTACATTCAGGTTGACGTCAGAGTCTGGGTGATGTAGCTAAGGTAATCACATGTTTACCAAATGGCGTCCAAGCTACGTCTCTTCGATGTATATCAACTGACTGTTATATTTTTCCCTTGCGTCTCCCCTGATGATGTGATTATTACACGAAAGTGCACTTGGGAACTTATCGTGTTTCATTTTCCCCCGTGGATACGAAAGGAAGTGGTGTGTGTGTGTGTGTGTGGGTGTGTGTGTGTGTGTGTGTGTGTGTGTGTGTGTATGTCGTGGGAGAAACTCCATTAAACATTAGAAACCGACAGCGTCAGCCATCACTTTCTTCCCAACATTACCAGAAAGTTGGCCACCGATACGTCTTGTTCTTGTGCTGTTGTAGCGATCACCCCCACCCCCCCTCCTCCGTAGGCCTTTCGAGTGTGTGTGTGTGTGTGTGTGTGTGTGTGTGTGTGTGTGTGTGTGTGTGGTAAGCACACATATGTATGATGACACCCCAGCAGGCCTCCCTCCTCCTCCTGCCTCGACACCAACGCCGCCCTCCGTTGCTTCACTTTCTACCCTGGGCACCGGCGGTGGTGGCCACTACCCCCCCCCCCCCCCCTACTACTGACGGACCAGTTGCTGCTGCCAATTGCCACCTACGCACACACACACACACACACACACACACACACCACTTCCTTTCGTATCCACGGGGGAAAATGAAACACGATAAGTTCCCAAGTGCACTTTCGTGTAATAATCACATCATCAGGGGAGACGCAAGGGAAAAATATAACAGTCAGTTGATTTACATCGAAGAGACGTAGCTTGGACGCCATTTGGTAAACATGTGACTACCTTAGCTACGTCTCTTCGTTGTATATCAACTGACTGTTATATTTCTCTCTTGTGTCTCCCGTGACGATGTGATTATTACACGAAAGTGCACTTGGGAACTTAACGTGTTTCATTTTCCCTGTAGTAAGGAAGGGGAATTTAGTGGATCACTCGCTCACTTGTGATCACATCATTCGATATCTCGATCCTTTGGCCCTTGGCCAAGAGGGCCTGGCCTGCAGGAGGTGGGGGGGGGGGGGGGTGTTCCTTGGCCAGTTCCTCGTGGTCGGTGTGTTAAGCGTCTGGCTCCAGTGGACACCGCTGGCCCCCCCCTGTGTCCGTCCCCGGGCCACGACTCTCTCTCTCTCTCTCTCTCTTTCTCTCTCTCTCTCTCTCCCTCTCTCTCTGAGGAGGAGGGGGAGGGGGAGCAGCGCACTAGCCCTGTCTCTTGCCACAATCGGTCGTAGGTACACGTAGGTAGGTCGAGATGTTGATAGGTAAGTAGGTTAGTAGGTAGGTCGAGAGGTTGGTAAGTAGGTAGGCATGTAGGTAGGTAGGTAGGTTGGTAAGTAGGTAGGTAGGTAGGTAGGTTGGTAAGTAGGTAGGTAGGTTGGTAAGTAGGTAGGCATGTAGGTAGGTAGGTTGGTAAATAGGTAGGTAGGTAGGTAGGTTGGTAAGTAGGTAGGTAGGTTGGTAAGTAGGTAGGCATGTAGGTAGGTAGGTTGGTAAATAGGTAGGTAGGTAGGTAGGTTGGTAAGTAGGTAGGTAGGTTGGTAAGTAGGTAGGCATGTAGGTCGGAAAGTAGGTACTCCCTCCCTCCCTGCCCATCTTGCCCTCACCGGAAATGCTTTCCTCCCTCCAGCACATTCCGTAGCAGGCTGGCAGACAACCCATCACCTTACCCGTTACGCCTCCCATCCTGTACCATTCCCATCCCATATCTCTCTCCCAATCCAGTAACCTCCCATCCCTTCTCATCCCATAACTCATTCTACACCATATCTCTCCCATCCAATTACCTCTCTCGTTTCATGCCTCCCAGCCAGTGCCTCTCCCATCCCATACCTCTTATCATCCCATACCTCTCCCATCCCATAACCACATCCTCAACTCTTTCCAGACGCATCTCACACACCTCCTCCTCCTCCTCCTCTTCCACCTCAGCCTCCCGTACCCCTTCCTCCAGCCCCATCCCACACACCTCCTCCTCCTCCTCTTCCACCTCAGCCTCCCGCACCCCTTCCTCCAGCCCATCCCACACACCACCTCTCCCTCCTCTTCCACCGTAGCGTCCCGCAACCCTTCCTCCAGCCCCATCCCACACACCTCCTCCACCTCCTCCTCTTCCACCTCAGCCTCCCGCACCTCCTCCTCCAGCCCATCCTCACCCAGCACCTCCTCCTCCTCCTCTTCCACCTCAGCCTCCCGCACCCCTTCCTCCAGCCAATCCTCACCCAGCTCCTCCTCCTCCTCCTCTTCCACCTCAGCCTCCCGCACCCCTTCCTCCAGCCCCATCCCACACACCACCACCACCACCTCCTCCTCCTCCTCCTCCTCCTCCTCCTCCTCTTCTTCCACCTCAGCCTCCCGCACCCCCTCCTCCCGCCCCATCCTCACCCAGCACTCGAAACCTGGAAGACAAATGCGTGCGAAAAACCTCCCTTTCCAGCCCCCGCTCCCTGGCTGGCTGTGGTCTGCCACGCGAGCCCAGGGCTAGAATTCCTGAGCCAGTTTCTCCTGACGAAAGCAGTCATGGGTGGGTGAAATTTTCCATGACGAAGGGTCTCTCTCTCTCTCTCTCTCTCTCTCTCTCTCTCTCTCTCTCTCTCTCTCTCTCTCTCTCTCTCTCCCTCTCTCTCTCTCGGATTCTCTCTCGTGGACTTTTGCCACTTTGGAGAATCCAGAGGAAGTGGGTGATTTTTGTTTCCTCAGTGTGTGTGTGTGTGTGTGTGTGTGTGTGTGTGTGTGTGTGTGTGTGTAGAAGCCAATCAGTAACAGTCACACATAAGCAACCACCCAGAACCATCACACGCGCACACACGCACGCGCGCGCGCACGTGACCTCGTGAACTCGTGACCTTGCGATATACTGGAATATAAGAAAAAGGAGGAGGAGGAGGAAGAGGAGGAGGAGGAGGAGGTGGTGGAGGAGGCGGAGGAGGGGGAGGAGGAGGGAGGAGGAAGAGGAGGAGGAGGAGGTGGAGGCGGAGGAGGGGGAGGAGGAGGGAGGAGGGGGAGAAGGTAGGGGTGTTGGGGGGGGGGGGTTAAGTCACGGGGTCAGGGAGATTCAGGTCAGCTAGGCGAAGCGCCTCTCTTTCCAGACCTCCCTCTCCCTCACCATCTGGACTCCTGTTTCCAGACCTCTTCGTTAGCTGGATTTCGTTTCCAGACCATCTCCCTCCCCTCACCTGTTGAAGTTCTGTTTCCAGACCACCTCCCCTTCCCCTCACCTGTTGCTAAGTTCTGTTTCCAGACCACCTCCCCTCCCTCACCTGTTGAAGTTCTGTTTCCAGACCACCTCCCCTCCCTCACCTGTTGAAGTTCTGTTTCCAGACCACCTCCCCTCCCTCACCTGTTGCGAAGTTGTTTCCAGACCACCTCCCCTCCCCTCACCTGTTGAAGTTCTGTTTCCAGACCACCTCCCCTCCCTCACCTGTTGCGAAGTTCTGTTTCCAGACCACCTCCCCTCCCCTCACCTGTTGCGAAGTTCTGTTTCCAGACCACCTCCCCTCCCTCACCTGTTGCGAAGTTCTGTTTCCAGACCACCTCCCCTCCCCTCACCTGTTGAAGTTCTGTTTCCAGACCTCTTTAAGGTAAAGCATTCCTGTTTCCAGACGACCCCACCTCCCCCTCACCAGCTGAATTCTTATTTCCAGATCCATTCACCAGCTGGATTCGCTTCCAGACGCCCCTCTTCCTCCTCCTCCTCCAGGTACCTGTTTCCAGACTCCTTTTCCCCACCTACTGGACTCGCTATCTGGATGAATGTTGCCGTCTTGGACGCGAGATGAAGTCGAGGGTGGTTGAAGGAGGAAGAATGAGGGTGGATGAGGGTGGTTGAAGGCGGAACAATGAGGGTGGATGAGGGTGGTTGAAGGCGGAACAATGAGGGTGATGGGTGATGAGGGAGTTAAAGGAGGAAGAAGGAGGGAGTTGAAGGAGGAAGAATGAGGGTGAGTGGGTGGTTGAAGGAGGAAGAATGAGGGTGGATGAGGGAGTTGAAGGAGGAAGAATGAGGGTGGTTGAAGGAGGAAGAATGAGGGTGATGAGGGAGTTGAAGGAGGAAGAATGAGGGTGGATGATATTGGTTGAAGGCGGAACAATAAGGGTGATGGGTGATGAGGGAGTTGAAGGCGGAACAATGAGGGTGGTTGAAGGAGGAAGAATGAGGGTGGATGGATGAGGTAAGGGTGTCATCATCTCAGTTTACCCTGATATGGGAACATGGTCCGTCTGGAATGAGGGTGGGGGAGGAGGTCTTCACTGCCACCATGGCCTCTGCAATGGCCTGGGGCTTTGCTGCCCTGCGGTAGAGGGATGGATGAAGAAGGTCACTATGGTCTGAGAGAGAGAGAGAGAGAGAGAGAGAGAGAGAGAGAGAGAGAGAGAGAGAGAGAGAGAGAGAGAGTTCGTCTTTCGCGTTCCGAACGGTCCAGAATTCCCCCACTGGAAGGGAGAGTGGAGGCGATCGCGTTCCACGTTCCAGGTGGATGGTCACCCCGTTTTCTACGACGGCGGGATGTATATTTCAACCCGTTTTTTTTTTTGGGTGGGGGGGACATTTGTGAGGACACCTCACACTCAGTCTTCCTCGTGAGCCGTGGTGAGGGAGGCGGGGGGAGGAGAGAAATCACGAGTGAGGGGCAATGCTGGAAAATCATACCTTTCCACGATATTTTTTTTTTCTCCCAGGTGTATGTTATCTTCGTTCCAGGAAGTAGTCTGTTAATCCCCCCCTTCCCCTTCCCCTTCCCCTTCCCCTTCACCCTCCTTGGCGTTTCCAGTTGCATGTGGGCCTTCCTTTTTTTTTCTTTCTTTTTTCATTTTGGAGTGTCTTTTCTGGAAGGGCATGAACCTCGGCACGTTTTCTAAAGCTTTGGAAATATATGTTTTTTTTTCGTTGTGTTTAAGTACATATGTTAAGTCTGGTGTGTATGTGTGTGTGTGTATGTGTGTGTGTGTGTGGGTGTATGTGTGTGTGTATGTGTGTGTGTGTGTGTGTGTCTGTGTGTGTGTGTGATCGCCTGAGTTTCTCTTCTCTTAATAGCCTCGCAGAATCCAGCCCGCCGTTTTCTTCAGGAGTTAAGGTTTGAGTGTGATGATGGAGGCGCTCTTGGTGCCAGCTGGCGATGGAGAGTGTGTGTTGGTGATAGTGTTGGTGGCTGTGGTGTTGGGGATATGGTGGTGATAGTGTGAGGTGTGAGTTTTTGGATGTATGGGAAGATGGGGGTCAGCAGTGTGAGGTGGTGGGTGGGGTCAGTATGAGGTAGATGGGGTTAGTATGAGGTGGTAAGTGGGTTAGTATGAGGTAGGTGGGGTCAATGTGAAGAAGATGGGGTCAGTATGAGGTAGGTGGTAGGGTCAGTATGAGGGAGTTGGGGTCAGTATGAGGTAGGTGGGGTCAGTGTGAGGTAGGTGGGGTCATTATGAGGGAGTTGGGGTCAGTATGAGGTAGGTAGTAGGGTCAGTATGAGGTAGGTGGTAGGGTCAGTATGAGGGAGTTGGGGTCAGTATGAGGTAGGTGGGGTCAGTGTGAGGTAGGTGGGGTCATTATGAGGGAGTTGGGGTCAGTATGAGGTAGGTAGTAGGGTCAGTATGAGGTAGGTGGTAGGGTCGGTATGAGGTAGGTGGTAGGGTCAGTATGAGGTAGGTGGTAGGGTCAGTATGAGGTAGGTGGTAGGGTCAGTATGAGGTAGGTGGTAGGGTCAGTATGAGGTAGGTGGTAGGGTCAGTATGAGCTAGATGATAGGGTCAGTATGAGGTAGGTGGTAGGGTCAGTATGAGATAGGTAGTGGTGTCAGTATGAGGGAGTTGGGGTCAGTATGAGGTAGGTGGTAGGGTCAGTATGAGGTGATGTAGGTGGGGTCAAGTGTGAGGGAAGTGGTGTGCAGGTGTGAGGTTATCAGGCAGGTCGTAAGTGGGGGGGGGGACTGGCGTTAAGGTGGGGAGAGTGAAGGGGAGTCAGTGTGACGCAAGGTCCCCCCTTCCCCCCCCCTTATAATCCCAGGGACTTGTTATACTAGTTCCAAGGTCGTCAAGTTTGCCCTGGTTTATATATATATATATATATATATATATATATATATATATATATATATATATATATATATATATATATATATATTCCTATGAGTCCACGGGGAAAATGAAACACGAAAAGTTCCCAAGTGCACTTTCGTGTAATAATCACATCATCAGGGGAGACACAAGAGAGAAATATAACAGTCAGTTGATATACATCGAAGAGACGAAGCTACGACGCCATATATATATATATATATATATATATATATATATATATATATATATATATATATATAGAGAGAGAGAGAGAGAGAGAGAGAGAGAGAGAGAGAAAGAGGACTCCACACCCTCCCCCAGGAGGGGAAGGGGTGGAAGGGGGGGCTGGTATTGGCCTAGTGGCACGTCAGGTGTTGAGGGGGTGCAACACCCCCCCCCTCCCACCCCCAAAACAAAATTGCCCCCTCCCCCCCCCTTTCCACCCCTTCCACCCACCCTTGACCTCTGGCACACCACCACTTCCCCCTTCCACTCTCCCTAACTTCTGGCACCCTCCATCCCCTAAACCTCTGACACTCCTTCCCTCCCATTAACCGTCTGCCACCCCCCCTTTTACCCCCTTCCATTATCCAATGCCACACCCCCCCTTTACCCCTTCCCATGAACCAGTACCACCCCCTTACAACCCACCCCCTCCCATTTACTCATGACACACCCCCCCCCTTACCACCCCCCCATCTCTCCTTAACCCACGCCACCCCCCACCCCCCCTTACCTCCTCCCCCCTTCACATCCCCACCCCCCTTTACCTCCTCTCCCCCTTCACATCCCCACCCCCCCTTTACCTCCTCCTCCGCCCCCCCCTCTCTCCTTAACCCATGCCACCCCCCACCCCCCCTTTACCTCCTCCCCCCTTCACATCGCCACCCCCCTTTACCTCCTCCCCCCCTTCACATCCCCACCCCCCCTTTACCTCCTCCTCCGCCCCCCCCTCTCTCCTTAACCCATGCCACCCCCCCACCCCCCCTTTACCTCCTCCCCCCTTCACATCGCCACCCCCCTTTACCTCCTCGCCCCCCCCTTCCCCAGAGATCGTGACTACCCTAACCTTCCCGGCCTACCCCCCCCATCCACCCCATCCCCCATCCCCCCCCCCCCCCCCCCCTGATCATCTTCACTAGAGACGTGTTGCATGCCGTCGGTCCCGGCGCGTCTGTCGGTGGCTCTGTGACCCCCCCCCCCCCTCCCCGTGGAATGGAGGCCACAGTTCTCCTACGAATGTTTATTTATATGATCTCACACACACACACACACACACACACACACACGCATGCTGGTTGTCGTTTCCCGCCTTCCTGGGGGGGCGTGCAAGGGGGGGGAGTGTGTGAAGCGTGTCAGGACCAAAGGAACATATGGTCACACTTGCTCACATCTAGCTCTCTCTCTCTCTCTCTCTCTCTCTCTCTCTCTCTCTCTCTCTCTCTCTCTCGACCGTTCACCGTCCCGTCATGATCAGCAGCGAGTTAATGACGCCCTTACCACAGTCTAGCGCGCGCGCACACGCACACACACACACACTCACACACACTCACACACACACACACACACACCATGTGCAATCGTCTGTTTAATTGTCGAGGAACATTCTATTTTCTCGCCCCCCCCCCCCATCCCCCTTGTTCACACTTTCCTACATAACCCCCAGGGCAGTATACACACACACACACACACACACACACACACACACACACACACACACTTGCTTCATACCACGCAATGTTTCTTGTATCATACCTTGATGACTCCCTCCTCCTCCTCCCGCTAGCTGTTGAGCCAGAGGGAGAGGTGGGACATAGTGTGTGTGGGGGGGAAGGGCGGTGCCAGACACACACCCCCTTTCCTTCAATCCTGGAAGACTTCTGTCTCCCCTACACAGTTAGGGGGGGAGGGGGGGTGGTGTGTAGGAGCGGAACCCATGACGTCACCCCCATCACTTTCACCCCATCCTCCCTCACCCATCATCACCCACCACCACTAAGCCACTCCTCCACCCCCTCCACCTCTCCACTTCACTCCCCCCCATCCATACATGAGCCACCCCCACGTCTAGGATCCAGTCTGGGCTCGGAATATCCAGTATGAGACCCGACATGGCATGGAACACGTGCGTGCGCACGTGTGTGTGTGTGTGTGTGTGTGTGTGTGTGTTTTGGAGGGAGGGGGGGGAAAGGATGGGACGATGGTAATGGAGGGAGAGTAGGAAAATAGAGGAATATTTTTTTTTTGGAGGGGGAGAGGGGAGATTTTCAGCTAGTGGGAGTGTGTGAGAAATCTCTCTCTCTCTCTCTCTCTCTCTCTCTCTCTCTCTCTCTCTCTCTCTCTCTCTCTCTCTCTCCTTCGTCTCGTCGGGCCCCTCCCCCCCGCCCGTTGTGTGTTGTGATGACGTCAGCAGCGCAGGTCGTTAAATTAGCCAAGACCGTCAGGTGAATGTGTTTTGGTGGCCGTGTGTAATTAACCACGACGTGTGGGGGGAGGTGATTAACCAGAGGCTGTGATCCATCATTACGGCCTGAGGTGATTAAGCAGGAGTGGGTAGGAGGGTGAATTAACCCTTAATGGCGATAATCTTTAGTAATTAACCAGGGTGTATTACCTTATATAGTCTTTAGTAATTAACCAGGGTATATTACCTCATATAGTCTCTAGTAATTAACCAGGGTGTATTACCTCATATAGTCTCTAGTAATTAACCAGGGTGTATTACCTCATATAGTCTTTAGTAATTAACCAGGGTGTATTACCTCATATAGTCTTTAGTAATTAACCAGGGTATATTACCTCATATAGTCTCTAGTAATTAACCAGGGTGTATTACCTCATATAGTCTTTAGTAATTAACCAGGGTGTATTACCTCATATAGTCTCTAGTAATTAACCAGGGTGTATTACCTCATATAGTCTTTAGTAATTAACCAGGGTGTATTACCTCATAGTCGTTTCTGGTAAATTAACCGGAGTGGGGTAATTCCTAACATAAGTTGATGATTAACCATAGGGGGTAATTTTTCTCATAGCAGTTTCTGTTGAATTAACCATAGGGGATAATTTTTCACAGCAGTTTCTGTTGAATTAACCATAGGGGATAATTTTTGAAAGCAGTTTCTGTTGAATTAACCATAGGGGGTAATTTTTCACAGCAGTTTCTGTTGAATTAACCATAGGGGATAATTTTTGAAAGCAGTTTCTGTTGAATTAACCGTAGGGGGTAATTTCTCACAGCAGTTTCTGTTGAATTAACCATAGGGGGTAATTTCTCACAGCAGTTTCTGTTGAATTAACCATAGGGGGTAATTTCTCACAGCAGTTTCTGTTGAATTAACCGTAGGGGGTAATTTTTCACAGCAGTTTCTGTTGAATTAACCATAGGGGATAATTTTTGAAAGCAGTTTCTGTTGAATTAACCATAGGGGGTAATTTCTCACAGCAGTTTCTGTTGAATTAACCATAGGGGGTAATTTTTGAAAGCAGTTTCTGTTGAATTAACCATAGGGGGTAATTTTTCACAGCAGTTTCTGTTGAATTAACCATAGGGGGTAATTTTTCACAGCAGTTTCTGTTGAATTAACCATAGGGGGTAATTCCTCATCACAGTAGCTCAGGGTGAATGTACCAGAGGGCGTAATTTCTCACATCAGCTGATACTGAGGGGTAATTCCCTGTTTCTGCTAATGGTGATTAACCAAGAGGGGGGGAGGGGGGAATAAATTCTTACGGTGGCGTCTGGTAATTAACCAGTAGGAGAGGTAATTCCTCACATCAGCTTCTGGTAAATTAACCAGGGGAGAGGAGGGAGGGGGGTTGCTTGGGGGAAAGGGGGAGGGGGGGCAGTAGACACAGCAGGCACCAGCCGGGATGGCATTATCTTGCCCACAAGCAGAGGAGGAGGAGAAGACGTGTCATAATGGTCGGTAATGACGCGTGATTTCCACGTGGTGATGGGCATCAAGGTTACAGGAAGCAGGAGGAGATGGGGAGGAAGGGGAAGGAAGGAAGCGGGCCTGCTATTAACTTCCTCCCCCTTCCCCTCCCCCTCCTCCTACCCCTCACTCTCTCCCCCCCTTTGAGCACGACGGTACCTGACGCG
>NC_092234.1:45575511-45590511 GCF_036320965.1 Panulirus ornatus | reverse complement strand
GGGCAAGGAATAGAGTGAATTGGAGCGATGTGGTATACAGGGGTTGACGTGCTGTCAGTGGATTGAATCAAGGCATGTGAAGCGTCTGGGGTAAACCATGGAAAGCTGTGTAGGTATGAATATTTGCGTGTGTGGACGTGTGTATGTACATGTGTAGGGGGGGGGGGGTTGGGCCATTTCTTTCGTCTGTTTCCTTGCGCTACCTCGCAAACGCGGGAGACAGCGACAAAGTATAAAAAAAAAAAAAAAAAAAAAAAAAAAAAAAAAAAATATATATATATATATATAAGAGCTTTGGTGTATGTATAAGAGATTTAATTGGGTAGTTTATGTAGTCATATATATAAAGGATTGTATCATAAGTATATATTTTTTTTGTACTAAGATATGAATGGAGGTAATATGAAAAAAAAGTATATGACGAATTGATATGAGAAACAATAGAATGATTTATAAAAGAAAAAAAAATGATGAAAGTTGTCACGACATTAGCTTGTGGTCGTGTTGTGCAACGACACGACCCTCCAGCACGACGGTACGACCCTCCAGCACGATGGTACGACCCTTGAACACGACGGTACGACCCTCCAGCACGACGGTACGACCCTCCAGCACGATGGTACGACCCTTGAGCACGAAGGTACGACCCTTGAACTCGACGGTACGACCCTCCGGCATGTCATCATCACTTAAAGATTGATCCGATGTACTCAGCCGTCGTACAGTGCTCAAGGGTCGTACCGTCGTGCTCAAGGGTCGTACCGTCGTGCTCAAGGGTCGTACCGTCATGCTAGAGGGTTGTACCATCGTGCTCAAGGGTCGTTCCGTCATGCTGGAGGGTCGTACCGTCATGCTGGAGGGTCGTACCGTCGTGCTCAAAGGGTCGTACCGTCTTGCACTAGTTAAGAGCCAGCCAGTCCGGTTCGTTGTCTTTTTAGGTCACGATTTAAACAAGAGGGAGGGAATAAGAACACACACTATTCGCTTCAATTTATTTTTGTACCTGAACTTCTTGCTCAATCATGGCTTACTTTCCTTCAGTATATATATCACTGAAATTCAGATATCAGAATGCTGAAGGTGACACTGAGGTATTCCCCCCCCCCCTCACAATATGTCTTTGTGAGCCGATTGTAATTGGGGTAAAGAAAGACAAGAGTGATTAAGATAAATGTGGGTTCACGTCATCTCGCGTTTCGAAATTTTATTTTAGTTGGCCGTTGAAGAGAGAGAAAAGGAGGAGGAGGTGAATAGAAAACGGAATTATTGTGTGGTATGATGGGATAATTGTGTTTAATGGATGATTATGATAATTCATTGATTAATTATAATTCATTCTTCATTTACGAAGTCTTATTAGTGTTTGATGAAGTCAGAGTTGAATCATTCGAAACCTGACGTGGCATGTTGGTTTAAAAAAAGAAACAATCGATTATCGATTATATAAAGATAATTATATAATTCTGTTGAAGTGCCGTGATGCTTTGTCGTTTTTTAAATACTTAAGCATTTAAATATTGAAAAAAAGGCATCACTTTGAACGAAATGTATTGCAAAAGGTATGATTTTTTTTATTTATTTTTTTATTTTTTTATTTATTTATTTTTTTTTTTTTGGGGGGGGGGGTTCGTGGCCCCCCTTGAATCCTTGGGCAATTATATAGGGTGGTGTCCGAACCCGTAACTCCTTATTTATGTGTAGCTGATGTGTTTTATATATTCAAATTTGTCATTTAAAAAAAGAGAGGGACGTAGACAGGCGTGTGAGTCGCTGTTGTGAACCGGTGTCGAAGCAGAAGCGGTTCGAATCCTGCCGACCCTGAGCTCATTGTTTCGACCCTCGTGCCAAGACGGTGCGTGCCTTGGGGCACGACGGTACACGAACCCTTGGGGCACGACGGTCCACGTACCCTTGGGGCACGACGGTCCACGTACCCTTGGGGCACGACGGTACACGTACCCTTGGCACACGACGGTACACATACCCTTGGGGCAAGACGGTACACGTACCCTTGGGGTTGTTTGGTTGTGGGTGCTGGGTTGTGTGAGAGTGTGAGAAGGGTTGTGTGATTGTGGGAGAGGGGTTGTGTGATGGTGGGAGAGGGGTTGTGTGATGGTGGGAGAGGGGTTGTGTGATGGTGGGAGAGGGGTTGTGTGATGGTTTGAGAGGGGTTGTGTGATTGTGGGAGAGGGGTTGTGTGATGGTGGGAGAAGGGTTGTGTGATGGTGGGAGAAGGGTTGTGTGATGGTGGGAGAAGGGTTGTGTGATGGTGGGAGAAGGGTTGTGTGATGGTGGGAGAAGGGTTGTGTGATGGTGGGAGAAGGTTTGTGTGAGGGTGGGAGAAGGGTTGTGTGAGGGTGGGAGAAGGGTTGTGTGATGGTGGGAGAGGGGTTGTGTGAGGGTGGGAGAGGGGTTGTGTGAGGGTGGGAGAAGGGTTGTGTGAGGGTGGGAGAAGGGTTGTGTGATGGTGGGAGAAGGGTTGTGTGATGGTGGGAGAGGGGTTGTGTGAGGGTGGGAGAAGGGTTGTGTGATGGTGGGAGAAGGGTTGTGTGAGGGTGGGAGAGGGGATGTGTGAGGGTGGGAGAAGGGTTGTGTGAGAGTGAGAAGGGTTGTTTGATGGTGGGAGAGAGGTTGTGTGAGGGTGGGAGAGGGGTTGTGTGAGAGTGTGAGAAGGTTTGTGTGATGGTGGGAGAGGGGTTGTGTGATGGTGAGAGAAGGGTTGTGTGATGGTGGGAGAAGGGTTGTGTGATGGTGGGAGAGGGGTTGTGTGAGGGTGGGAGAGAGGGGGCGAAGGGGTTGTTTGAAGCGATGAGGTGGTATGAGGGAAACTGTGAGGCGTCACTTGGTGCAGCATGAGGCATGGGTGAGGGGGTGAGTGAGTGGGTGGGGTGAAGGATTCAGGCCTGTGGTGGGTCTGACATGACCTTGGTGGCACCCCATCACCCCTGTGTGGAGGGGAAGCGGGATGGGTGTTAACACCCACAGGGATGGGTGGCGGGAATGTTTTGTGTGGGTGGGGTTGGAGCTTGTATACGCCCCACACCTACGCTTCCCCTCCCACAAATGGGGGGGGTGGGGAGGTAGTGTGGGGGTGAATCTTTACGCCCCACACGTGCACTCCCCACCCACACGGGCGGTGGGACGGGATTGTGGGGTGGACCTTCCTTTACGCCCCACATTTACGCTTCCCACCCACTCGGGCGGTGGGAGGGTAGTAAGGGGAGGAACTTTTATACGCCCCACACCCACAATAATGCTGGGAGTGGGGAGATTATAGTACAAATAAAATGTGAGCTAGGGAGGGGAGTGTTGCTTCCTCCCCCACTGCATACTCTTGCTCCCCGTATGGGGAGTGTGGATGTAAGACGTATAGAAAAAGGCTTCTCCCCACTCCACCTCCCTCCTCCCCATGTGGGGAGTTTAGGAACCTCTATACTAGTACAGAACATTATTAATGGGTTGTTATCGCTATATGAACAAGGTCATTATTACCTCCCATTAATTGCTGTATCTCCCTTATTTTGTTAATAGTTCCCGGTATGGCACGGGTAGAAACCTGCCTCAGTCATGGCCGTGGGGTCTGTCATAGCTGCTATGGCCGTCTGCTGACCTGACCCTTAAAGGTGGAGAACAAGAGAATGTTCGCAGCTTCCCAGGAGAGAAAGGGGGTATTGCAACGGTCAATGCTCGTGTGGTGATGCGCGCACACGAGAGCTTAAAGGAAGCAGCGGCCCGAGACGCGTGGTGGGAACGCGCCACTTTATCAGTGGGAGGACAAGGTAGTATAAGTCGTGGCTTTATCAGTGGGAGGACAAGGTAGTATAAGTCGTGGCTTGATCAGTGGGAGGACAAGGTAGTATAAGTAGTGGCTTTCTCAGTGGGAGGACAAGGTAGTATAAGTAGTGGCTTTCTCAGTGGGAGGACAAAGTAGTATAAGTCGTGGCTTTCTCAGTGGGAGAGTCAGGTCTGGATGGATCAGGTAGGTGGGCGGGGGAGAGGAGAAGGAAGAGGAGGCGTGGTTGATGTAAGGTCGTTTGAGCTAGGTTAAGGACCAGAAAGGATAGAAGTCATGTTCGCACACTTTTCATTTCGTTGGTGGTGCTCTCTCTCTCTCTCTCTCTCTCTCTCTCTCTCTCTCTCTCTCTCTCTCTCTCTCTCTCTCTCTCTCTCTCTCTCGAAGAAGAAGAAGAAGAAGAAGAAGAAGGACATCTACCTAGCTGTTCCAAGTAGATAGGACGGTAGAGGGAGGTACATTGGGGGAATGTGAGAGTCTTCATGGGTAGGGCATGTGTGTGTGTGTGTGTGTGTGTGTGTGTGTGTGTGTATGCGATCTCCCAAAACGGGACAGGCATCAGGGAGAGAGAGAGAGAGAGAGAGAGAGAGAGAGAGAGAGAGAGAGAGAGAGAGAGAGAGAGAGAGAGATCCAGTCCTGTTTATTAAGGTGGTGGATTGGAAGAGAGGGGTCGTAGGACTCCAGCCGAGAGAGGGCCTCCGCTCTACGGTTAGCACAGCTGGAGGCACGTCGGCCGGCGGTACAGCACGGATCCTTGGGGGGGGGAGGGAAGAAAGTCAGTCGGTAGGATACGCCTGCCCAAGGATAACCACTCCGCTCTCCCGGAGTCCTAGAGTTGACTTGTCGAGGGGGGAGAGGCACTTGTCGAGGGGGGTGAGAGGCGGGCGGGTGGTGTGGTGTGGAGGAGGGGGTGAAGAGAGTGGGTGGTCTTGCGTAGGGGGGGGGAAGATATAGGTACGTTAGTGGTCGGAGGATCGCGATGGAGCAGACCTAGATTTATGTATACCATTTGGAAGGGTTCAGAGGAGACCCCCCTCTTATTACGTCGTGTTTAATCACTGGTTCCGGGATCGTGCCGCAGGGGAATAAGGAAAACGTGTCCTCCGACGCCACACCGAGATCATCCCAAGAAGATTCCAAAGTTGTTGTTCTCTCTCTCTCTCTCTCTCTCTCTCTCTCTCTCTCTCTCTCTCTCTCTCTCTCTCTCTCTCTCTCTCTCTCTCTCTCTTTCTTAAGCACGTAGGTAGGAACGGAAAGCGCTTGTACAACAGGTGTCGTAAGTTTAAGAGATTGTCGTGTTTTTTGGTCTTTTTCTCTGTTTATGGCCGTTAGGTAGCGGTGCCACTAGACCTGTGTATACAACATGGATACCAAGATGTGGTGATGTGTCTGTCCCTCACTCGAGCACTCAAGGTTGATACAGTGATGTAGCTGTGTTAGCTGAGTGTTGGAGGTTATGGAAGGGTTGGGTTAAGCTAGGCTAGACACACACACACACACACACACACACACACACACACACACACACACACACACTGGACTGATCCGGTTCGTACAAGGCCTAACACAGTATCGGATTACACGCATCACTGTTGGATCTCATACGTTCACGGATATAACGTGTCATTCCTCCAGTGAACACTGCTTTTTTCATCTCTCGGGCGTTGAGAGAGAGAGAGAGAGAGAGAGAGAGAGAGAGAGAGAGAGAGAGAGAGAGAGAGAGAGAGAGAGAGTGGATTACCTCATTCGATTTAATTGCCTTTCCGAGACCGAGACGCGACGAGATATTACGTGTCACGGATCACGTAAAGACTTGTCATTGGTTCACGCGGACAGTGGTACGACGACCCTTGGCTGTGGTGGCGTGCCCTTTGGGCCATCATGTCCCAGGGGTCATACCGTCATGGTTAAGGATCGTACCGTCATGGTTAAGGGTCCTACCGTCATGGTTAAGGGTCCTACCGTCATGGTTAAGGGTCGTACCGTCATGGTTAAGGGTCCTACCGTCATGGTTAAGGGTCCTACCGTCATTGCTAAGGGTCGTACCGCCATGGCTAAGGGCCATACCGTCATTGCTAAGGGTCGTACCCTTCATGGTTAAGGGTCGTACCGTCATGGTTAAGGGTTCGAACTTGTACCTCGACTTTGTGCTGGAGGAGGAGCAAGAGCAGTTCGGTGGAACGCCATCGTGGCTTGACCCATGTCCGGCCAGCGCTCAAGTTAGCGAACATTGATCGCACTTCACGACTTGAAACGCGGTCTCTGGATCATGGGGTCGCCACAGTCATGGGCAGCCCTGACGTGGAGGGTCAGTGAGAGTAGAACACACCTCCGCCTCCTCCTCCTCTCCCACGCCCTTGCGTGTCGCCAAGAAGAAAGGACAACTCGAGTGGGGGAGAGGAGAGGGAAAGAAGAAGGAAAAGTAAAAGGGTTTCAGATAACTATCCAGTCTGCGTTGAAATCTCTGGGAAGGTCTGTGTGTCCTGATCTGGTAATTGATTTCCCTCCCTCCTCCTCTTCCTTCCTCCTCCTCCTCCTCCTCCTCCTCCTCCTCCTCCTCCTTTCCTCCTCCTCCTTCAACAGTTACCTGGTGATTCGTGACCTCAGGCTCTGGCCGCTCGCTAGGAGGAATGTCGTCTCAGCTGACGACTCTTGTGTATTGCATCCATCTGAAAGGACTGTCGCTCGCCTTTGTTTCCGGGTTGGGAAAGTTTCATCCATTGAGCTTTACTTTTTTCCCTCGGTGTGTGTGTGTGTGTGTGTGTGTGTGTGGGGAGCGGAGTGCGCGCGAGAGGTAGGCACTCGGAGGTCCACGAGGCCTTGTTGAGTGAGAGGCGGCGTCGGGTTCGTAAGCATGGGGGGGGGGGGGGGCGGGTTTCAAGCCCCCCATTGTTGGAGGATCCGGGTGGTGCAGGAGTGGCCGGGGCTGGAGGCAGGCTTGTGGCTTGGGTAATAATACATGGTGTTGGAGGAGGTGGAGGTGGTAGTGGGAGGTGGAGGTGCCCGGAGGAGGCCGCTCCTTCCCTCCTCCTCCTCGCTCCCCGTCATCCTCATTCCAGCTTTCTCACGCCCGCGTTCCAGACGCCTGTTGCTCCTCCTCCTCCTCCTCCTCCTCCTCCTCCTGATGGTTGTCCTCTGGACGCAAGAACCTCGCTCTCTGACGTGTGTGTGTGGGTGTGTGGGGGTCGCACGGGTGGTAGGCGGAAGGCCTTCTGCGTGTGACGGAGGAATGTGAGGGAGAGGGAGGGACTTACCGTTAATCCTCCAGGAAACGCGTCTTCAGTCTTGGGGACTGAGATGCTGTAGGGCTCGAGAGGAGGAGGGGGAGGGCTGAAAAGGGCTGGGTCTGGATTGTATGGAAGGCTTCTCAAGGGCTGGGCTGTTGGAGGGCTTGAGGTGTATCAAGGGCCGGAGCTGGACGATGGCAGGGCGCTTGAACCTCAAGGGCTGGGACCTGGGCTGGTGGAGGGCTGGAGAGCTAACCTCAAGGGCTGGGACCTGGGCTGGTGGAGGGCTGGAGAGCTAACCTCAAGGGCTGGGACCTGGGCTGGTGGTTGGTGGGGCTGGAACCGACTCAAAGAGGTCTGGTGGTCTCATGGTAACTTGGAGGTTAAGGAAGCGGCCCTTCCCCCCCGTGGCTCAGCCCTCATAATTCAGCCCCTGGTAGCCTCAGCCCCTCTTTCCTCCCCCCCCCCCTAGGATCCAGCGCCACTGGCTCCTTCTGACCATCTCCAGTGGTGCCCGGTCAAGCCAAGCCCGAGCCCGAGCGGTCTTTCGGTCAAGCCGAGCCCGAGCCCGAGCGGTCTTTCGGTCAAGCCAAGCCCGAGCCCGAGCGGTCGGCCAAGACCTACCCGAAGGACCGGGGGGGCTCACCGTCATCTCTCCCGGACGCCAGAGGTTACCCCAGGGTGATGACGATGAAGGGGGGGAGGGAGGAGAGAGGGTCGGTCGTCTCTGCCGGTTTCCCCGGTCGCGTTATATAACCGGGAGCAGCGTTCCATTACGCCCTGGACCACGGCGATGGAAGGGGGGAAGAAACCCTCTCCCGGTGCACTGGGAAGATGACCGGACTCCACCAGTACCGTGTGGGTGTGTGTGTGTGTGTGTGTGTGTGGAGGGTCTGGCAAAATGGAGAGACACGAAGGAGTGTCTCGAAGGCTCTTTTGGAAAACCCCGATTCCAGCGATGTGTGTTCACAGCTGGCGAAACCTGACTCCGTGGGAGGGTGGAGAGAGGGTGGAGGGTGTGGAGGAGGGGTTGTTGTTGTGGAAGTGAGACTCCAGGGTTATTATGTGGTTGCTGGAGGAGGGGGGGCGGTGGTAGGTGTCAGTTCTGGAAGCAGGCCTCTGAGTGAGTGGAGATCCAGGAGGGATGGGGCCACAGGTGTCTGAAAGACGTAACAGGTGACATGGAACGTGTGTGTGTGTGTGTGTGTGTGTGTGTGGCAGCGGGATGCGAAGGCGGGATCCTGGAGCGGGTCGACTGCTGGCCTGGGCTGTGTAATTCCGCCATTGTTATTCCGTAAGGGGTCCAGGTGAGGGCTGCCGTGTTCAGCTCTTCGAAGTAGGAGGAGGAGGAGGAGGAGGAGGAGGAGCCGGGCGGGAGGGCGGGCGACCGGCTCGTAACTCTATTTTGACACGCATCATCCTCCGGTGTATATAATCATCCCTGGTTTATGATTACTCTTGTGTATTTGTAATTATACATGGAATGGGAGATCCGTAAATTACGGCTGGTATAACTGGTGTAAGAGAGAGAGAGAGAGAGAGAGAGAGAGAGGTGTACCGGGAGAGAAGTAATCTTCATCGTTTTCTTTTTTTATTTCTCTTATTGATATCTCTGTATTTAACCCGATCGTGGCTTGTCATTTACAGTGCAGCGAATTTCATATCGTACGAACAAGTGAAACGGGATCTTGAAAGAGCTACTAGACCAGTGTCATGCAACTGGCTCAGGTAAGAGTTGAAGAGCCGGGCTGCGTTCGGCTCAAGAATGGCGTCTTGCCAAGTGGGTAGGAGGCGCAATGCTGCCAACTCAGCGATTCGACTTGCACTTTCTCTTTTAGCGGCCGACGCACTAGATTCCCCCCCCCCCCTCGTCTTTTATTTCGGAACGATTTATGATACTGTTATTGCACGTGGCTTCACGATCGTTACAGAATTTGTGATGTAATTGTGGTATTTTTATTTATAAAGGGAGGATGTGGAAGATATGTGTGTGTTGGCATTACTGGCAGCCCGGGCGGTTGGCCTGCCCTCTGTCGGCGCTGCCTGGAAGCTGCGACAAAACAAAAGATTTTCGCGGGAAATATTCTTGTTTTTCTGAACCATTATTTTAGAAAATGTATAAATTTAGGACTTTTTTTTTATATGTATAAACCAGATTTTTTTGTGAGATGAAACTTAGTAATTTGGTATATTTTTTTTGTAGCGATTATTATCGAGGTTTAGAAGAAAGTTAGACAGCAAGCCTTGTGCAGGTGGACGCCTGGTTGAGAGAGAGAGAGAGAGAGAGAGAGAGAGAGAGAGAGAGAGAGAGAGAGCTGGACTTTTCCTCTGAAAGTGAAAAAAAGAAAAAAAATCACGCAAACGGAAGAATGAATTAGGTGAACTTACATATACAAATCGCATGTTTACCAAATGGCGTCCTAGCTACGTCTCTTCGTTGTATATCAACTGACTTATATTTCTCTCTTGTGTCTCCCCTGATGATGTGATTATTACCCGAAAGTGCAGTTGGGAACTTATCGTCTTTCATTTTCCCCATGGACTCTCTCTCTCTCTCTCTCTCTCTCTCTCTCTCTCTCTCTCTCTCTCTCTCTCTCTCTCTCTCTCTCTATATATATATATATATATATATATATATATATATATATATATATTTTTTTTTTTGAACTATTCGCCATTTCCCCACATCAGCAAGGTAGCGTTAAGAACAGAGGACTGGGCCTCTGAGGGAACATCCTCACCTGGCCCCCTTCTCTGTTCCTTTTTTTGGAAAATTAAAAAAAAAAAACAAGAGGGGAGGATTTCCAGCCCCCCGCTCCCTCCCCTTTTAGTCGCCTTCTACGACACGCAGGGAATACGTGGGAAGTATTCTTTCTCCCCTATCCCCAGGGATAATATGTATATATATATATATATATATATATATATATATATATATATATATATATATATATATATATATTGGCTTTGTGTGTGCATCCAAGATGGCGATTGGACGTGTAAGAAAAATTTTTTTTGGAGGGGTGGATTGTGAGTGAAAATCTTCCATCGCCAGTGGAAGGGATTGAGGAAGGGGAAGGGATTGAGGAGGGGGAAGGGAATGAGTGACGTAAGCGCCCCCTAGTGCAAGCCCTGGAAGGTCATCAGGTATGAGGTGACAGATGTGAGGGCGCCACCTAACGGCTTTGACGGAATTATTCCGTTTTCTTTTTTTTTTGTTGTGAACGACTCATTCCGTTTTCATTGAGATAAAAAGCTATTTTTATTATGTATTTTTTATGTATTTTCTTGACGGTTTTGTGGTATGGAGTAACTGGGAAACAGGTTTGGTAAAAGGGAAATTTAATTTTTTTTTTGGTCAAAGGGAAATTCATTTCACGATTTTTTCGTGTTTTTTTTTGTCAGAAATTTATTTCAATATTTTTTTTCGTGTTCTTTTGTCAGAGGGAAATTTAATTCATGATTTTTTTTGTGTTTTGTCCGTAAGGAAAATTTATTTGATGATTGTTTTTTATCAAGAAAATGTATTTCATGATTTTTGTCCCCTTCCTTCTATCCCACTTCCCCTTCCTTCTATCCCACTTCCCCTTCCTTCTATCCCACTTCCCCTTCCTTCTATCCCACTTCCCCTTCCTTCTATCCCACTTCCCCTTCCCTCTATCCCTTTCTCTCTTTTATCCCCCCATCCTCCTGTCCCATTTGCCTACGCTTCCCATCCTTTTCCTTTCCCCCTGTCCCATCACGTGGAATGGGGTGGTAACACACGCCACCTCCCCTCCCTCCCCTTCCCAGTGTCTAGTGATTGGAAGAGGTTTTATGTAACAGTCACGTGTGTGTGTGTGTGTGTGTGTGTGTGTGTGTGTGTGTGTGTGTGTGTGTGTATGTGTGTGTGTGTGGAGAGAGAGAGAGAGAGAGAGAGAGAGAGAGAGAGAGAGAGAGAGAGAGAGAGAGAGAGAGAGAGAGAGAGAGAGACTGAGTGATATTAGGGGTCGTAGTGTGGGGCAGGTAGTGAGGAGAGAGAGAGAGAGAGAGAGAGAGAGAGAGAGAGAGAGAGAGAGAGAGAGAGAGAGAGAGAGAGAGAGATGCCGGCATCTGTACTGCCGAACACTGCAGCGGAGCGGCACAAGTTCCTTCTCGCTGATTTTGAGTTCCCGGGTTCGACCACCTGGCCTTTCAAAAACACCCCCCTCCCCCACCCATCCATTCCCCCTCCCTCCCTCCCCTTCCCTCCCCCCTTCTCGAATGAAAGGTCAGACGAAGTGCCTGGGTGGGAGGGAGGCTGGTCCATAGTCAACCACCTGTGACGTCACTCCTCCCCCCCCCAAAAAAAAGATCTCTCTCTCTCTTCTTACAAGGGAGATAAGAGGGAGCGGAAGAATGAACTAGAAGGAGGGAGATATCAAGGGAGATGTTCTCTCTCTCTCTCTCTCTCTCTCTCTCTCTCTCTCTCTCTCTCTCTCTCTCTCTCTTTCTCCCTCTCTCCTCACTACCTGCCCCACACTACAACCCCTAATATCACTCAGTCTCTCTCTCTCTCTCTCTCTCTCTCTCTCTCTCTCTCTCTCTCTCTCTCTCTCAGGCAGTGAGTGTGCCCGACCTGACTGGCGTGTCATCTCTCTCTCTCTCTCTCTCTCTCTCTCTCTCTCTCTCTCTCTCTCTCTCTCTCTCTCTCTTTCTCTCTCTCTCCCCTCGAGTCCACTTCTTATCAGCGTCGTTGAGAGAGAGAGAGAGAGAGAGAGAGAGAGAGAGAGAGAGAGAGAGAGAGAGAGAGAGAGAGAGAGAGAGATGACACGCCAGTCAGGTCGGGCACACTCACTGCCTGCGCTGAGGGGGAGGTGGGGGGGGAGGGGAGGAGGGTTGAGAAGCTGACCTCTCTCTTGGAGCATGACCTCTCCACCTCCAGTATGCTCCGCCCACTCACGTAGCCTTTAGAACTACAGGGAGTTAGTGTGTCTTGGAGGGAGTCAGTCAGTGTGTCCAGGAGAGAGTTAGTGTGTCTGGGAGGGATTCAGTCAGTGTGTCTTGGAGGGAGTCAGTCAGTGTGTCTTGGAGGGAGCCAGTCAGTGTGTCTTGGAGGGAGCCAGTCAGTGTGTCTAGGAGGGAGTCAGTCACTGTGTCTTGGAGGGAGTCAGTCAGTGTGTCTTGGAGGGACTCAGTCAGGGTGTCTAGGAGGGAGTCAGGGTGTCCAGGAGGAAGTCAGTCCGTGTGTCTTGGAGGGAGTCAGTCAGTGTGTCTTGGAGGGAGTCAGTCAGTGTGTCTTGGAGGGAGTCAGTCAGTGTGTCTAGGAGGGAGTCAGTCAGTGTGTCTAGGAGGGAGTCAGTCAGTGTGTCTTGGAGGGAGTCAGCCAGTGTGTCTTGGAGGGAGTCAGTCAGTGTGTCTTGGAGGGAGTCAGTTAGTGTGTCTAGGAGGGAGTCAGTCAGTGTGTCTAGGAGGGAGTCAGTGTGTCTAGGAGGGAGTCAGTGTGTCTTGGAGGGAGTCAGTCAGTGTGTCTAGGAGGGAGTCAGTCAGTGTGTCTAGGAGGGAGTCAGTGTGTCTAGGAGGGAGTCAGTGTGTCTTGGAGGGAGTCAGTCAGTGTGTCTAGGAGGGAGTCAGTGTGTCTAGGAGGGAGTCAGTGTGTCTTGGAGGGAGTCAGTCAGTGTGTCTAGGAGGGAGTCAGTGTGTCTAGGAGGGAGTCAGTGTGTCTAGGAGGGAGTCAGTGTGTCCAGGAGTCAGTGTGTCTTGGAGGGAGTCAGTGTGTCTTGGAGGGAGTCAGGGTGTCTAGGAGGGAGTCAGGGTGTCTAGGAGGGAGTCAGTCAGCCAGGGTGTCGTGTCTAGGAGGGAGTCAGCCAGGGTGTCTGGTTAACCAGGCGTAGACACAAAGCAGCCATTTGTCTGTGGCCACAAGCCGTGCGTGGAGGAAGGTCACACACAACCACTGTGAGGTTGTGGTGCTGACCCCAGGCAGGCAGGGGAGGAGAGGGAGTTATAGATGGGGGGAAGCGGGGGGGGGGAGACATAACGTGACGTTGACGTGGGGGGAAGAGGAGGAGGAGGGGGGACATAACGTGACGTTGACGTGGGGGAGGAAGAGGAGGAGGAGGGGGGACATGACGTGGTGTTGAGGAGGGGGAAGAGGACCAGAGGAAGAGGAGGAGGAGGAGGAGGGGGGGAACATAACGTGGCGTTGAGGAGGGGGAAGAGGACCAGAGGAAGAGGAGGAGGAGGAGGGGGGAACATGACGTGGCGTTGAGGTGGGGGGTGAAGAAGAGGACCAGAGGAGGAAGAGGTAAAGGAGGAGGAGGAGGAGGAGAGGCAGGGAGGGTGGGTTGCGATGACTGGCTAACTCCCTGGGCATGTGGGGAGAGAGAGAGAGAGAGAGAGAGAGAGAGAGAGAGAGAGAGAGAGAGAGTGTGTGTGTGTGTGTGTGTGTGCTGGAGCGCAGACGCCCAGCCTGAGTGGAGAAAGTGAGTCTGCCGTGTGGATGCACCGACCCCCGGGAGAAAATGAGGCGCGGAGAACATGAAAAGGAGGGGGTATGTGGGGGGCGTGGGTTCTCTCCCCCCCCCCCAAGACGAAGGGAGAAGAGGAGAGGGGGAAGAGTGGGGGAGAGAAGTGGGGTTTACATGTAGAAAGTACACTTCGTCTCATGGTTTACGTGTGGCTCTGTGTGTGTAGTTTGAGATCGCCTTGTGTGAGCAACGTGGCTCCTTCTGTGTGTGTGTGTGTGTGTGTGTGTGTGTGTGTGCTGGAAGGTGAAGGTAGGCCTGGAATTCTGGAGGGGGTAAGGTCAGGTGTCAATCCCTCTTTGCTGGAGACAAGTCAGGTGAGGCGAGGGCCACTTCACTGTGGTGAGGCGGTGTGCTGATGACAGCACGTGTGGTGAGGGGGTTTCGTGAGGAGTGAGGGAGTGTGGTGAGGTGTGAGCTAGTGTGGTGATGGAGTGTAGTGAGGGGTGAGGGAGTTTGGTGAGGGGTGAGCGAATGTGGTGATGGAGTGTAGTGAGGGGTGAGGGAGTTTGGTGAGGGGTGAGCTAGTGTGGTGAGGGATGAGGGAGTGTGGTGGAGTGAGAGAGTGTTGCGAGGGGGGCGAGGGAAAGTGGTGAGAGTGAGCGAGTGTAGTAGTGAGAGTGAGCGAGTGTAGTAGCGAGAGTGAGCGAATCTAGCAGTGAGAGTGAGCGAGCGTGGTGGCTGAGAGCAGGTGTGGTGAGAGTGAAGGGTGTGAGTGTCAGCCAGCAGTAGGAGGGAGAGGAGGCGACCTCACCCTCCCTCACCACAGCAGTGAGAGCAGGGGAGACTGACTCTCCGTTGCCCACAGCAGCGGTAGGAGCGCCCAGGAGAGAAGAGGTTGTGAAAGTAGTTTGGTGTGTGTGTGGGGGGGGAGGGTTGTGTCAGGTCGGCCCTCTTCTTGTTGCTAAGAATGGGGTTCCCTGAAGGGGTTGTGAGAAGGGTTCCCTTAGGGGGGGGGTTGTGAGGTGGAGGCGTCCAGATGGGTTGTGGGTCATATGTCTACGGTGGGTTGTGGCCAGCGGTGGTTGTGGTTGTCATGACCTGGCATGTCCTGGTTGTGACTGGTCATGGATTGAGGGGGGTGTGTTTCTCGCTCGTCTCGCTGTGACAGTGGTGGATGAGTGACCTGGAGGTCACACTGGACCTGGAGGTCACATTGGACCTGGAGGTTACACTGGACCTGGAGGTCACACTGGGCCTGGAGGTCACATTGAATCTGGAGGTCACATTGGACCTGGAGGTCACATTGAACCTGGAGGTCACATTGGACCTGGAGGTCACATTGGACTTGGAGGTCACACGGGACCTGGAAGGTCGTGTGTGTGTGTGTGTGTGTGTGTGTGTGTGTGTGTTTGTGTGTCGATGTACCGTATGGTACGACCTTGTTTTCCACGACCGGTCGTGTGTGGTACGACCTTACCCACCTTTTATTCAGCCTGGGGGAGGGACGACCCCTCCGGCCGACTCCAGACCTTCCCCCTTCCCTTCCCCCTTC
>NC_092234.1:45560511-45568011 GCF_036320965.1 Panulirus ornatus | reverse complement strand
ACGAGACACCTGATCATGACCTGGGGCTGACACGAGACACCAGTACATGACCTGGGCTGACACGAGACACCTGGTCATGACCTGGGGCTGACACGAGACACCAGTACATGACCTGGGCTGACACGAGACACCAGGTCATGATCTGGGCTGACACGAGACACCAGTGCATGACCTGGTCCTGACACGAGACACCAGTACATGACCTGGGCTGACACGAGACACCTGGTCATGACCTGGGGCTGACACGAGACACCAGGTCATGACCTGGGCTGACACGAGACACCTGGTCATGACCCTAGGTGTCACAAAAAAACGACGGGGTCACGACCCCAGTTGACACAGGCCAGGGCTTCAGTTGACACAATAGAAAACGACCGAGGATCCTCACTGTTGACCCCAGAGGTCAACAGTAGAGGGGGGTGTCACCCGCCCTAATAGTCTTCTCCTTTAGTTTGCCCTATTTTATAAGCCAGTCACGTTTTCCTTTAAAAAAAGAATATATAAATATCGTTTTCTTCTTTTAACTTCAAAAACAAATACTGCCGGAAAACAAATGTATTTTTTTTGCGTATATTTGTTATTTCTTGTGTTTTTATTTATTTTATTTATAGATTTTTGCGTATATTTGTTATTTCTTGTGTTTTTATTTATTTTATTTATAGATTTTTGCGTATATTTGTTATTTCGTGTGTTTTTATTTATTTTATTTATAGATTTTTGCGTATATTTGTTATTTCTTGCTATTTCGTGTGTTTTTATTCATTATTTTATTTATAATTTTATTGGTCATGTGGAGAGATAAAAGAGCCAATCTCTCTTTTAAGAAGAAGATAAGTGTAATGGTCCCCCGTTATGTGTATATTTGCCTGAAGAATATTGACCCATTACAGCTTCCCGCTCGCCGTTTTCTATCGCTGACCGCAACATGCCACACTCCGTAACTTCACAACGAACTCATTATTATCTATTGACGTATACTAGCTATTGATTATCTATTGACGTATACTAGTTATTGATTATCTTTTGGCGTATACTAATTATTAATTATCTATTGACGTATGATAATTATTATCTATTGATGTATAGTAATTACTAATTAACTATTGACGTATACTGATTACTAATTATCTTGACGTATATTGATTACTAATTATCTATTGACATACTAATTACTTATTATCTATTGACATACAAATTACTATTTATGTATTAACGTATACTAATTGCTAGTTAGAGGAAGACGGACGGAAATGGCCATTATTGTCCTGTGTTAAATGGACTGGGACGAAATGGGTGTAGAGGGAGATGGAGATGAAGGGGAAGGGGGGAGGGGAGGAATGGGTGGTTACGTAGATGAATGGGTGGTTAGACAGATGGATGGATGTTTAGATGGTGGAGTGGTTGGTTAGAGAAGATGGGTGGATGGGATGGGGAAGGGGAGGAATGGGTGGTTACATAGATGAATGGGTGGTTAGACAGATGGATGGATGGTTAGATGGTTGAGTGGTTGGTTAGAGAAGATGGGTGGATGGGGATGGTTAGGTGGATGGAGATGGCTAGGTGGATGGATAGTACTAGTTGGGTTAGGCTCAGCTGGTGATATGATGATGGGGGGATGGGGGGGTGTTGAGTCACACACACACACACACACACACACACACACTCACATACACACGTTAGTGAGGGAGAGAGTGAAGGAGGAAGAAAAAACCAGAGAGGGAAGTATATAGAAGGAGAACTATTTGAAAATGACTTAATCCACAAGCGATAAGAAATGTAATTTCTTAACGCCTGTGAATTGCGATTGGACACCGAACGAACCATTAACAGAGAAATTAAGCCACAGAAAACGTCATGAATTTGAAGGATATGTATATATATTTATTTTTTATTTATTTTGCTTTGTCGCTGTCTCCCGCGTTTGCGAGGTAGCGCAAGGAAACAGACGAAAGAAATGGCCCAACCCACCCACATACACAATGTATATACATACACGTCCACACACGCAAATATACAATACCTATACATCTCAATGTACACATATATATACACACACAGACACGTACATATATACCCATGCACACAATTCACACTGTCTGCCTTTATTCATTCCCATCGCCACCTCGCCACATATATATAAGGTTTATTTCCAAAAAGAACCAAGGGGAGAAGATGTGGTTTTGAGACGATGAATCGGATGAGTTTTGATTCGTTGAGACAACGCATAGAAAACGGGAGGAAGAAAGTATATGGTGGACTCAAGAGAAAACGTCTCTCTCATACAGGAGGAAGAAAGATGATGGTGATGGTGGTAGTGGTGTAGTCCTGACGTCGAATTCGACATGATCACCACCTCCGTTGCTCCGTTGAGGGAGGGGAGGGAATGGGAGGGATGGAGGGAGGGGATGGAGGGAAGGGAGGGAGGGAGGGAAGGGAGGGATGTTGATAGCCTGAGGCGAGCTGAGCAGAGCGTCGGATGGACGCGGGAGTTGGGACATCTGCTTTCTCCTCAGCGGGTGTCGTTTCTGGGGGTTTGACTTAGCGTCGCGCGACGACGGACGGGCGGGCCGACGCACGCACGGACGGACGGACGGACGCACGGCTGGCGGGCGGGCGGGCGGGCGGGTGGGTATTTTACATGACCGGGATTTAAGTGGACGGTTTTCTCTCACTCTCTCCGGGTCGCGTTTCGTGGTGTGTCGCTTCTTCTTCCCCCCCCTTCTCTCCCACGCCGCTCAGAGTCCAAAGCCAATCAGGACGCACAGACGGAGCCACAGGAGGACACAGACAGCACAGACGCAGGTGTGTGTGTGTGTGTGTGTGTGTGTGTGTGTGTGTGTGTGACACAGACAGCCTCGCAGACAGCTGTGTGAAGTATCTCACAGCAGAACAGACCACAGGTGTGGAGGATCTCTCTCTCTCTCTCTTTCTCTCTCTCTCTCTCTCTCTCTCTCTCTCTCTCTCTCTCTCTCTCTCTCACACCGCAGCCAGCTTTGCAGGAGTGGTGGTGGTTTTGGGGGAGGGGGTTGGGGGTTGGGGAGGAGGAGAGGAGGGGAGAGAGAGTGAAGGGGGGGAGGGGTGTGTGTTGTCCTTGGCTGGTCCCGCAGGGATGGGTGTTGGGAAGGGGAAGGGAGGGAAGTGGGGGGGTGGGACACCTTCTCAGTCCCGTCCACCAGCTGCTCTTCCGCCCACCTTTCCCCTCTCCCTCCCTCCCTTCCCCTCCCTTCCCTCTCCTTCCCTCCCTCAGCCCATCGATCCAGCTAAGAATTCACCCCTCCTTCCCCTCCTCCCCCCCTTCATATATCTCACGTCATCATCCATTCTCATGTGTAAATTCCATTGTTTATTGATTTTATGTCATTTTAAAAAGCTTTGATTTGCCAAGGTATGCTAGGAGAAAGCACCTCATGGAGGGACAGGTACGTAGCTAAAGGGGGGAAGGAGGAGGAAGAGGAGGAGGAGGAGGAGGAGGCAAGGATAGGGCATACTGTGGGTATTGATACACATCGGCATGGGAGGGTGACAGGTGGGGGGCCCAGAGTGGGTGGAGGGGGGGGAGAGGGGGGGCCCAGAGTGGGTGGAGGGGGGGGGGAGGGGGGCCGCCTGTCCCCTCAGAATGCACGGAATTGCATTGACTTCAGAGAAAAAAAAAATATGAAGGTATTTTATTGATTACTTGTTCTCGAGCTAGTAGGGTTCCAGGCTGGTGAGGTTGAGTGGGTGGGCAGTGGGCGGCCGTAGGCTGGGTGTGGGGTGTGGGTGGACAGTGGGCGGCCGTAGGCTGGGTGTTGGGGTGTGGGTGGACAGTGGGCGGCCGTAGGCTGGGTGTGGGGTGTTAGTGGGTGTGGGCTGGATGTGGGGTGTTGGTGGGTGTTGGCTGGTTGTAGGGTATGGGTGGGCAGTGGCCGGCCCTAGGCTGGGTGTGGGGTGTGGATGGACAGTGGGCGGCCGTAGGCTGGGTGTTGGGGTGTGGGTGGACAGTGGGCGGCCCTAGGCTGGGTGTGGGGGTGTGGGTGGACAGTGGGCGGCCGTAGGCTGGGTGTGGGGGTGTGGGTGGACAGTGGGCGGCCCTAGGCTGGGTGTGGGGGTGTGGGTGGACAGTGGGCGGCCGTAGGCTGGGTGTGGGGTCTGGGTGGGTGTAGGCTCTGGCGCACATATCATGGGTGGTGCGTCACACACACACACACACACACACACACACTCGCCGCGCACCAACCCCGTGTCGACCGGCCGGCCACTTGGTGTCTCCAGCAGACCTGACGTGGTTTCAGGGGAAAACCACGTGCGGTGGCCAAATAGAATTACATTGAAACGTCATAATGGCCAATAAGATTACATTGGAATGTCATGATGTCCAATAATCACATTGAAATGTCATGATGTCCAGTAGAATTACATTTAAGTCTCATGACGTCCAGTGAAATTACATTTAGATGTCGTAATGGCCAATAGAATTACATTAACATCTCATGATGGCCAATAAATTATAGATCTCTGTAGGGTATTGTATTGAGGCTACTGTATGAGTGACGGAGTTGAATGTATCATGATGTATTGACCACAGCCCTGACATCTGCCTAGGTCATAGCCAGTCAACTGAAGAAGAACATGTTACACTTCACATTGAATTTCTTATCATTTACGTGAAACGTATCTATGTAAAAAAGATAAAAAAGGAAGAGAGAGAGAGAGGTGCTCAGTGTGTGGAACACAAGAAATGGTAACTGATGAATTGTAAGACGTGATAACTGATGAAATTGTGAATCGTTTTCGGATGCGTGAATTACCGTTTTCCCAGAGAAAGAGAAAGAAAATTGATTCTGGGTGTTGTTACTGTTTTAAGAAATCGAGTCTTGCAGGGGTGAAAGTAGAATGGAGGAACAGGTCTGGGTACAAAGAAGTAATTGAGGCAGATTTTACTGCGTCAGGAGAGAGAGAGAGAGAGAGAGAGAGAGAGAGAGAGAGAGAGAGAGAGAGAGAGAGAGAGAGAGAGACTCGGCTGCCCCAGCTGGTATCTGCTTTTGTGCCTTGGTTTAAGAGCACAAATTAGGGACGAAAGAAACTTAAAAGAATGGCTGTTTCATTCCTATATGGCTATTTAGGCTATTCCTATATGGCTATTTATTTCTATGTGGCTATTTAGGCTATTCCTATGTGGCTATTTAGGCTATTCCTATATGGCTATTTAGGCTATTACTATATGGCTATTTATTCATGTATGGCTATTTAGGTTATTCCTGTATGGCTATTTAGGCTATTCCTATATGGCTATTTAGGCTATTCCTATATGGCTATTTAGGCTATTCCTATATGGCTATTTAGGCTATTCCTATATGGCTATTTATTCCTATGCGTTTCCATTGTGGGGAATGGGTTGGTATCGAGGCCCCGCGAGCCCAACCCAGATGGTTAGGGGTGAAGGAGGCGCAGAAGAGGGGAGGTGGAGAAAGTGGTTCTCGTGTGGAGGAGCTGTGAGAGGAGAGGTTGATCTTGTTGTTCGGCAGGAGGAGGGAGCCGATGAAAGCAGTCTGCGCGCGCGCGTGTGTGTGTGTGGGGGAAAGTGGTAGTGGTTGGGGCGATGCTAAGAGGAGGCGGGGGGGAGAAGGGGGGAGGGAAGGGTGTTATATGCTGAAGGAAGAAACGGGGGAGGAGGAGGAGGTGGAGGAGACGTCTTGGTGGATGTGGAGCAGGAGCTGCTGAAGTAGTCGCTGAAGGAGGGGGAGAGAGAGAGAGAGAGAGAGAGAGAGAGAGAGAGAGAGAGAGAGAGAGAGAGAGAGAGGACCGTATTGACAAGGGCGAGAGAGGAGTGAGTGGTGTCGACCGGTCAAGGTGATGGAGACGGGGATGGAGGTGTTGTGGTGGGTCAGGTTACGGTGAAGGAGGTGTGGGTTGTTTTACGGTGGAGGAGGTGGGTCTGAAGGAAGGTAGGAAGACGCCATGCCTCTGGTGGCTGTTTGTGGGGCCTCCTGTATAGTGAAAGTGTGTGTGGTGGGGGGTAAGGTGGGTGGGTTGGGGTGATGGGGATGTGTGTGTGGTGGGGGGTAAGGTGGGTGGGTTGGGGGGATGGGGATGTGTGCCCTGGTTGTGTCCAGGTGGGTAGGGCTGCCGTCCAGGGTAGAGGGAGAGGGGGGAGGGAGCAAGGGGAAATGGGAGGGGGAGGGAGGGATATGGCGGTCATGTGGTCAGTCAGGAGGAAAGGGAGGGAGTAGGAGGGGGGCGGGTTTGGGCTAGCGGGAGGCGAATGGAGGTGGTACAGGTGAAAGGGAGAGGGAGAAAGGGAGGGAGGGAGGGAGGGAGTCAGGGTGATGGTTGGAGTGGTTGGGGAGGGAGTTAGACGGGAGTGATGGCTGGAGTTAGATTGGAGGGGAAGGAAGGGGTGATAGTTGGCTTAGATGGGGAGGCAGTTAGATGACGTATGGTTAGGGATTGGGGGGCAAGAAAACAAACAAAAATGTTTGGGTGTCTTCGAAAGGCGATGGGAAGCAGATAGACACGAAGATGGAGAGAGAGAGAGAGAGAGAGAGAGAGAGAGAGAGAGAGAGAGAGAGAGAGAGAGAGAGAGAGAGAGAGAGAGAGAGGAAAACAGGAGTGCTTGGGGCCGGCCGGCCAGGTGTGTTGGCCAGGTTGCAGGCCAAGCCTGGAGCCAGCTTCTGCGACAGCCTCGCCAGGCGATGCCCTCCAGCAGGAGGCGAGAGGAGGAGACTCAGATCCCTTTGGCGATGTAGGAGCATCGGTACCAACCAGAATGAGTGGTTAAGGGCGGCGCTCCCCCCGTCCACCGAGGCCTTTGCCGAGACTTCGAGGTTCGAACCTCCTCCTGGACGGGGAGGTGTTCTTTGTGTCGCAAGGCGCCCCTGGATGACCAGGTGAAGGCACCTGCGAAGTCACCAGGAACACAGCAGGTGGTGAGGGTGACCCCGTGTGTGTGTGTGTGTGTGTGTGTGTGTGTGTGTGTGTGTGTGTGTGTCTAGGGGCTTCCAGATTAACTGGAAGACCAGGTGTGTGACTGGAAGCACTTACCTCCTGGTAACTAGGAATGAGACAAGGGGTGTTCCAGGTCCTTGTGAGGCTGGATGTTTCCAGGGAGGCGCCCTTCCCCCCTCACCAGCAAGCAGTCCTTCGTGGCGCGAAGCCCCGTGGCATTTTCCAGAATTTCCCTGGAATCGAAATTCGTGTTCCATGAAGATGGACTAATTTTTACCCCAGTTCACTAGCCTCTGTTTTATTTCCAGGGTTGTCACCCTCGTGTTCGAGCCGATCAGCAGTTGATATATTCTGTATCACTCCCTCATTTTCACATATTTGCCGTCGTTGTCGGTGTGTTTACATGTTCCCACAGTCAGTCTTCCCACGGAGACTATGATGTCTGTCTGTCTGTCTCACTTTCCAGCGGGTTCCACCTTCTTGTTGCGAAGGTAATGTTGGTCGTGGAGAGAGGCCGAGGCCGGGGCGGACGTAGAGGTAGCCGGGCGCGGTGAATGTGGAAGGGGGTGGAGTTGG
>NC_092234.1:45538011-45555511 GCF_036320965.1 Panulirus ornatus | reverse complement strand
TGGGGGCCTCTGGAGGTGAGGGTCGGGCGAGGTAGGAAGGTCACTCCCCCATACCTTCGTCTGCTGTAGTATCCCGACGGTGTGGTAGTTGTGCAGTCCTCCAGCAGATGACCTGGTCATAGACCATCAGGGTCTTGTGTTATCTGTCCTTCCCATGTACTGTCCTCCAGCAGATAACCTGGTCATAGACCATCAGGTCTTGTGTTATCTGTCCTTCCCATGTACTGTCCTCCAGCAGATAACCTGGTCATAGACCATCAGGTCTTGTGTCACTTGTCCTTCCCATGTACTGTCCTCCAGCAGATGACCTGGTCATAGACCATCAGGTCTTGTGTTATCTGTCCTTCCCATGTACTGTCCTCCAGCAGATAACCTGGTCATAGACCATCAGGTCTTGTGTTATCTGTCCTTCCCATGTACTGTCCTCCAGCAGATAACCTGGTCATAGACCATCAGGTCTTGTGATATCTGTCCTTCCCATGTACTGTCCTCCAGCAGATAACCTGGTCATAGACCATCAGTTCTTGTGTTATCTGTCCTTCCCATGTACTGTCCTCCAGCAGATAACCTGGTCATAGACCATCAGGTCTTGTGTTATCTGTCCTTCCCATGTACTGTCCTCCAGCAGATAACCTGGCTATAGACCATCAGGGTCTTCTGTCACCCGTCCTTCCCATGTACTGTCCTCCAGCAGATAACCTGGTCATAGACCATCAGCTGTCCTTCCCATGTACTGTCCTCCAGCAGATAACCTGGTCATAGACCATCAGGTCTTGTGTTATCTGTCCTTCCCATGTACTGTCCTCCAGCAGATAACCTGGTCATAGACCATCAGGTCTTGTGTTATCTGTCCTTCCCATGTAATTTTGTGTGAATTAAACAAATTTTAATTTAGAGCAGATATCTTACTCGAGGTAAGATTTTGTGGTACGCAAATCTTAAGGCTTGCCTCCCATCATACATCGTGTATTGAGTCATCGGAAGCCCTTGCGTGCACACACGCGCGTGCATGGGTATTACGAGAACACACCACCAAGGTGCACTCACGCACGTGCAGCCGTAACACGCACCCACACAGTGTCTCCCACGACACACTCCCACAGGGTTGGGCGTGGAGTATATGGGCGGTGCCGCCCCTCACGGCCGCCCACGCCCTTTGGGAACTCACCTTGGACTCCCCCCGTGTGTTGGGTGGTGTGGAGACTTCAACACTGCCACAGGAAGGAATCCAATCCAATACGAAATGATTATAACACTATCTTGATACTTTGGCGATTTGCCCAGTAGGTTAATAAAGTCGTAACTCCCACATCATTCCTATGTATTCTATATAACGATTTCGAAAGAGCTAGACCAAATAATTCTTTGTGAATGAAATGAGATCTGTGTCTACGTCACTCTGTGTGCGTCACCCACGATCGTCACACCCTTACGTCACACGTGCGTCACACGTCAACTCTCTCTCTCTCTCTCTCTCTCTCTCTCTCTCTCTCTCTCTCTCTCTCTCTCTCTCTCTCGTAGCTTGATTTTCACCCCTTCGTCAGCCGGGCGACGCCTCTCGGTGTCCTAGGGCGTGGTGGGTTGGCGGCGGGAGTCGAAGGCTGGCTCGTCCTGGCGATATCCGGGTCCTTTTTCGGTGAGGGATAGACCCGTGGTGACGGCAGCTGGGGGCCCAAACGCTGGAGAAAGTTACTGGAAACGTAGGAGGCACTGACTGATTTGTTTACGCTGGATTGACGTATGCAAGATGAAGGTTTTGTTTGCTGTTTGCTTTGACGTTTTGATGCTAAAGGTGCCTCCCCCCTCATATATATATATATATATTATATATATATATATATATATATATATATATATATATATATATATATATATATATATATATATATATTGTGTCTCCCCTGATGATGTGATTATTACACGAAAGTGCACTTGGGAACTTATCGTGTCTCATTTTCCCCGTGGACTCATAGGAATATACTTGATCACGCGCAAAATTGTGATACTTTCCAATTTATATATATATATATATATATATATATATATATATATATATATATATATATATATATATATATATATATATATATATATACCGGGGTTGACGTGCTGTCAGTGGATTGAATCAAGGCATGTGTATGGGGGTGGGTTGGGCCATTTCTTTCGTCTGTTTCCTTGCGCTACCTCGCAAACGCGGGAGACAGCGGCAAAAAAAAAAAAAAAATATATATATATATATATATATATATATATATATATATATATATATATATATATATATATATATATTCGTTGTCGATGTTATCAGTCTGGTTTGAAATCGTGAAGGCAATGATGAGGTCACTCCTCACTCTTCTTTCTTTGATGGTGGGTTACTTCAAGGTCTCAGCCCTCACAGTTCTGGCACCGTCTTTAGTGTGTCCTCTTTTGGACCTTCTCTATTAGCTCTTTGTTCTTCTTTAGGGCTCAGTGACCAAACGGGAGAATCATATTGTACTTTTGGTTTTATATATATAGGACGCGAACAACTTGCTGAATACTTCCTTATGCCCAAACTTGAATGCAAATCTAAGTTGGGATGTTTGGAGAAGGGACGACCTCGTCTCCCACGTCTTTCTCACGCACAAGTTTCGACTAAATCATAGTCACATCGAGGTTTTATGCCGGCGTGATTCCATTCCCCTTCAATTTTTTACTCAGGATGGATTATTTGCTTATCAGCCATGTATCAGACCTCGGTTTGGAGTCTGTGTCTCGGTCCCCTTGTAAGTTGATGATGCGGGTCCTTCTTGCTTTCAATTCCACCTCCTGTTTGACCTCAGCGTCATCTGCCAACAGAGTTCAGGGTCGGCGTCCACATCTTGTGGCATGTCACCCACATAGATCAAGAAGAGTAGCGGTCCCAGGACATATCCCCGTGGCACTCCGCTGGTGACCTCATCGCATTCCAAGGAGGCTCCCTTGTCATGTGTCCTTTGTTCCCTCTCTATAAGTTATCTATCGAAGGAGTCTCTTCCCTGGTGATCCAGGTTCTTATCCTCCTCCTGGGAGGTCGAAAGTCAAATGCTTTTTTTATGCCAGTCTCGATTCAGACAATCCACCGGAGTCTTCTAATACAGATCTTACTCTCTCGTAGAAGTCTAAGAGGTTCGTCACGCACGACCACCTCCACTTTCTTAGAACGGTGTTTGCTTCTCACTTATGTAATTTCTCCGTCGTAGAGAGTTTATCCATTTGCTTTCTGATCCTCTTTTCCAGCACCTTGCGCACCACACTCGTCAGGTATAGAGAGTGTGGCCTGTACCTCAGCGCTTCTTATGACGATTCCAATTTTTTCCAACTCCCGTGGCACTTCGCCTCTCTCCTCCGCCACTCTGAGCAGGATGTTTATCTGGTGGGTTATCAAGTGTACCCGCACACATCTTCAGCTCAACATTAGGGTGAAATTTCAACAGTGCCATGAGCCTCGTATGTGTCTAGACCTTTTAGTATTCTGGTATTGTCATGCAAGATGTCTCATGGCTTTCTAAATTGTCCCCCACCACCACCGCTCCATCACACTAGCGTTGGGGGAGGAGGAGGAGGAATAATACAGTGTCTTCGAGCAAAAACACTCTGTACTTAGTCATGCAGTTCCTGAAACACACACACACATCCTTTTACCCCATCCCCTTACCAATTAGAATGATTACACCGTCTGATTGGCTCGTTTTTCGTTGATATGATTTACGTACTTCTGTGAAATGCATGGGGGGGGGGGGGGGGGGAATTGGTTCCTTTTCCTTTGCCATGTTCATAATGTTCTCAAAAAGAAAAGAAAAAGGTTTTTGTGTTCTTCCTTTCTCATATCGTAGCGTACTCGCTCCTAGCCCTCTAACCCTCACAGATGGCGGCTGGTCATGTCAATGTTGTTTCCTTGTATGTGAGAAAAAGGTAGTTTGGAGGGAATCACCTTGTTAAGGGGGGGGATGATTAACGTAGGATTTTCCCACTTGGTCGCTCGAAGATGATGTCCATTGACAGCCCTAATTAGATTACTCCCGATGGGCCTGTATAATTGTCATAGATGAAATTGGTATCATTAACTTCCTAATTGCCCTTAGAGACGTTGAATGACTTTAGCATTACTGTAATTATTCGTCATCAGTTACCATCAACACTTACCAGTACTTACTCCTCTCATCCGCTGGGCTCTTCTCCCTACCCTACCCGCCCTCCTTCCTCCACCAATCATCAATGAAAATCACTTTAATTGATGAGTCTCATCGTTAATATATCCCCCCACCCCACCCCACCCCCGCAAATAGGCGATTCATCGTAACGATCCCTTCTTCCTCCCCACCCCCACACCTATTCGACTGTGGGGGTTTGAGAGAGGCCGAGGCACGGGTTGTTAGAGGTGGGGGGGGGGGGGGAGGTGGTAGTTAAGGGTCTGGAAGATGGCATCTGTCGTGAGATGGCCTGATTGCCCTTCGCGTCATGGGAAAGTCTGGAAGGGCCCTGGAAAGGGAGGTGAGGGCGAGGCGCTGATGGGAGAGAAAAAGGGAAAGATGATGATGGGTTGGTGGATGGGCTTTTGTGGGGGAAAGGGGGTTTGATGGAAAAGGAGGTTACTTCCAGGAGGAGAGAGAGAGAGAGAGAGAGAGAGAGAGAGAGAGAGAGAGAGAGAGAGAGAGAGAGAGAGAGAGAAGGGAATTCATGAGAAGAAGGGATGATGAACAGAGATTGTCCCTCATGTCACGTGATGAGGGGTTGTGGTGGGCGTAGGTGGCTGGAACGGTGAGTACCGAAACCTCCCTCCTGCACCAGCACCACCTCCGTCAGGCACTGTCGACAGTGACTGGGGTCAGTTCCACTTGTTCGTCGATCACTGGATGGCGGATGCGTAGCCCACTGCATGACCTACACCTTCATCACTCGAAAACGACTCTCTAACTCACGTGTGGTTTCGTAATGTGTATTTACAGCCTTCCATGTCTGTTCGGGGCAAGACAGTGCCGGCAGAGCAGCACGGGCGAGTTTCCTGTACACCAGACACCCCAGGCCGTGACACCCCCCCCTGTGGCTCTATGATTCACCCATGGCTCGGCCTCATTACTGACTACCTCATTACTGACTACCTCGTTACTGACTACCTCGTTAGTGGTGTGTGATTACGGGCGGCTGTGTGCCTCGCCAGCTCCTCGCCATGACGCTGGTCATCCTCCTCCTCCTCTTCTCCTCCTCCTCCTCCTCCTCCTCCTCCTCCAACTCATCCTCATCCTCCTCCTCCTCCTCCTCCTCCTCTTCCTCCTCTTCCTCCTCCTCTTCCTCATCATCATCATCTTCATCATCATCATCCCATGTGGCTGCAACAGTGACCCCGTGATGACTGTGGTGTGTGGTACTCCTCCTCCTCGAACCCCCCATCCATCTCTTGGTCGAGCGAATTACACAACCAGGTAGCCACCGGGACGGACGACCCCCCCTTCCACCTCACTCAGGGAACGCGCTCCACCATCTCATCTTGGGCAGAGAGAGAGAGAGAGAGAGAGAGAGAGAGAGAGAGAGAGAGAGAGAGAGAGAGAGAGAGACTTTCTTTCCCCGTCGGTTCAGTGAAAGTCTCTTCCTTTTTTTTTGTAGGACATTCTCCAGACGGGGCTCTCTCTCTCTCTCTCTCTCTCTCTCTCTCTCTCTCTCTCTCTCTCTCTCTCTGTGTAGGTAGGGGGCAGTGTGGACACGAGTTTCTTGTGTTGTTGGGAAGGATTTTTCTCTCTTCCTCATTTCTCCTCTCCCAGGAAGACAAAAGGGGAGGGTGGTCATGTCTCCTACCTACCTATCCCTCCAAGGCCTTCTGGAGTCAGTGTTAAATTGGTATGCTCCCGGCCAGTATAACCACGGGGGTCTTACCTGTATGGAGGGAGGGAGAGAGGCATTTATTTGGTGTGTTGTGTGTGTGTGTGTGTGTGTGTGTTGTGTGTGTGTGTGTGTGTGTGTGTGTGTGTGTGTGTGTGTTGTGTGTGTGTGTGTGTGTGTGTGTGTGTGTGTGTGTGTCTTGAGTGCTTCGTCCTCTTGGGCTGAGGGACGTGGGACGTGGAGGAGGAGGGAGGGGAGAGACGACATACCTCACGCCAGAGATAGACTCCACGGGCCACGACCCTCACCAGGAGGTTCTGTGAAATGTTAAAAGAGGGAGAAAGATAATGGGGGATTTGCGTCCCCTCCCTGGGGGACATGTTACCCATACCCGCCCCCCGCGTCTCGACCTCCGTCTGCAACCCCCAGGTGAGGTGGCTAGGTGTCCAGCGCCCCCTTCTTCTTGTGGCTCCCCGGTGTGGGTGGAAGGCTGGCGGAGTTGGACCTACCTCCATCCTTGACCCTGGGAGAGTCACGAATCACTTTCGAGTATCAAAGGTATAACATGGAGGCTTCAAGGACGCCTGTTGTCCCCAGGGGATGTTTGATGAGCATTGGGACGCCTGTTGTCCCCAGGAGATGTTTGATGAGCACAGGGACGCCTGTTGTCCCCAGGGGACGATTGATGAGCACTCTCTGGGACGCCTGTTGTCCCCAGGGGACGTTTGATGAGCACTCTCTGGGACGCCGTGTTGTCCCCAGGGGATGTTTTGATGAGCACAGGGACGCCTGTTGTCCCCAGGGGGATTTTGATGACACAGGGACGCCTGTTGTCCCCCAGGGGGATGTTTGAGGCACATGGACGCCTGTTGTCCCCAGGGGGGATGTTTGATGAGCACAGGGACCCTGTTGTCCCCAGGGGGGATTTGATGAGCACAAGGGACGCCTGTTTCCCCAGGGGAATGTTTGATGACACTCTCCTGGACGCCTTGTTGTCCCCAGGGGGGATGTTTGATGAGCACAGGACGCCTGTTGTCCCCAGGGGGGATGTTTGATGAGCACAGGGACGCCTGTTGTCCCCAGGGGGGATGTTTGATGAGCACAGGGACGCCTGTTGTCCCCAGGGGGAGTTTGATGAGCACAGGAACGCCTGTTGCCCAGGGACTTTGATGAGCACTCTCTGGGACGCCCTGTGTCCCCAGGGATGTTTGAATGAGCACAGGGACGCCTGTTGTCCCCAGGGGGGATGTTTGATGAGCACAGGGACGCCTGTTGTCCCCAGGGACTTTTGAATGACACTCCTCTGGGACGCCTGTTTCCCCAGGGGATGTTTGATGAGCACAGGGACGCCTGTTGTCCCCAGGGGGATGTTTGATGAGCACAGGGACGCCTGTTGTCCCCAGGGGATGTTGGATGAGCACAGGGACGCCTGTTGTCCCCAGGGGGGATGTTTGATGAGCACAGGGACGCCTGTTGTCCCCAGGGGGATGTTGGATGAGCACAGGGACGCCTGTTGTCCCCAGGGGGGATGTTTGATGAGCACAGGGACGCCTGTTGTCCCCAGGGGACGTTTGATGAGCACTCTCTGGGACGCCTGTTGTCCCCAGGGGATGTTTGATGAGCACAGGGACGCCTGTTGTCCCCAGGGGGGATGTTTGATGAGCACAGGGACGCCTGTTGTCCCCAGGGGACGTTTGATGAGCACTCTCTGGGACGCCTGTTGTCCCCAGGGGATGTTTGGTGAGCACAGGGACGCCTGTTGTCCCCAGGGGGGATGTTTGATGAGCACAGGGACGCCTGTTGTCCCCAGGGGGATGTTGGAGACGGCGAGGAGCTTCAGTTCGTGGTGGAGGGACGTGGCCATACCAGGGGGCGAGGCCCTTGTGGCAGGGGTCCAGCTGGACCACAGGAGGACTTAGAGGAACCCACCACAGCCCGTCCCGCCCACCACATCCTTCACTCCAGTCATCCTCCACTCGACGCTGGACCCGCGTCCTTCATGCCCTGTTGCCTCCAAGACCTCCTCCTCCTCCTCCTCCTCCTCCTCCTCCTCCTCCTCCTCCTCCTCCTCCTCTCCCTCCTCCTCCTCTCCCTCCTCCTCCTCCTCTCCCTCCTCCTCCTCATCATCTCCCTCCTTCTCCTCCTCCTCTTTTTTTTTTCATTCCTTCGTCGTCTCAGCTCCTCCTCCTCCTCCTCCTCCTCCTCCTCCTCCTCCTCCTCCTCCTCCTCCTCCTCCTCTTCCTCCTCTCCCTCCTCCTCTCCCTCCTCCTACCCCTCCTCTTTTTTTTTTTCATTCCTTCGTCGTCTCAGCTCCTCCTCCTCCTCCTCCTCCTCCTCCTCCTCCTCCTCCTCCTCTCCCTCCTCCTCCTCCTCCTCCTCTCCCTCCTCCTCCTCCTCCTCCTCCTCCTCCTCCTCCTCCTCCTCCTCTTCTTTTTTTCATTCCTTCTTCGTCTCGGCATTGGGAAGCCGACAAGCCAATAGAAAAAAAAAAAAGAGAAGTTGCGTGCGTCCTGCGCCTCATCAGGAATTCATGGAGTTCTGTGTCATTCTTTTTTTAATGGGGTTCAGCTACTGCTTGTGGTAAGCGATGGGTGACTAGTTGTCAAGGTCTGGCACGTGAGGTGAGCTGGGGGGGTTTTGAAGTGGGTGGGTGGGTGATGTGTTTGTGGGGAGGTTGTAGTGGTGGTGGTGGTGATGTGGGGAGGTTGTAGTGGTGGTGGTGGTGATGTGGGGAGGTTGTAGTGGTGATGGTGGTGATGTGGGGAGGTTGTAGTGGTGGTGGTGGTGATGTGGGGAGGTTGTAGTGGTGGTGGTGGTGATGGGGGAGGTTGTAGTGGTGGTGGTGGTGATGTGGGGAGGTTGTGGTGGTGGTGGTGATGTGGGGAGGTTGTAGTGGTGGTGGTGGTGATGGGGGAAGGTGGAGTTGGAGGTGATGGGAGTCTGTGGATGATGGGGAGGTGTAAGGAAGGGGGATTAAAGTAAAGGAAGGTCGGTGAAGGGGAGGGGAGGGAAGGGAAGGTGAGGGATAGGGAAGGGGGATTAAGGTAAAGGAAGGTCGGGGAAGGGAGGGGAGGGAAGGGGGATTAAGGTAAGGGAAGGTCGGGAGAGGGAGATGGGGGGAGAGAGAGAGGAGGGATAGAAGGCTCGTGGGTAGACGTGGGGCCTATTGAAAGGGAGAGGCAAAGGGACGTCAGAGAAAAGGAATGTCCGAGTCTTCCCCTGGGGGAGATGAATGTCCGAGTCTTCCCCTGGGGGAGATGAATGTCCGAGTCTTCCCCTGGGGGAGATGAATGTCCGAGTCTTCCCCTGGGGGAGATGAATGTCCGAGTCTTCCCCTGGGGGAGATGAATGGACACATTACGGTGGTGGCTTGACGTCAGCGAGGCCAGACGTTGTGTGGAGCTGACGTCAGCGGGGCCAGACGTTGTGTGGAGCTAACGTCAGCGGGGCCAGACGTTGTGTGGAGCTGACGTCAGCGAGGCCAGACGTTGTGTGGAGCTTGACGTCAGCGAGGCCAGACGTTGTGTGGAGCTGACGTCAGCGAGGCCAGACTTTATGTGGAGCTGACGTCAGCGAGGCCAGACGTTGTGTGGAGCTGAAGTCTTTCCTCGTTTAACCTCGACACAATCGACGTGATTGGAATATCATCTGGCCCAGCCCTTTTAGCGTTCATCTAGGCCTCGATAGATAGCGATAGACCAGTCTCCTCTCGGCTCCAAGCCCTGGGATGACGAATCAGTTCTCCCCCAGGTCTGCTGGCGTGTACCTTGGTGTAAACCAAGGGTGTTGGTGGGTGTAGCGCCGGGAGGAAAGACCCCACACCAAGAGAAGCAGTACACCGCTATTACTACACAGTGCTGGATGTGTATTCTCTGGAAACCTTGGTATGAATTCAGTCATCGTCTATGCTGATATACACAAGCGACACCCTGACACCTTGCCATACACCCTGACGTTATACCACAACACCTTACATTACGCCTTGCCATACACCCTGACGTTATACCACAACACCTTGCATTAACACCTTTCCATACACCCTGGCATTATACCACAACACCTTACATTAACACCTTGCCATACACCCTGACGTTATACCACAACACCTTGCATTAACACCTTGCCATACACCCTGACGTTATACCACAACACCTTACATTAACACCTTGCCATACACCCTGACGTTATACCACAACACCTTACATTAACACCTTGCCATACACCCTGACGTTATACCACAACACCATGCATTAACACCTTGCCATACAACCTGACGTTATACCACAACACCTTACATTAACACCTTGCCATACACCCTGGCATTATACCACAACACCCTACCTTAACACTTTGCCATACACCCTAACATTACACTACAAGAACACCCTAATTTAATACATTGCCATGCCTTGTCATACATACATCCATACACTCGCTACACCCTGCCTGACACCTCGTCATACCCTGTCATACACCCTGCCAGTGCATTGTGACATTACCCCACACCTAACATAATAGTTCTCTCGTCCAAATCACAGTGATTAGCCGAGTTAATTACCTTATAACCCATTAGTATATAATGATCATATACGTTTCTCAAATTCGTGTCCCACCATTGTTAGTATATTGCTATCGCGTTGAGAACCAGTCTCGATGCATCTTGAAAAAAATAATGTAATTGATTTGTTATTGTAATTAATTACATTGAGATGAAGTCGTATTTTGTAATAATTACATTTCATTCTTACGAGGAATTACACTTGTTGCGTAAGGGTTGTCGGGTCAGAAACAGGTCAAGAGATCTGTCGGGCTCAGGGCTGGAGGGACCTGAGACACCTTGATCAAGCTTAGGGCTGGAGGGACTTGAGACAGCTTGATCTAGACCTCAGGGCTGGAGGGACCTGAGACAGCTTGATGAAGCTCAGGGCTGGAGGGACCTGAGACAGCTTGATTTGGCTCAGGGCTGGAGGGACCTGAGACAGCTTGATCTAGACCTCAGGGCTGGAGGGACCTGAGACAGCTTGATGAAGCTCAGGGCTGGAGGGACCTGAGACAGCTTGATCGACCTCAGGGCTGGAGGGACCTGAGACACCTTGATCAAGCTTAGGGCTGGAGGGACCTGAGACAGCTTGATCGACCTCAGGACTGGAGGGACCTGAGACAGCTTGATCTAGACCTTAGGGCTGGAGGGACCTGAGACTGCTTGATCAAGCTCAGGGCTGGAGGGACCTGAGACAGCTTGATCTAGACCTCAGGGCTGGAGGGACCTGAGACAGCTTGATCATTTTTAGGGCTGGAGGGACCTGAGACTGCTTGATCTAGACCTCAGGGCTGGAGGGACCTGAGACAGCTTGATCGACCTCAGGGCTGGAGGGACCTGAGACAGCTTGATCGACCTCAGGGCTGGAGGGACCTGAGACAGCTTGATCGACCTCAGGGCTGGAGGGACCTGAGACAGCTTGATCTAGACCTCAGGACTGGAGGGACCTGAGACAGCTTGATCGACCTCAGGGCTGGAGGGACCTGAGACTGCTTGATCTAGACCTCAGGGCTGGAGGGACCTGAGACAGCTTGATCGACCTCAGGGCTGGAGGGACCTGAGACTGCTTGATCGACCTCAGAGCTGGAGGGACCTGAGACAGCTTCTCATCCCCAGGCAGCGACGGTCGGGGGGTCCTCCTCCGTCAGTACACGTTCCCTCCCTCTCCCTCCACCTTCAGCAGCTGCTGCTGCTTGCCCTTCCTCGTTCATCCCCCACCACCAACACCTGCTTGACAGACGTTCACAGACACGCCCTTCCCCTCCCTCCCTCCGTCCCTCCTTCCCTCCTGCCCTTCACCAGGTGTAATGTCTTGGACTCCCATGCGGGATGCGAACCCGACGCCACCCCACGCCCCTCCGTGGCTTGGTAAGCTGGAGACGCTTTGATAACCTTGAAGACCCCCCCAGTGGGGCGAGAAAGACCTCTCCAAGCTTTCTCCAAGCTTTGTCGAGAACTTCACAGCTTTAATTAAGCTTGCAGAGACTTGTGGTTCGGAGGGGGAAGGGTGGAGGAGGGAGGTTGTAGACTGTGAGACACTGGAAGGGCGCCTTAAGCTCTGGTTTGGGTAAGTCAAATCAAAGGCTTACAGAGGGGGACACAAGGCTCAGTGTGTGTGTGTGTGTGTGTGTGTGAGTGTGTGAGTGTGTGTCTGTGTGTGTGTGTGTGTGTGTGTGTGTGTGTGTGTGTGTGTGTGTGTGTGTGTGTAGGGGGAGAACAAAGGGCGAGGCATGTTTGGTCGTGTGGGGCGAATGACGGATGCGAGGCAATGAACTCCCACACACACACACACACACACACACACACACACACACACACACACACACACACACACACACCCTCCCACTGCACACGTCGGCCGTCAGGAAAAGAGTGCGTGGGACTGTCTTGCATTTTATTCTTGCGTCGGACGAGTCTGAAAAAAAAGAAAGGTGTGTCTGAGTGCGTTTTTAAGGTATAGAGGGAGTGTTAAGGACGTTTCACACACACACACACACACGGTGCGTTCGGGACCTGTAAAGAGTGCGACACGTACGCGAAGAGTGTGTGGTATGTTCCCAGGTGGGCTGGTCGTGTTTTGGGTGCGTTCCTTGGCCACGAGGATCCGACGGGTGCGTTCGAAGTGTGTGACGTACCCCCCGGGAGATGGGATGGTTACGGCAGAGTGACGTGTGAAAGAGTGCGTTTGACGTCTTCAGGGTGCGAGAGTTGCGTTAGAGGGTGCGTCCTCTGCATACAGGACGGGATGGGCGTTTTGGAGGGAGTGTTCGTTGGGTCTTGGAGGGTGTGGGGGAGGAGGTGTGGAGGGTGCGTGGGAGGCAGTTCGTTGGAGGCTGGGGTTCGATCCTGTCCTCCTGCTGGAGACTTGATGGGTCTGGATCCTCCATGGACCTTCCAGAGATGGGTCTGGATCCTCCATGGACCTTCCAGAAATGGGTCTGGATCCTCCATGGACCTTCCAGAAATGGGTCTGGATCCTCCATAGACATTCCAGAAGTGGGTCTGGATCCTCCATGGACCTTCCAGAGATGGTTCACCTTCCAGAGATGGGTCTGGATCCCCCATGCACCTTCCAGAGATGGGTCTGGATCCTCCATGGGCCTTCCAGAGATGGGTCTGGATCTTCCATGGACCTTCCAGAAATGGGTCTGGATCCTCCATGGACCTTCCAGAAGTGGGTCTGGATCCTCCATGGACCTTCCAGAAGTGGGTCTGGATCCTCCATGCACCTTCCAGAGATGGGTCTGGATCCTCCATGGACCCTCTAGAAGTGGGTCTGGATCCTCCATGGACCTTCCAGAGATGGGTCTGGATCCTCCATGGACCTTCCAGAAGTGGGTCTGGATCCTCCATGGACCTTCCAGAGATGGGTCTGGATCCTCCATGGACCTTCCAGGGGCGTTTGGTTCACCAGATTTATATTTTCTTAAGGGGATTCGATCCTGGAATTGGATCGTGTTGGTGTGGATCACAGATGTGTGTGTGTGTGTGTGTGTGTGTGTCTGTGTGTGTGTGTGTGTGTGTGTGTCTGTGTGTGTGTGTGTGTGTGTGTGTGTGTGTGTGTGTGTGTGTGTGTTGGGAGGAACGTAGTGATTAAATGATCAATTTGAACCCATTAATCATGTCGTTTGCCCAGCATGACACTATAACAACCGTGAGTGATTGACCCGACTCTTGTGTGTACATGGCCAGACTCCTCCCTCCCTCCCTCCACAAAGATAATAGATTAGATAAGATATTCCAGGACGAGGGCCGTGAAGAATATCGTTTTAACCGAAGATCATTAGATATTCTTGATTTAGAACGTATTTTCCCACGAAGTTCATTAAATATTCTTGATTTAGAACGTATTTAGAACGTATTTTCCTCGAAGCTCATTAGATATTCTTGATTTAGAACGTATTTCCCTCGAAGCTCATTAGATATTCTTGATTTAGAACGTATTTCCCCTCGAAGGTCATTGAATATTCTTGATTTAGAACGTATTTAGAACGTATTTTCCCCCGAAGCTCATTGAATATCCTTGATTTAGAACGTATTTAGAAGGTATTTTCCCTCGAAGGTCATGAGATATTGAAGCTCATTAGATATTCTTGATTTAGAACGTATTTTCCCTCGAAGCTCATTAGATATTCTTGATTTAGAACGTATTTCCCACGAAGCTCATTAGATATTCTTGATTTAGAACGTATTTCCCCTCGAGGGTCATTGAATATTCTTGATTTAGAACGTATTTAGAACGTATTTTCCCTCGAAGCTCATTGAATATCCTTGATTTAGAACGTATTTAGAAGGTATTTTCCTCGAAGCTCAGTAGATATTCTTGATTTAGAACGTATTTTCCCTGGAAGCTCATTACATATTCTTAAGCTTACAGTCTGTATGCAAATTCAAAAGTCATTAAATGTTCTTAAACTTACACTCTGTATGCAAATGAGACGTGTGGGGGGGGGGGTAAATGGTAATCTGTCACAATTGGTTGTCACACACACACGGGCTTAGGTCCAGATGTCATGTTCATCAGTCATGTTCGTCAGTCATGTTCGTCAGTCATGTTCGTCAGTCATGTTCGTCACTGTTCATCAGTCATGTTCGTCAGTCATGATCGTCAGTCATGTTCGTCAGTCATGTTCGTCAATGTTCATCAGTCATGTTCGTCAGTCATGATCGTCATTCAGTCATGTTCGTCAGTCATGTTCGTCATTCAGTCAGTCATGTTCGTCAGTCATGATCGTCAGTCATGATCCTCATTCAATCAGTCATGTTCGTCAGTCATGATCGTCACTCAGTCAGTCATGTTCGTCAGTCATGATCGTCATTCAGTCAATCATGTTCGTCGGTGTTCGTCAGTCGTGTTCGTCAGTCAGTGTTCGTCTCAGTCATGATCGTCATTCAGTCAAGTCATGTTCGTCAGTCACAGTGATGACCGGTCATAGTTTCACTTTCGTGTGTGTGTGTGTGTGTGTGTGTGATGAGGCGATGACGTCATCATGCAGGTGGAGGCCACGTCAGGCACGCGTATGCAGACCCCCCTCCCCTTCCCCCCCTACCCCTCCCCTTCCCCCTCCCCCTTCCCCCTTCCCCCTCCCCCCACCTGTGCATGACTGGGTGTAGCGCCTGTATCTAGTGTTGTACACCCCCCCCCCCCAAGCTGTGGGGAGGGAGAGGAGGGAGGGGTGGGTTAGCATGAGGAATGAGGCAGGAAATGAATGAGGAGATGATGAGGAAGACGAGTAGAAGGTGGGGGGGTGGCGCAACCCGACGCGTCACACCACTTCCACCTCGGCCGATAGACGGGAGTCTAAACCCTAATAGACAGTTGTCTACACCTCAGTACAAGTGAATAATAGATACAGCATATATATATATATATATATATATATATATATATATATATATATATATATATATATATATATATATATATCACCCTTGAAACTCCCAACAGCAAAATTCCAGGAGCGCAAAATCATTCTGGCAAAAAGTTGTTCATTTCGTAGAAAACGGCCGCCATTGTTTCCTGCCGTCCTGGGCAATATTGCCGAAACTATTTTGTTCTACGACCTTCGATATAAATCACTCGCTAGTGTGATTTTCCTCGTTATTGGCGATCAGTTTCGGATACTTGGAAGGTCATGGCATATATATGTATATATATATTATATATGTAGTGTGTATATCACGTATTAGTAAAGTCAAGACGTCTCAAAGATGGCCGACCTTCGGCGGGAACCAAACATTTACCGGATGGGAATGTCGTCTGTTGACGGCCACAACGGTCGATGGCGTCAGCCTCTAACACCTACCGGCATTTCCACCCACTTTTTATGACAGAACTTCGTCTTTTTTTTTTCCTTAGTTATTTTCAAGCATTTGCAAAGAGGTAGGATGATTTTTTAAAGAATATAGAAGATATTTAGGTACATGGTGAGGGTAAGGGGGATCGTGGAGGATGGGAAGGAAACCCGGCCGCGCGGGAGAACAGCGTTGCCAACGTCTGAGATGGCATGGCGTGGGAGGGTAATAAACTCCGATTTGGTAATTGTTCACTCGTGACCCTGAGGGCTTGCCCTTTGACCTCCCCCTCTCCCCCCGACCTGCGAGGACGCCTCGCACGCCAACCTAACAGGGACGGATATGTCATCAGTCACTCTCTACAGACGGTATATGTATTTATATATTTAAGGTTTAGTATTGTACAGGATAAGACAGTCCCCCCTGTGTCACTGTGTCCGAGGACGAAAACAAAAAACGGAGACCTTGAAACCCAGATATTTTTTTTATTATTATTTAATTCTTGCTTTTGTTGTACGTATTTTTAAAGATGACAATTGTTGAATGTTGGATGATGGTTTATGTATCATTTGAGGGTTGTTATGCAAAAGAACGTTCGTATTTGCGTCTCGATTTCTCTGATACATTTTTGTTCAACTGTGTGGATCGTTAGTGTGTGTGTGTGTGTGTGTGTGTGTGTGTGACCGGCCAGAGAAATTCCTTTCCATCCCATTGATTCCGGGGAGCCGCCTCTCCCTCCAGGGTGGGGGTGAGAGGGGACAAAGACTGCGTACTTAATGTGTGACACAGAAATTTCTGTGTGTGGGGGTGTTGTGGGGGGGGGGGAGGGGGTGGGTGGTGGTTAGCGGCGAGGGGGTGGGTTGTGAGGTGATGTGTGGTTGTGAGGGGTGATGTGTGGTTGTGAGTGGGGTGGGTTGTGAGGGGTGATGTGTGGGTGTGAAGAGGCGGGTTGTGAGGTGTTGTGTGGTTGTGAGGTGTTGTGGTTGTGAGGGGGTGGGTTGTGAGGTGATGTGTGGTTGTGAGGGGTGATGTGTGGTTGTGAGTGGGGTGGGTTGTGAGGGGTGATGTGTGGGTGTGAAGAGGCGGGTTGTGAGGTGTTGTGTGGTTGTGAGGTGTTGTGGTTGTGAGGGGGTGGGTTGTGAGGTGATGTGTGGTTGTGAGGGGGTGGGTTGTGAGATGATGTGTGGTTCTGAGTGGGGTGGGTTATGAGGTGATGTGTGGTTGTGAGGGGGTGGGTTGTGAGGTGTTGTGCGGTTGTGAGTGGGGTGGTTTGTGAGGTGTTGTGCGGTTGTGAGTGGGGTGGGTTGTGAGGTGTTGTGCGGTTGTGAGTGGGGTGGGTTGTGAGGTGTTGTGCGGTTGTGAGTGGGGTGGGTTGTGAGGTGTTGTGCGGTTGTGAGTGGGGTGGGTTGTGAGGTGTTGTGCGGTTGTGAGGGGGTGGGTTGTGAGGTGTTGTGCGGTTGTGAGGGGGTGGGTTGTGAGGTGTTGTGCGGTTGTGAGTGGGGTGGGTTGTGAGGTGTTGTGCGGTTGTGAGGGGGTGGGTTGTGAGGTGTTGTGTGGTTGTGAGGGGGTGGGTTGTGAGGTGATGTGTGGTTGTGAGGGGTGATGTGTGGTTGTGAGGGGGTGGGTTGTGAGGTGTTATGCGGTTGTGAGTGGGATGGGTTGTGAGGTGTTGTGCGGTTGTGAGTGGGGTGGGTTGTGAGGTGATGTGTGGTTGTGAGGGGGTGGGTTGTGAAGTGTTGTGTGGCTGTGAGTGGGTTAGCATAGATCTGTGTCCCCCCCCCACCCCACTTCATCTCTCCCTCAGCGAAATCCAAGTGGACGTGTTTGGTT
>NC_092234.1:45530511-45533011 GCF_036320965.1 Panulirus ornatus | reverse complement strand
TATTATGAGTGTTGTAAGACTGTGAGGGAGAATATGGTATTATGAGTGTTGTAAGACAATGAGGGAGAATATGGTATTATGAGTGTTGTAAGACAATGAGGGAGAATATGGTATTATGAGTGTTGTAAGACAATGAGGGAGAATATGGTATTATGAGTGTTGTAAGACAATGAGGGAGAATATGGTATTATGAGTGTTGTAAGACTGTGAGGGAGAATATGGTATTATGAGTGTTGTAAGACAATGAGGGAGAATATGGTATTATGAGTGTTGTAAGACAATGAGGGAGAATATGGTATTATGAGTGTTGTAAGACTGTGAGGGAGAATATGGTATTATGAGTGTTGTAAGACAATGAGGGAGAATATGGTATTATGAGTGTTGTAAGACAATGAGGGAGAATATGGTATTATGAGTGTTGTAAGACAATGAGGGAGAATATGGTATTATGAGTGTTGTAAGACAATGAGGGAGAATATGGGGATCGTGTCTTTGACGTCTGTTGCCATCGGCTGAATTCGACCTGGAGAAGGAGTTCCCTCACCGAGGTAAGGGACACGCCCACAGATGTCAGGTGAACAGGTGTCTGTCAGCCAGGCCCACGCCCTGCTGGGTCGTGTGAGTCATTCCCGGCTCGTTGTTCCGATGGCGTGGGTTCCTGAAGGAGGCGCAGCAGGAGGAGGAGGTGATGGTGATGGTGATGGTCACGTCTGGAGGGGATGGTGTCAGACTCCCTGGGATGGCTTTTGGTGATGGTGAGGGAAAGGGGGGGTTTTATGGGGTTAGGGATGGACAGCGTTTGGTGATGGGGAGGGAAAGGGGGGGTTTTGTGGGGTTAGGGATGGACGGCGTCTGGTGATGGGGAGGGAAAGGGGGGTTTTGTGGGGTTGGTGATGGACGGCGTCTGGTGATGGGGAGGGAAAGGGGGGTTTCGTGGGTAGTGATGGAGGGAATCTGGGGTGCTTAGATGAGAGAGAGAGAGAGAGAGAGAGAGAGAGAGAGAGAGAGAGAGAGAGAGAGAGAGAGAGAGAGAGAGAGAGAGAGAAGGTGCAAAGGAAGGGAAGGGATGGGGAGGACTGGGGTGGATGTGCAAGCAGGGCTAGACATGGGGAGGGGCGAGGATCGACGTGGGGGTGCTGAAGGTTTTATCGGGTCTCGCGGGAAGAAGAGGAAGAAGAGGAGGAAGAAGAGGAGGAGGAGGAGGAGGAGGAGGAGGAGGAGAGGAAGACACGGGGCCAAGCGACGTCTTATGTGAGCTGTGGTTCTCCTCCGGGGCTCGGGTGGCCCCGCGGGGCGTGAGTGAATATGGCCCCCAGAAACACGGTAGTAAAGTGGAGGAAAGTTTGGTGGGGAGACGTGATTAAATTCGCATGATATTCATCGCCAAGTCTAGGGTAGATGAGTAGATACGGGAGAGTAGATGGTAGACAACTTCATCTTGTCTTGGTGTGGCCATTGCTAAGTCTAGGGTAGATAAGTAGATACGGGAGAGTAGATGGTAGACCACATCATCTTGAATCGGTGTAACCATTGCCAAGTCTAGGGTAGATAAGTAGATACGGGAAAGTAGATGGTAGACAACTTCATCTTGTCTTGGTGTAACCATTGCCAAGTCTAGGGTAGATAACTAGATACGGGAGAGTAGATGGTAGACAACTTCATCTTGTCTTGGTGTAACCATTGCCAAGTCTAGGGTAGATAAGTAGATACGGGAGGGTAGATAGTAGACCACATCATCTTGAATCGGTGTAACCATTGCCAAGTCTAGGGTAGATAAGTAGATACGGGAGAGTAGATGGTAGACCACATCATCTTGAATCGGTGTAACTATTGCCAAGTCTAGGGTAGATAAGTAGATACGGGAGAGTAGATAGTAGACCACTTCATTTTGTCTTGGCGTAACCATTGGCAAGTCTAGGGTAGATAAGTAGATACGGGGGAGTAGATGGTAGACCACTTCATCCGGCGTAACTATTGCCAAGTCTAGGGTAGATAAGTAGATACGGGAGGGAGTAGATGGTAGACCACATCATCTTGACTCGGTGTCACGCGTCTGTGAGTAAGCAAAATCCATGTACCTCAGTACGTAAGTACCAGGCATGGATACCTCGACTGGTCCCTGGTACCACAGGTACACACGCACGAACACACACAGGGGAGCAGCAGGGCCTTCGGGGGAACACACAACCCCCCCAGGGGCGCCTGCTCGCTCCCCCTCCCCAGCAGATCCACGGAGGGGCAGCACAGGTAGATGGTGTGAGGGGGTGGGAGGAGCCTGGTTATTGGGAGGAGCGGTGGAAACAGGAGCGGGAGGAGGGAAGGCTTATGATGGAAGATATGGTCCTCACGCACGCACTTGCACACACACACACACACACACACACACACACACACACACACATACACACACACACACACACACACACACACACACACACACACACATAACTCAGGGTCGACCAAGAACCTCGACTTTTAAGTTGTTCTTGACAATTGTGGG
>NC_092234.1:45488011-45520511 GCF_036320965.1 Panulirus ornatus | reverse complement strand
CCTTCACCCCTCTGGCTTCCAGATTTCCCCAGAGCCGAGGCCTGGAAGCAAGAGGTCCATGGACGGTAGGCGTGGAGACTGGAGAGTCTTCTGAGGGCGCCTTCCTTAAATAAGAACGTGACTGTTTAAGCCAAGGAGGACGAGGAGGAGGAGGAGAGAGGAGGGAGGAAGGGTCGCTCTGTGCAACACAGATTCGTGTCGTCGGGTGTGATGTGAACATTTTCTGGTGCTCAGTAAGGCCAAGGAAACAGTTTCCTGGACCTTGCCGGCAGTTTTGTGTGTGTGTGTGTGTGTGTGTGTGTGTGTGTGTGTGTGTTGTGTGTGTGTGTGGAATGGGTTCCTCGTCCACCAGCATCAGGTCTGCGAGATGCGGGTGTATGTGTTGGGGGGGGAGAGAAGGAACGAGGAAAAGAACGAGAACTGTTGGTGGTGATGTGGACACAGGAACGTGGAACTGGATACCAAAAGAACTGGTGGGGGAAGGTTGACATGAAGGTAATGGAAGAAGTGGATAGAGAAGAAGAGATGAGAGAAGGAATGTTGAAATGATAGGGGAAATGATAGAACATGAGAGAGAGAGAGAGATGGAGTGATGAGGAGAGAGAGAGAGAGGTTGAGACGGAGGAGAGACGAGTAGAGTGAGAGAGAGGGTGGTGAGGGGATTAGAGAAAAAGAGAGAGAGAGAGAGAGTGAGAGAGAAGTGAAGATTAGGGGAGAGGGAGAGAGGGTGAGAGGAGAGTGAGAGGGAGAGAGAAGGAGATAGATGAGAAAGCGAGGGTTTTGTGTTTAAAGAGGTGGAAAAGAAGAGGAATGAGTAGCGGAGAGAGTGGGTGACGAAGAGGGGGGATGAGTAGATGAAGGGAGAAGGGTTGGAGATGAGAGAGGGGGTAGGCGAGGAGAGAGAGAGAAGAGAGAGGAAGAGAAGAGGAGAGAGGGACGAGTGATTGGTAGAGAGTGGAGAGAGGAGATGATCGAGAGAGGGGGAGAGGAGAAGAGGAGGGGGGAGGGAGAGTGAAAGGAGAGAGGGGGGGAGAGGAGGAGAGAGAGGGGGAAGGAAGTGAGAGAGAAGAAAGATAAGGAGGAGGGAGAGAAGGTGAGAAGCGGGGAGGAAGCTGGGAGAAAGAGGAGACGGTAAGGAGAAGAGAATAATGAAGAAGAGATAGGCTGAGTGGTAGATGTGAGAGAAGAAATGTGTGTGAAGCGGCTTTTTTTTTGAAAGAAGGAAAAGAGGAGAAGAGGAGGAATAGAGAAGAGTGAGAAGCGGTTGTGTTGTTTTGAAGAAGAGAAGTGATAAGAAGGATATGTAGGAGGAGGAGAAAGAAGCCCCCACCCCAGGAAGGAGAGAGAGGAACGCGGTTGTTTTTTTGATAGATTGTTGGTTGATTTGGGATTTATATTCTTTTAATTATTTTATTCAATTTTTTTGACATATTTTTATTTTTATAATTAAATTAAGATAATAATATAAATATAATAATTTATATTTTGATTTTAATTTAATGGGGGGAAGAGAAGGAAAGGGTTTATTTATTTTTCAGTAAAAGAAAGGGAAAACAGCATGAAGGGGAAAAAGAGGGTTCATGAAGGATGCATTTTGTGGAGGGGAGGGGGGAGGGGTTAGTAGGTATAGAGGGGGTGGTAAGTATTTTTGACTTAAAAAGATTGATTATGTATTCCAGGCATGTGGTAGTTTTCTGAGAAAGGAAGAAAAAAAAGTGAACAACCCGTCATATTTTGTTTTTCAATATTGGGCCCATTTCTCCCTGCGTCTTGGCGCAAGGGGGAAAATCCAGATTTTTTAAGATAGGGCTTTTTTTCCTTTTTTTTAAGGCAGTTGTTTAGTTTAGCTTTTAAAAATCCTCCAATTCCGTTAATATACACAGACTAGACAGGGGACAGGTCCACACACACACAACATACACACACACACACACACACACACACAACACACCAACATGTATATTATATAGAATTTATAGTATATATATTATTTATATAATATATATATTTTTATATTTATAATTTTTATATATATATATATATTTATATTCCTATATGTGACGGATGTGCCCACGGGGGAAAAGGGAAAACTTAAAACACGATAGTTCCCAAGTCATTTCGTGTTCCATAATCAATCAGCATGGGGAGATAGAGGGGATGATGAGATATTCATCTGTAAATATGGGGATGCTGCTGTGCTGCTTTTTTTTGCTGATGTGGGATGTGATCTATGATTTCTTAAATTGGACTGTTAGTTTAGTTTTTTGTTTGGTATTGTGGAATTAGGAATAAATAAGGTGGATTGATGGTTGTTTTATAGTTAGTATGAGGTCAGCAGTTGAGGCTCCCGTGGCCTGTTTTGATTTTGTGTTGTTAGGGTGTGGCTGTTTATGTGGGTGTCTGGTGGGTGGTGTGGGGGTGGGGAGGTTGGGTGGTTATGGTTCAAATTAGGCGATAAGGTCATAAAGTTGGGGTTAGGGCAGAGGGAGGAGGGGGGGGGGGGGGGGTGGATAGATGGGGGGGATAGAGGGAATGATTAGAAGAGGGCGGGGGATGCGGGATAGGGAGTGGCTCGTAGAAGGGGTTTACATGGGGGGGGATAGAGAGGTTGGGAGAGAGAAGAAGGTATACAATTTCGCCCTGACCTTGCCTGACATTGACTCTGGCTTCCTTACGTGTTGTGTGTGTGTGTGTGGGTTGTGTGTGTTGAGAGAGAGGAGAGAGAGAGAGAGTGAGGAAGAGAGGAGAGAGAGAGGAGAGGAGACCACCTCCGTAACCCTTGCCTTCGCTCGTGCTTGTGTATTAAGATAGCTGGTCTTCTCTCTCTTTTCCCAGGTTATGTGAGGCTGGAGCCGGTGGCTGGCCCTGGTGACGGGGGTTCTGTAAGTACATAATAACTTACGCCTTGGGTCTCAGGATTAATGTGCACGTCAGAATTAAAAGGATTTAAGTGTACGTCAGAATTAAAAGGCTTAAATGTGTACGCCAGATACAGGATTATATGTATTACGTCAGATTAAGGATTAATGTGTCGTCAGATTACCTCAGGATTAATGTGTACACAGATTAATAGGATGAGCTGGTTTTACAGGATTACAGGGTAGGTGAGATAAGGTCTGGTGGATTAAGGTGGTAAGAGAGTTTTATATATATATTATATATAAAAATCCTCATTTGCAAGAAGGGATTTACTTGTTTATGAGTATGAGATTAATGAGGCATTTGACCATTGAAAGTCCTACAGCAAAAGGGGATTAATTATTCAATTTTATGATATTGATGGGAAAAAAGGACATCTAAAACCCCCTTTAAGAAGGATTTTAGTCATTTTTTTAGGTATGGGGTTTTAAAAGACGATTTAAGTCTCCTTACAAGAGAAATAAGTGAGTTTGGGTTTATTTTGGGAGTTTTGAAGTAATTTGAGGAAAGGAGAATTTTCCTTTAGAAAGTGTATGGACAGTGGGCAAGGGTGTGTTGTGTGTTTTGTCTGCCTCACGCCCACCCATTTTATTTCACTTTCTTTTTATATATATATATATATTATATTTTATATATTTATATATATTATATATTTATATATAATATATTTGGGAAGGATCACAATTTGGGCGGGGATTCAAGATATTCCTATGAGTCCAGGGGGGGGGGGGAAAAGGGAAACACGTTTAAGTGAAATTTTCGTGTCATAATCACATCACCCAGGGGAGACCAAGAGAGAATTAAAAAGTAGTTAAATTACATCAAAGGGAGACAAAAGCCTAGGGGACGCCATTTGGTAAACATGTGTTTAAATTACACGAAAGAGCACTTGGGAACTTTTTCATGTTTTTTTTTCCCCCGGGTGGATTTTGGAAATATTATATATATTATATATATTATATATATATATAATATATATATATATATTTATATTTATATATATATTTTATATATTTTTTTTTTTTTTTTTTATACTTTGTCCGTTTGTCTCCCGCTTTTTTGCGAGGTGGGCGCAAGGAAACAGACGAAAGAAAAGGGGCCCAAACCCCCCCCCCCCCCCTACACATGTCATAAAACACGTCCACACACGCAAATATACATCCCTACACAGCTTTCCATGTTTTTCCCCGGACGCTTCACATGCCTTGATTCAACCACTGACGCACGTCAACCCTTTTATACCACATCGTCTCAATTAAATCTTTTTTCTTCCCCCTCCTTTAAACCCTCCTGCATGTTCACCCCCCCCGGATCACACTAAATCCTTTTCCTCCATTTTTTCCCACCTCCAATTTGGTCTCCCTTTCTCCGTTCCCTCCACCTCCGACACAATATCCTCTTGGGGCAATCTTTCTCACTCATTCTCTCCATGTGCCCAAACCATTTCAAAACACCCTTTCTGCTCTCTCAACCCCGCTCTTTTTATTTCCACACATCTTCTTCCCCCACGTTTCCCCCTCGATCAAACCACCTCACACCACCCCATTTGTCTCAAAACATTCATTTCAGCACATCCATCCTCCCGGGGCAAAACTCTATCCATAGCCCACGCCCCGCAACCATACAACATTGTTGGAACCACTATTCCTTCAAACATACCCTTTTTGCTTTCCGGGATTAATGTTCTCGACTTTCCACACATTTTTCTAGGCTCCAAAAATTTTCGCCCCCCCTTTTCCCCCCCCCTGTGATCCCCCCTTTTCCCCTTCCATGGTTGCCATCCCGCTGACAGATCCAAAATCCCAGATATCTTAAAACACTTCCTTTTTCCCCCAGTTTTTTCCCTTCAAACTCACCTCCCAATTGACTTGACCCCTCAACCCCACTGAAACCCAATAACCTTGCTCTTATTCACATTTACTCTTTAAAATTTCTTCTTCCCCACACTTTCCAAAACCCCCGTCACCAGTTTCTGCAAATTTCCTCTAGAATCCGCCACCAGGCTGTATCATCAGCGAACAACAACTGACTCACTTCCCAAGCTCTCTCATCCCAACAGACTTTTATACTTGCCCCTCTTTCCAAGAACTCTTGCATTTCCTCCCTAAAAACCCCCTCCTTTTTCAATTAAACAACATGGAGACATCACACAAACCCCTCGCAAACCTACATTCACTGGAACCAATCACTTTTTTCTCTTCCTACACGTACACAGGGGCCCTTTCAATCTCGGTAAAAACTTTTCAGGGTTTAACAACTTGCCTCCCACACCATTATTTTCTTAAAAACCTTCCAAAGGGATCTCTATTTAATCTATCATATGCCTTCTCGGGTCCATAAATGCTACATACAAATCCCTTTTGGTTTTCTAAGTATTTCTCTTTTTCCCTTTCTTCAAAGCAAAACACCTGATCCCCACATCCTCTACCACTTCTAAAAACACACTGCTCTTCCCCAATCTGATGCTCTGTACATGCCTTAAACCCTCTCAATTTAAACCCCCCCTCCCATATAATTTACCAGGAATACTCAACAAAACTTAACCTCTTTAATTTGAGCACTCACTCTTATCCCTTTGCCTTTGTACAATGGCACTATGCACCGCATTCAGACAATCCTCAGGCACCTACCATGAGTCTTTCATTTTTTAAAATAACCTTACCAACCGGGTTCAACAATACAGCCCACCCCCTTTTTTTAATAAATTCCACTGCATCCATCCAATAATATATATATATATATATATATATATTATATATATATATATATATATTTATATATATATTATATATATATATATATATAGTATTGATTCTAAAAGATGTATTGAAACATGTTGAATTTAAGGTTCTGTGTTGTGTTCAGTAGACCTTAATATCTGATTTAGGGCTAAGGGGAATGGGCCTATTATATATCTTGAGGAGGTTGAATAAGAGAGTGTGTTATCTTTAATGAGTGGGATATTGTGAGGACCCCGTGTGTATGTGTGTTGCAGGGCGCGATTCGGGGGTTAAAGTGCGAGTGGCTGAACACACACACACACACACACACACACACACACACACACCACTTGCCTCCCCTTGTTAACGTTGGCGGAGTACGGTGATGGAGTGCGACGACGAAGGAGGAGGGGAAGAGGTGCTCCTGGCTGTAGCGCACACTCTGGGGGAGAAAGGCCGACTGGGGGAGGAGGTCGCAGAAGGGGGGGGTTGCTCATGGGTGCGCAGGTGGGGGGAGAGAGGGGAGAGGGGAGAGAGTGCTTGGAGAGGTGAGAGAGAGTGAGTGAGTGAGTAAGTGTGTGTGGCAATGCCAGAGGGCGTGTCGAAGGGCAAAGGAGGCCCTTGTGAAGGAGAGGTCGTGGAAAAAGTAAGGAAGGAGAGTAGGAAGATATAGAAGGTGGTGTTTAGATAGATATATGGAGAGAGAGAGAGAGAGAGAGAGAGAGAGAGAGAGAGAGAGAGAGAGAGGATGGAGAAGGGTACGTCGGTGTGATGGAAGGATGGAGGGGAGGGGAGGGAGGAGATGGAGGTAGAGTTGATGGCTATGTGGGGGGGGGGGTAAATATAGCAAGGGGGGGGGGAGTTGGAGGGTTGATTGAATAGGGGTGGGAGGTGTGTGTGTGTGTGTGTGTGTGTGTGTGTGTGTGTGTGTGTGTGTGTGTGTGTGTGTGTGATAGGTCGTCGCGAGGTGGTGGGGTTACGTTAGGTTACCGGTACCACCTCTCTTTAGGTTCGAGGAGGGGGGGGTCGTGACGGGTTGTGGGGATGGGGGGGCGGAGAGGGGTCGTCCCGGGTTGTGGGGATGGGGGGGCGGAGGAGGTAAGGAGGGGGGGGTCTTCACGGGTTGTAGGGGAGGGGGGCGGAGGAGGAGGAGGGGGGGTAGGATCGTTACGGGTCGTGGGGTGGGGGCGGAGGGGGTCGTCACGGGTCGTGGGGTGGGGGAGGAGGAGGGGGGGTAGGGTCGTCACGGGTCGTGGGGTGGGGGAGGAGGAGGAGGAGGAGGGGGGGTAGGGTCGTCACGGGTCGTGGGGGAGGAGGAGGAGGAGGGGGGGTAGGGTCGTCACGGGTCGTGGTGGAGGAGGAGGAGGAGGGGGGTCGTCACGGATTAGAGAAACTCCGAACGACTTTCTCATCGGGTCTGAGGCCAGGGGGAGTACTTACGACTACGTATACGACTACTTACGACTACTTATACGACTACTTATACGACTTATACGACTACTTATACGACGGGGGTCAGTCTTCTTCATCCTCCCCCCCCCCCCCCGAAAAAAAGAGGGGCGGGGGTGGGGTGTTGTTAGCCCGTAGCGGTCACCGCAGGGAGACCTGAAGGGCGCCACCACGACGACGACGAAGTAGAACGGGTACGTGTGGTCAAATAGAGAGAGAGAGAGAGAGAGAGAGAGAGAGAGAGAGAGAGAGAGAGAGAGAGAGAGAGAGAGAGAGAGTTACAAGGTCCAGAGACACTCGGTGTTGCATCAGACGAGGTGTGATTGAAGACACACACACACACACACACACACACACACACACACACACACACACACACAGCTCCTCTGCGCCAACCTCACACCTCATTGATTCCTCCCTCTCCCTCACCTCTACTACCGCGTCTCACTCTTCACACCAGCACCTCGTCTCTCTCTCTCTCTCTCTCTCTCTCTCTCTCTCTCTCTCTCTCTCTCTCTCTCTCTCTCTCTCCTCATACCCCGTCCGTGCACCTCTCCCATCTCTTTATTCTCCCCTCTCCCCACCCTTCTCTTTATTCTTCCCCTCCACACTTCTCTCATTATTCTCCCCACTCCCCACACTTCTCTCATTATTCTCCCCACTCCCCACACTTCTCTCATTATTCTCCCCACTCCCCCACACTTCTCTCATTATTCTCCCCACTCCCCACACTTCTCTCATTATTCTCCCCACTCCCCACACTTCTCTCATTAGTCTCCCCTTTCCCCACACTTCCCTCATTATTCTCCCCACTCCCCACACTTCCCTCATTAATCTCCCCACTCTTCTTTCATTATTCTCCCCACTCCCCACACTTCTTCCATTATTCTCCCCACTCCCCACACTTCTCTCATTATTCTCCCCTCTCCCCACATTTTTCTCATTCTCCCCACTTCCCACACTTCTTTCATTATTCTCCCCACTCCCCACACTTCTTCCATTATTTTCCCCACTCCCCACACTTCTCATTATTCTCCTTACTTCCCACACTTCTCTCATTATTCTCCCCCCCCTCCCCTCCTCCGCCGCCTCCCCTCCACTCCCCACCTGGCCTCGAGGGCCGAAGCAACCTTCGCATGACCTTCCCTTAGCATTCTCATGACACATGCGGACACAATACATGACCCTCACCCAACCCGCAGCCACCCTCACACTCTTCCTCCCCCTCACACTCCTCTCCTCCTCTCCCCACACACACCGAAGGGTCGTCTCTACGCACACACATAACCCCCTTCCTTCCCTCCCCATCCCTCCCCACCCTCCCTCACCACTTCCTTCCACCCACGCCCACACTCGTGCCTTCATAACAAACCTCTAACTCACAACCATACCTCACACTATCCTTCAGTGTCCATACCCAAGCCTTCAGTTATGTACTTTACTCATTCAGCTAACACTCATCATCCACCCATATACATCACTCGTGCACCTGTTGACACAACCTCACTCATATCACTCACCCACGCCAGACGCGCTACTCACTTTCAGACTCATGTTTCTCACTATTGTTCATGAGGACCGCCATCTTCATCTACCCCCCACCCCAACCCGTACTCATTTCTCACCTCACACCTCATTTATGTATGTGACTCCCGAATGCGGTAGGCAGTGTGTGTGTGTGTGTGTGTGTGTGTGTGTGTGTGTGTGTGTGTGTGTGTGTGACCTCCTGCAGTGGACTCGGGTCACTCCGTCCCTGTGACTCAAGTCACTCCATCCCTATGACTTAAGTCACTCCGTCCCTGTGACTCAAGTCACTCCATCCCTATGACTTAAGTCACTCCGTCCCTGTGACTCAGGTCACTCCGTCCCTATGACTCAGGTCACTCCGTCCCTATGACTCAGGTCACTCCATCCCTGTGACTTAGGTCCATCCCTGTGATTTAGGTCCATCCCTGTGACTTAGGTCCATCCCTGTGACTTAGGTCAAGTCACTCCCTGTGACTCAGGTCCCTCCGTCCATGTGAAGCACCAGGGGACGCGAAGGTGGAAGGTTGGAGCAGACGGAGGGCGAGCACGTCGAAGCCGTGGAAGGTCTGGATTGACCTGTTTTCCAGCCGCTCTGGATGGCCTTCCTTCACCCCTCTGGCTTCCAGATTTCCCCAGAGCCGAGGCCTGGAAGCAAGAGGTCCATGGACGGTAGGCGTGGAGACTGGAGAGTCTTCTGAGGGCGCCTTCCTTAAATAAGAACGTGACAGTTTAAGCCAAGGAGGACGAGGAGGAGGGAGAGAGGAGGGAGGAAGGGTCGCTCTGTGCAACACAGATTTCGTGTCGTCGGATGTGATGTGAACATTTCTGGTGCTCAATAAAGCCAAGGAAACAGTTTCCTGGACATTGCCGGCAGTTTTGTGTGTGTGTGTGTGTGTGTGTGTGTGTGTGGAATGGTCCCTCGTCCACCATCATCAGGTCTGCGAGATGCGGGTGTATGTGTTGGGGAGAAGGAACGAGGAAAAGAACGAGAACTGTTGGTGGTGATGTGGACACAAGGAACGTGGAACTGGTACCAAAGAACTGGTGGGGGAAGGTTGACATGAAGGTAATGGAAGAAGGGGATAGAGAAGAAGAGATGAGAGAAGGAATGGTTGAAATGATAGGGGAAATGATAGAACATGAGAGAGAGAGAGAGAGAGAGAGAGAGAGAGAGAGAGAGAGAGAGAGAGAGAGAGAGAGAGAGAGAGAGAGAGAGAGATTGCGACACAAGACCACGAGGTATCAGCTTCCTCTGTCACCTGACCAGGCCCATCCGTCCTCCTGCACCCACAGTCTCCACCTGGGTTCCTCCTGCTCTTCCTGCACCAATCTGGGTTCCCCCTGAACCCACCTGGGTTCCTCCTACCCCTCCTGCACCCTCCTACCCCTCCTGCACCCACCTGGGTTCCTCCTGCTCTTCCTGCATCCATCTGGGTTCCTCCTGCTCTTCCTGCATCCATCTGGGTTCCTCCTACCCCTCCTGCACCCATCTGGGTTACTCCTGCACCCGCCTGGGTTCCTCCTGCACCCGCCTGGGTTCCTCCTGCACCCACCTGGGTTCCTCGTGCACCTGCGTCAGCTCTGGCCTCGGACACACACACACACACACACACACACACACACAACTCCCACGTGAAGGCCGCCCGCTCGGCCTCTCCCACCTGGACCACCGTTTATCCCCCACCACCACCACCACCACCAGAGACGCAGCCCTTTAGCCTGCTGCGTCCAAGAACACCAGTTATCTTACCCTCCTGAAGGACACCCGCGTGGCCTCCCCTCCCTCCTCCTCCCTCCTGCAGGACGACCCGCGTGGCCTCCCTCCCCCCCTCCTGCAGGACGACCCGCGTGGCCTCCCCTCCCTCCCTACCTCCTGCAGGACGACCCGCGTGGCCTCCCCTCCCTCCCTCCTCCTGCAGGACGACCCGCGTGGCCTCCCCTCCCTCCTCCCTCCTCCTGCAGGAGGACCAGGTCCACCTGGCTCCCTGGAGACATACGTACGTGCCTGGGCCATCCCATGTTCCCCTTGGGACATCTCTGCCTCCCCCTGGGACAATCCTGTCCCTGTGGGAGGACAATCTTGGTCCTCCAGGACACCCGTGGCCCACTGTGGGGCAACACCACATGGCTCCCGGGGTCAATCCTGACCCCAACCACCTCCACACACAGTCCTTGACAATTACAGGTCACACCACAGACGTAGACCTCTCGTTCCCCCTCTGGGTTCGTCGCATCTCACCCACCAGCCGGGGACCAGTCTCCTCCCCCCACACACACCCACCCACACACACACACACCCACCCACACACACGACCTTCCCCCCACACACCCACACCCACACACCCACCCCCACACACCCACCCCCACACACCCACTCACACACACGACCTTCCCCCCACACACCCCCACACCCACACACCCACCCACACACACGACCTTCCCCCCACACACCCCCTACACACCCACCCCCACACACCCACCCCCACACACCCACTCACACACACGACCTTCCCCCCACACACACCCACACCCACACACCCACTCACACACACGACCTTCCCCCACACCCCCACACACACGACCTATCGACAGGTTTTCGTGACCTCTTCCTCCTCCACCTCCACACCCAGTTGGTTTCGAACCTTGTACTTTCGCTTATTGTCACGGCTACGCGAGGAACAGTTCCCTCTTTAGTCCCCGCGTCGTAATCGTGTTTTTTTTTTGTTTGTTTTTTGTCATGGTACGTGGCGCGGCCACCAGGGGTTTGTGGGGCAGGTAAATGAATCAGTCAAGTCTTGTAGGCATTGCTTCCCTCCCTCAATCTCATTCCTGGGGTTCGAGGCCACTTTGATGTACACATCAATTGACTGTTATATTTCTCTCTTGTGTCTCCCCTGATGATGATGTGATTATGACACGAAAATGCACTTGGGAGCTTACTGTGTTTCATTTCCCCCGTGGACTCATAGGAATTATATATATATATATATATATATATATATATATATATATATATATATATATATATATATATATATATATATATATATGTGTGTGTGTGTGTGCGTGTGTGTGTGTGTGTGTGACGTGCTGGACTACATGACCAACACTGGACTCGTTCTTACAGTTCCCCTGGTAACTGGTTTCTCGCCGTGTCATGCAACTTGACATTTTGAGAACTATTTTGTAACCCGTTCCCTCATCTCAGGTGCTCTAGTCTGTCTGGCCGGCTGCTTGCGCCATGCACACACATGCAGCAGTGCATGTGAAGGACCCGCGCGCCCGCGCCCCACCGCCTTGCTTCGTCGCTCAAGTTCCGCGCGTCCGGCCGGGTTTTACCAGATGCATTTAACATAATGATGATGTGAGGGGAAGTTCATGATGATGTTGTGAGGGGAAGTTCGTGATGATGTTGTGAGGGGAAGTTCATGATGATGTTGTGAGGGGAAGTTCGTGATGATGTTGTGAGGGGAAGTTCGTGATGATGTTGTGAGGGGAAGTTCATGATGATGTTGTGAGGGGAAGTTCATGATGATGTTGTGAGGGGAAGTTCATGATGATGTGAGGGGAAGTTCATGATGATGTTGTGAGGGGAAGTTCATGATGATGTTGTGAAGGGAAGTTCGTGATGATGTTGTGAGGGGAAGTTCATGATGATGTTGTGAGGGGAAGTTCATGATGATGTTGTGAGGGGAAGTTCATGATGATGTTGTGAGGGGAAGTTCATGATGATGTTGTGAGGGGAAGTTCATGATGATGTTGTGAGGGGAAGTTCGTGATGATGTTGTGAGGGGAAGTTCATGATGATGTTGTGAGGGGAAGTTCATGATGATGTGAGGGGAAGTTCATGATGATGTGAGGGGAAGTTCATGATGATGTTGTGAGGGGGAAGTTCATGATGTTGTGAGGGCAAGTTCATGATGATGTTGTGAGGGCAAGTTCATGATGTTGTGAGGAGAACTTTATGATGTTGTGAGGGGAACTTCACGATGTTGTGAGGGCAAGTTCATGATGTTGTTGTGAGGGGAAGTTCATGATGATGATGTGAGGGGAATTTCTCTTTCTCCTAAAGTTGGAAGAATTTGTACCTGCGTGCGCAGGTGGGTGTCTTCGGGGGAGGGGGGGAAGAAGGGGAGGGAGGGTGGTCTGGGGAAGGGGAGGGAGGGTGGTCTGCAGGCTGTCGTCTGGGGTCAGTGATTGGAGCCATGTGTACGTCATTTCCTTCCCCGGGTCCCCCACTGATGTGTTCCCCGAAGACCCCCAGGCCTGAGCAAACTGTCTGTCTTCCCCCCGTCCCACACCCCACACACACCCCACACTCCCACACACACCCCACACTCCCCACACCCCACACACACACACACCCCACACGCCCCCTTCCCTCTCCAGGCAGGCCCTGGACGTTGTCGCAATGGTCTGGGTTGATTACATTTTCTGATGATGGTCTGTGATTACATTTTCTAATGATGGTCTGTGATTACATTTCTGATGATGGTCTGTGATGATTACATTTTCTGATGGTGGTCTGTGATTACATTTCTGATGATGGTCTATGATTACATTTTTGGTGATGGTCTGTGATTGTATTTCTGATGATGATGGTCTGTGATTACATTTCTGATGATGGTCTGTGATTACATTTCCTGATACCTGTGGATATAGTTGGCCATATTCCACAAGCTCTTGCATCGCTAGGGAACAAAAAAATAAAAGATTTTTTTTTGCTTGCGAGTGTCCATGTTGAAGACCATGTCGTCCAAAGACTTTAAGGCAAATCATTTTTGTATTTTTTTGACGTACCGAGACGGAGAATATATATATATATATATATATATATATATATATATATATATATATATATATATATATATATATATATATATATATAAGAGTAAATGTGAATAAGAGCAAGGTTATTACGTACAGTAGGGTTGAGGGTCAAGTCAATTGGGAGGTAAGTTTGAATGGAGAAAAACTGGAGGAAGTAAAGTGTTTTAGATATCTGGGAGTGGATCTGGCAGCGGATGGAACCATGGAAGCGGAAGTGAATCATAGGGTGGGGGAGGGGGCGAAAATCCTGGGAGCCTTGAAGAATGTTTGGAAGTCGAGAACATTATCTCGGAAAGCAAAAATGGTTATGTTTGAAGGAATAGTGGTTCCAACAATGTTGTATGGTTGCGAGGCGTGGACTATGGATAGAGTTGTGCGCAGGAGGATGGATGTGCTGGAAATGAGATGTTTGAGGACAATGTGTGGTGTGAGGTGGTTTGATCGAGTAAGTAATGTAAGGGTAAGAGAGATGTGTGGAAATAAAAAGAGCGTGGTTGAGAGAGCAGAAGAGGGTGTTTTGAAATGGTTTGGGCACATGGAGAGAATGAGTGAGGAAAGATTGACCAAGAGGATATATGTGTCGGAGGTGGAAGGAACGAGGAGAAGAGGGAGACCAAATTGGAGGTGGAAAGATGGAGTGAAAAAGATTTTGAGTGATCGGGGCCTGAACATGTAGGAGGGTGAAAGGCGGGCAAGGAAGAGAATGAATTGGATCGATGTGGTATACCGGGGTTGACGTGCTGTCAGTGGATTGAATCAGGGCATGTGAAGCGTCTTGGGTAAACCATGAAAAGTTGTGTGGGGCCTGGGTGTGGAAAGGGAGCTGTGGTTTCGGGCATTATTGCATGACAGCTAGAGACTGAGTGTGAACGAATGTGGCCGTTGTTGTCTTTTCCTAGCGCTACCTCGCACACATGAGGGGGGAGGGGGGTGGTATTCCATGTGTGGCGAGGTGGCGATGGGAATGAATAAAGGCAGACAGTGTGAATTGTGTGCATGGGTATATACATATGTGTCTGTGTGTGTATATATATGTGTACATTGAGATGTATAGGTATGTATATTTGTGTGTGTGGACGTGTATGTATATACATATGTATGGGGGTGGGTTGGGCCATTTCTTTCGTCTGTTTCCTTGCGCTACCTCGCAAAACGCGGGAGACAGCGACAAAGCAAAATAAGATGAATAAATAAATAGTATATATATAAAATATATATATATATATATAATATAATATATATATATATATATATATGTATATTTTTTTTTATTTTCAAATTCTATCATCCGTTCCCAGCGGTTTTCAAGTTTCAAAAGTTGTGGTTTGAGAGATTGGAATGATCTCTGCACATTCTTCAACCCGACATTCGCACGCCCGGGGGGTGAGGGTTTACACACACAACCCCACACACACACACAACACACAACACCCCACACCCCACACGTTCAACCCCCACCTACAGGAAACATAAGGCGTCTATACACACCCGCCTAATACAGAAGACAACCATCTGGTGTATGTATATGCATGTGTATGGGGGTGGGTTGGGCCATTTCTTTCGTCTGTTTCCTTGCGCTACCTCGCAAACGCGGGAGGACAGCGACAAAGCAAAATAATTTTCCAAAGAAGGAACAGAGAATTGGGCCAGGTGAGGGTATTCCCTCCAAGGCCCAGTCCTCTGTTCTTAACGCTACCTCGCTAATGCGGGAAATGGCGAGTAGTTTGAAGGAAAGGAAGGATATATATATAATATATATATATATATATATATTATATATATATATATATATATTTATATATATATATATATGTATATTTTTTTTATTTTCAAATATTATCATCCGTTCCCAGCGGTTTTCAAGTTTCAAAAGTTGTGGTTTGAGAGATTGGAATGATCTCTGCACATTCTTCAACCCGGCAGTTTCGCACGCCCGGGAGGGGTGAGGTTGACACACACACACACACACACACACACACACACACACACACACACACACACACACACACACACGTTCAACCCCCACCTACGAGGAAACATAAGGGCGTCTGTACACACACGCCTAATACAGAAGACAACCATCTGTCCATATTCCATCCTTTGGTGAACCATGACAGGTGCCCCCAAACCCCCGTCCCTCTGTCCCAGAACCATCGTCCCCCCCCGTCCCTCTGTCCCAGAACCATCGTCCAACCGTCCCTCTGTCCCAGAACCATCGTCCCCCCCGTCCCTCTGTCCCAGAACCATCGTCCAACCGTCCCTCTGTCCCAGAACCATCGTCCAACCGTCCCTCTGTCCCAGAACCATCGTCCAACCGTCCCTCTGTCCCAGAACCATCGTCCAACCGTCCCTTTGTCCCAGAACCACCGTCCAACCGTCCCTCTGTCCCAGAACCATCGTCCAACCGTCCCTCTGTCCCAGAACCATCGTCCAACCGTCCCTCTGTCCCAGAACCATATCGTCCTGGGAACACAGGACGATATGCAAATGGTCCCAGTATCCTGGGATATCGACAGGCAGCGGAGCCTTCCAGTGGCCGGGTTGAAGAGAACCACCTGTTTGGCCCAGGTACACCGGAACGAGGGATAACTACCTGTTTGGCCCAGGTACACCGCGGAACGAAGGTCAAGCTGGGTCCCACGATCAATCAAGATAGGCCAAGCTGGGTCCTACGGTCCTTTCAAGACGAGACAAGCGACACAGATGATCATCTCTCAATATCTTCCCTTTTTATTTTTTCAAACCCTAAATAGAAACAACAACTACACTGTTCTCTCTCTCTCTCTCGTGTGTGTGTGTGTGTGTGTGTGTGTGTGTGTGTGTGTGTATGTGTGTGTGTGTGTGTGTGTGTGTGTGTGTGTGTGGGTGTGTGTGATGATGTAAGACCCTTCCTGACCAAGTGCATGTCAGCCCCTGGCCTGGTAACCTTTCTGAGTTGTAAGTCCAACATTCTGCCTCCGTTGTGTGTGTATCACACACACACACATACACACACACACACACACACACACACACACACACACACACACACACACAAGCACGTTACATATGTATAAGACGCAGACTCCTCCTGAGCTTCGACTCGTGTGTGTATATATATATATATATATATATATATATATATATATATATATATATATATATATATATTACGTAATCGCTGTTTCCCACGTCGCGAGCGGAGATATTCGTGTGTGTGTGTGTGTGTGTGTGTGTGTGTGTGTGTGTGTGTGTGTGTGTGTGTGTGTGCGCCTCAGAAGGGCTCCGTTACCGGCGCAAGTCAAGGATATCCATCTTTTTCTGATGGGGTGAACCAGATTCTCTCTCTCTCTCTCTCTCTCTCTCTCTCTCTCTCTCTCTCTCTCTCTCTCTCTCTCTCTCTCTCTCTCTCTCTCTCTAACTCTCTCATTTCTGTGTAAAGGTTTGCCCATGGCTCTGTGCCACACGTTCTCTCCTTCATCACGGCCGACGTGTTCTCAACGTTCTCTGTCTCTTTATCTCTCTGTCTCTCTGTCTGTCTGTCTGTCACTTGACTTCACCGTCCATCTGTGTGTCTGTATGAGCATTGTTTACATCGACGCATCTTCGCCCATTTCTGTCGTATCTATCCGTCTGGTCGCACGTCTCTTTTAATGTATATACGTCATCTGTCTCCATCTCTCAGCCTGTCTCTGTATCTACACGTCTGTCTGTCTTGTGCCTCTGTCTATCTATCGTAGATCTATCGTAGATCTGTCTATCGATCGTAGATCGCATCCCACTGGCATGGAAGGAACGTTTGCGTCACACGAACCCCCCTGGGAAGTCCAGAGGTGTCGTATGCGCAACACTAGGAAACACCTGGAGAACCCTGGGTGTATTTTTGGGATACACAGTACACACGCTCAGGACTGTGTCATGGAAGTGTACGTACAGAGTGTACCAGACCAGCCAGGGTGTGTGTGTGTATGTGTGTGTGTGTGTGTGTGTGTGTGTGTTTGGACCTGGGGTTCGTACCCAACATACCCCACCCAATCGTTGACGTGGTTGATGTGCTTGTCTGGATGGGATGTCTGCCCCCATTTACGTAAGTTAGTGGTTGGAGTGGGTACGGGGTTGGCGTGGGTACGGGGTTGGTGTGGGTATGGGGTTGGCGTGGGTGCGGGGTTGGTATGGGTACGGGGTTGGTCTGGGTACGGGGTTGGCGTGGGTACGGGGTTGGCGTGGGTACGGGGTTGGCATGGGTACGGGGCTGGCGTGGGTACGGGGTTGGCATGGGCACGGGATTGGCGTGGGTATGAGGTTGGGGTGGGTACGGTGTTGGCATGGGTACGGGGTTGGCATGGGTATGGGGTTGGTATGGGTACGGGGTTGGCATGGGTACGGGGTTGGCGTGGGTACGGGGTTGGCATGGGTACGGGGTTGGCGTGGGTACGGGGTTGGCATGGGTATGAAGTTGGTCTGGGTACGGGGTTGGTGTAGGTACGGTGTTGGCATGGGTATGAAGTTGGTCTGGGTACGGGGTTGGCATGGGTATGAAGTTGGTCTGGGTACGGGGTTGGCGTGGGTACGGGGTTGGCATGGGTACGGGGCTGGCGTGGGTACGGGGGTTGGTCTGGGTACGGGGTTGGCATGGGTATGAAGTTGGTCTGGGTACGGGGTTGGCATGGGTATGAAGTTGGTCTGGGTACGGGGTTGGCATGGGTATGAAGTTGGTCTGGGTACGGGGTTGGCATGGGTATGAAGTTGGTCTGGGTACGGGGTTGGCATGGGTATGAAGTTGGTCTGGGTACGGGGTTGGCATGGGTATGAAGTTGGTCTGGGTACGGGGTTGGCGTGGGTACGGGGTTGGCATGGGTATGAAGTTGGTCTGGGTACGGGGTTGGCATGGGTATGAAGTTGGTCTGGGTACGGGGTTGGCATGGGTATGAAGTTGGTCTGGGTACGGGGTTGGCATGGGTATGAAGTTGGTCTGGGTACGGGGTTGGCGTGGGTACGGGGTTGGCATGGGTACGGGGCTGGCGTGGGTACGGGGTTGGCATGGGTACGGGGCTGGCGTGGGTACGGGGTTGGTGTGGGTACGGGGTTGGCGTGGGTACGGGGTTGGCGTGGGTACGGGGTTGGCATGGGTATGAAGTTGGTCTGGGTACGGGGTTGGTGTGGGTACGGGGTTGGCATGGGTATGAAGTTGGTCTGGGTACGGGGTTGGCATGGGTATGAAGTTGGTCTGGGTACGGGGTTGGTGTAGGTACGGGGTTGGGGTGGGTACGGGGTTGGCATGGGTATGAAGTTGGTCTGGGTACGGGGTTGGCATGGGTACGGGGCTGGCGTGGGTACGGGGTTGGCATGGGTACGGGGCTGGCGTGGGTACGGGGTTGGCATGGGTACGGGGCTGGCGTGGGTACGGGGTTGGCATGGGTACGGGGCTGGCGTGGGTACGGGGTTGGCATGGGTACGGGGCTGGCGTGGGTACGGGGTTGGCGTGGGTACGGGGTTGGCATGGGTACGGGGCTGGCGTGGGTACGGGGTTGGCATGGGTACGGGGCTGGCGTGGGTACGGGGTTGGCATGGGTACGGGGCTGGCGTGGGTACGGGGTTGGTGTAGGTACGGGGTTGGCGTGGGTACGGGGTTGGCGTGGGTACGGGGTTGGCATGGGTACGGGGCTGGCGTGGGTACGGGGTTGGTCTGGGTACGGGGTTGGCGTGGGTACGGGGTTGGTGTGGGTACGGGGTTGGTGTAGGTACGGGGTTGGCATGGGTACGGGGCTGGCGTGGGTACGGGGTTGGCATGGGTACGGGGCTGGCGTGGGTACGGGGTTGGCGTGGGTACGGGGTTGGCGTGGGTACGGGGTTGGCGTGGGTACGGGGTTGGCATGGGTACGGGGCTGGCGTGGGTACGGGGTTGGCATGGGTACGGGGCTGGCGTGGGTACGGGGTTGGCATGGGTACGGGGCTGGCGTGGGTACGGGGTTGGCATGGGTACGGGGCTGGCGTGGGTACGGGGTTGGCATGGGTACGGGGCTGGCGTGGGTACGGGGTTGGCGTGGGTACGGGGTTGGCGTGGTACGGGGTTGGCGTGGGTACGGGGTTGGCATGGGTACGGGGCTGGCGTGGGTACGGGGTTGGTGTAGGTACGGTGTTGGGGTGGGTACGGGGTTGGTGTGGGTACGGGGTTGGCGTGGGTACGGGGTTGGCGTGGGTACGGGGTTGGCGTGGGTACGGGGGTTGGTCTGGGTACGGGGTTGGCGTGGGTACGGGGTTGGCATGGGTACGGGGCTGGCGTGGGTACGGGGTTGGTGTGGGTACGGTGTTGGGGTGGGTACGGTGTTGGTGTAGGTACGGGGTTGGCGTGGGTACGGGGTTGGCATGGGTACGGGGCTGGCGTGGGTACGGGGTTGGCATGGGTACGGGGCTGGCGTGGGTACGGGGTTGGCGTGGGTACGGGGTTGGCGTGGGTACGGGGTTGGTGTGGGTACGGTGTTGGTGTGGGTACGGGGTTGGCGTGGGTACGGGGTTGGCATGGGTACGGGGCTGGCGTGGGTACGGGGTTGGTGTAGGTACGGGGTTGGCGTGGGTACGGGGTTGGCATGGGTACGGGGCTGGCGTGGGTACGGGGTTGGTGTAGGTACGGGGTTGGCGTGGGTACGGGGTTGGCATGGGTACGGGGCTGGCGTGGGTACGGGGTTGGCATGGGTACGGGGCTGGCGTGGGTACGGGGTTGGCGTGGGTACGGGGTTGGCGTGGGTACGGGGTTGGCATGGGTACGGGGCTGGCGTGGGTACGGGGTTGGCGTGGGTACGGGGTTGGTGTGGGTACGGTGTTGGGGTGGGTACGGTGTTGGGGTGGGTACGGTGTTGGGGTGGGTACGGTGTTGGGGTGGGTACGGTGTTGGGGTGGGTACGGTGTTGGAAACTGAACTACTGAAAGAAATGGTCTTCATTCCCGTCTGGAAACTGAACTACTGAAAGAAATGGTCTTCATTCCCGTCTGGAAACTGAACTACTGAAAGAAATGGTCTTCATTCCCGTCTGGAAACTGAACTACTGAAAGAAATGGTCTTCATTCCCGTCTGGAAACTGAACTACTGAAAGAAATGGTCTTCATTCCCGTGAATGTTGTGTGGCAATGATGATCATCCTCCAGTGAATGAAGATTGTTGTACTGGTGAATGAAGATTGTTAAAGTGGTAAATGAAGATTGTAATACTTGTGATTGAAGATGTGGCACTTGTGAATGAAGATTGTAATCAGGTGAATGAAGATTTTTCGAACTGGTGAATGAAGATTGCAAATACTGTTGAATGAAGACTGCAGAGCCAAATATGTTGAGAGGGTCAAATGACATCATATAAGTTCATATGGACAACACACACACACACACACACACACACACACACACACACACCCACACACACACACACACACACACGCACACACACACGCACACACACACAAACACACGCACACACACTTTGAACTTCAAGTAGAGTCAGTACGTACAGACTCTACGTGGAACTGAAGGAACTTCGCCCAGGGGTCGAGAGAGAGAGAGAGAGAGAGAGAGAGAGAGAGAGAGAGAGAGAGAGAGAGAGAGAGAGAGAGAGAGAGAGAGAGAGACGTACTACAGTGTAAGTAAGGAATGAGGTACTTTATCTTAAGTAGGAGGGAGGGAGAGAGGGGGATAGTAGTAGTAGTAGTAGTAGTAGTAGTAGTAAGAGCAAAAGGGGGGGGAGGGGGAGGGGGGGTACAGCAGCAGCAGCGAGGGGGGGGGGGTAGGGTAGGAGCGAGGAGGGGGTGTGTTGGGGGGGGATACCTGAGGAATGCACACCCCCCTTCCCCTCCTCTCCCCCTCCTCCCCTCCCCCCCCCCCCTCCCCCCTCCCCCCCTCCTCCCTCCTCCCCTCCCCCTCCCCCCTCCTCCTCTTCCCCCCCTGCACCGTACTGTTGACATGGTGGGGGAGGGGAGGGGGGGGATGGGAGTTGACCTAAGTCAACATTGACTGGTGGGTTGGGCAGGTCCCGCGGCCCACCGCCCACCCTCGTGGCCCACCGCCCACCCTCGTGGCCCACCACCCACCCTCGTGGCCCACCACCTACCCTCGTGGCCCACCACCTACCCTCGTGGCCCACCGCCCACCCTCGTGGCCCACCGCCCACCCTCGTGGCCCACCGCCCACCCTCGCGGCCCACCGCCTCCAGGATGTATTCAGAACAGGAAATTCCTGTCCAAAGTGTTTCTAACTGTGTGTTGTCCACCTGCAGGGCAGTGTTACACTTGTGTTGTCTTGGAGGTTGACTGTGTTAGGTGTGTTGCTGGAGTGGAGAGGTTGTGTTCGATGTGTTGCTGGGGTGGAGAGGTTGTGTTTGATGTGTTGCTGGGGTGAAGAGGTTGTGTTCGGTGTGTTGCTGGAGTGGAGAGGTTGTGTTCGGTGAGTTGCTGGGGTGGAGAGGTTGTGTTTGGTGTGTTGCTGGGGTGGAGAGGTTGTGTTTGGTGTGTTGCTGGGGTGGAGAGGTTGTGTTCGGTGTGTTGTTGGGGTGGAGAGGTTGTGTTCGGTGTGTTGCTGGGGTGGAGAGGTTGTGTTCGGTGTGTTGCTGGGGTGGAGAGGTTGTGTTCGATGTGTTGCTGGGGTGGAGAGGTTGTGTTCGGTGTGTTGCTGGGGTGGAGAGGTCGTGTTCGGTGTGTTGCTGGGGTGGAGAGGTTGTGTTCGGTGTGTTGCTGGGGTGGAGAGGTTGTGTTTGGTGTGTTGTTGGGGTGGAGAGGTTGTGTTCGATGTGTTGTTGGGCTGGAAAGGTTGTGTTCGGTGTGTTGTTGGGGTGGAGAGGTTGTGTTTGGTGTGTTGCTGGAGTGGAGAGGTTGTGTTCGATGTGTTGCTGGGTTGGAAAGGTTGTGTTCGGTGTGTTGTTGGGGTGGAGAGGTTGTGTTCGGTGTGTTGCTGGAGTGGAGAGGTTGTGTTCGGTGTGTTGCTGTTATTGAGGTGGTGTTGTTGGGGTTAGTGTTGGTGGAGTGTTGGGGTTAGTGTTGGTGAAGTGTTAGTGTTGGTGGAGTGTTGGGGTTAGTGTTGGTGGAGTGTTGGGGTTAGTGTTGGTGGAGTGTTGGGGTTAGTGTTAGTGAAGTGTTAGTGTTGGTGGAGTGTTAGAGTTAGTGTTGGTGGAGTGTTGGGGTTAGTGGAGTGTTAGAGTTAGTGTTGGTGAAGTGTTGGGGTTAGTGTTGGTGAAGTGTTAGTGTTAGTGGAGTGTTAGAGTTAGTGTTGGTGAAGTGTTAGTGTTGGTGGAGTGTTGGGGTTAGTGTTGGTGGAGTGTTAGAGTTAGTGTTGGTGAAGTGTTAGTGTTGGTGGAGTGTTGGGGTTAGTGTTGGTGGAGTGTTAGAGTTAGTGTTGGTGAAGTGTTAGTGTTGGTGGAGTGTTGGGGTTAGTGTTGGTGGAGTGTTAGAGTTAGTGTTGGTGAAGTGTTAGTGTTGGTGGAGTGTTAGAGTTAGTGTTGGTGAAGTGTTGGGGTTAGTGTTGTGTCAGGCCACAGATGTGCGTCACGTGACGTGTATTTGGCCTCAGTTTCGTATATTCAAATTTCAATATTTGATACAGATGGCATGTATGAGATGAATGTATTCTTGGTATTCTTGTATGATGTATAGATTGGTGTATATTGGAATTCACTATGGAAATTCGATATATATTGTTGGTATACTTGAATGTATATAGATTGGTGTATATCGGAATTCACTATGGGAATTCGATATATATTGTTGGTATACTTTAATGTGTATAGTCTAGTGTGTATTAGGAATTCGCAATGGAAATTCAGTGTATTCTTGGTATACTTGAATGTGTATAGATTGGTGTACATAAGAATTCCCTTTGGAAAATTTATATACACCTGATGAAGGCAGTGTCATACAAGACGTCTTTCTCTTTTCGTTTTTCTTTCTTTCTTGGGTGTGAAGGAAGCCGATGGTACTTTTCTTTCTTTCGTCGGTTGTGGACGTGCTTTGAAAGCAGAACCAGCTGTCTTTGAAAGTTGGACGAACTGACTTTGAAAGCAGGACGAACTGACTTTGAAAGCAGGACGAACTGACTTTGAAAAAGCAGGACGAACTGACTTTGAAAGCAGGACAAAGTGACTTTGAAAGCTGGATGAACTGACTTTGAAAGCAGGACGAACTGACTTTGAAAGCAGGACGAACTGACTTTGAAAGCAGGACGAACTGACTTTGAAAGCAGGACGAACTGACTTTGAAAGCAGGACGAACTGACTTTGAAAAAGCAGGACGAACTGACTTTGAAAAAGCAGGACGAACTGACTTTGAAAAAGCAGGACGAACTGACTTTGAAAAAGCAGGACGAACTGACTTTGAAGAAGCAGGACGAACTGACTTTGAAAGCTGGACGAACTGACTTTGAAAGCAGGACGAACTGACTTTGAAAGCAGGACGAACTGACTTTGAAAAAGCAGGACGAACTGACTTTGAAAAAGCAGGACGAACTGACTTTGAAAAAGCAGGACGAACTGACTTTGAAAGCAGGACGAACTGACTTTGAAAGCAGGACGAACTGACTTTGAAAGCAGGACGATCTGACTGACTTTGAAAGCAGGACGAACTGACTTTGAAAGCAGGACGGACTGACTTTGAAAAAGCAGGACGAACTGACTTTGAAAAAGCAGGACGAACTGACTTTGAAAGCAGGACGAACTGACTTTGAAAGCAGGACGAACTGACTTTGAAAGCAGGACGAACTGACTTTGAAAGCAGGACGATCTGACTGACTTTGAAAGCAGGACGAACTGACTTTGAAAGCAGGACGGACTGACTTTGAAAAAGCAGGACGAACTGACTTTGAAAAAGCAGGACGAACTGACTTTGAAAGCAGGACGAACTGACTTTGAAAGCAGGACGAACTGACTTTGAAAGCAGGACGGACTGACTTTGAAAAAGCAGGACGAACTGACTTTGAAAAAGCAGGACGAACTGACTTTGAAAGCAGGACGAACTGACTTTGAAAGCAGGACGAACTGACTTTGAAAGCAGGACGAACTGACTTTGAAAGCAGGATGTGACACTCCAATTTGCAGTTACCTCACAACCCTGTTCGCTCCGTGCCACAAACAGGGTTGTTCAGGTCACCGTGGAGCATTCTAATGACCCTCTGTGTGTGTGTATGTGTGTTTGTGTGTGTGTGTATGTGTGTGTGTGTGTGTGGCCCGGCTGCCAGAGACCTTGCCTTTGTGTGCGTGTTGTACCGACCTGTTTGTGGTGGCTGCGTGTGTGCGTCTCTCTCTCTCTCTCTCTCTCTCTCTCTCTCTCTCTCTCTCTCTCTCTCTCTCTCTCTCTCTCTCTCTCTCTCACATATGTGGTGCACACGACGCCGCGTACGTACACAGTACTACACAGACCCCACGCCCTCCCACCTCCTAGACAGCACAACACACACACACACACACACACACACACAGGCCCTGAACACCCCGGGGGGGGGGGGGGAACTCAACAGCCACCGCAGTCGGGCCAAATTCCAACGGCGGTGGAGGCCCGCCCCGGGGGCGTGTGCTGCGTGGAGGGAGATTTCAACGCCTCCCTGGCGAGCGATCCACGCTCACACGGTGAGAGGCTACCGCTGGGAGAGGGAGGGAGCAGCCTGTGCTCGCTCTCTCTCTCTCTCTCTCTCTCTCTCTCTCTCTCTCTCTCTCTCTCTCTCTCTCTCTCTCTCTCTCTCTCACCCCCTTGGGTGGTTCATTGTCCTGTCATTAGACACACAATTACGCTCAGGTAACAGGCGATTGGGGAAGGTAATGGTGGGGATGGGAGGGGGGTGGGTTGGTGGTGGGGATGGGTTGAGGGTTGGTGGGGGATGTGTGGTGGGGAGGAGGGGTGTGTAGTACTGAAGTTGGAGGTCACAGTGGAGGGTAACCATATGTAAGTGGAGGTCACAGTGGAGGGTAACTATATGTAAGTGGAGGTCACAGTGGAGGGTATCTGTGACTGAAGTGGAGGTCACAGTGGAGGGTAACCATATGTAAGTGGAGGTCACAGTGGAGGGTAACTATATGTAAGTGGAGGTCACAGTGGAGGGTAACTATATGTGAGTGGAGGTCACAGTGGAGGGTATCTGTGACTGAAGTGGAGGTCACAGTGGAGGGTAACCATATGTAAGTGGAGGTCACAGTGGAGGGTAACCATATGTAAGTGGAGGTCACAGTGGAGGGTAACCATATGTAAGTGAAGGTCACAGTGGAGGGTATCTATGACTTGAGTGGAGGTCACAGTGGAGGGTAACCATATACTAGTGGAGGTCACAAGGGAGGGTAACAAAGTGTGGAGGTCACACTGGGTTAGGGTGGTGGTGGTCAGTAGCAGTGGTCGGTCCACTGGGAAGCGGGTCTGTGGCGGTACGAACAAGATGGGAAGAAGGTCTTCGCCATATGGCTCAGAGGTGGCTGATCTGTGGACCGTTATCCCTCGGCGATGCTTCGCTGAACCTGTTTGAGTCTAAGGCCGTAGGTAGGTAGGTAGGCAGGTTGGTAGATACGTACGTAGGTAGGTAAGTAGGTGGGTAGGTAGGTAGGTAGGTAGGTAGGTAGGCAGGTTGGTAGATACGTACGTAGGTAGGTAAGTAGGTTGGTAGGTAGGTAGGTAGGTAGGTAGGTTGGTAGATAGGTACGTAGGTAGGTAGGTAGATAGATAGGCAGGTAGGTAGGTAGATAGGCAGGTAGATAGGTTGGTAGGTAGGCAGGTAGATCGATAGATAAGTAGGCAGGTAGATAGGTAAGTAGGTAGGCAGTTTGGTAGATAGGTAGGTAGGTAAAGGGTGAGGGAAATAGGTTTATAAACCTAGAGACATATTTTAGAATATATATATATATATATATATATATATATATATATATATAGATAGATAGATAGATAGATAGATATAGATAGATAGATAGATAGATAGATAGATAGATAGATAATGGTGTCTGGAGTTTATAGAGATGAAGCCTCGCTGGTATTCGAACGAGGAGGAGTGCTAGGAGGAGTGCTAGGAGGACTGCTAGGAGGACTGCTAGGAGGACTGCTAGGAGGACTGCTAGGAGGAGTGCTAGGAGGACTGCTAGGAGGAGTGCTAGGCGTCAGCTGAGGTTAGAGGCAGAGAAGGTGATGGTGATGCGGGGTTGGTCGGGGCGGTGCCTAGGCCCTTCTTCTGGCAACACTGCTGCTATGTGCGGGATAGAGAGGAGGGTAGTGATGTCGGGGTGGCAACGCTGCCGCCATTGTCTTGCGTGAGCCTCGGCTTCAGGGAAGGGAGGGAGGGAGGGAGGGGGGGGGGGGTAGGAGGGGTGTGGGGAGGGGGGGGGGGTTGTTCGTTTTAGGCCTGAGCCAAGAAGTGTCTCGAACCCTGAAATGAACCCTTTCTGCGTGACAGGTTTCTCTACCGTGTGTGTGTGTGTGTGTGTGTGTGTGTGTGTGTGTGTGTGTGTGTGTGTGTGTGTGTGCCAGGCCCTGGCAGGCAGAGCTGGGTGGGTCAGGGGGCGTGTGTGGCGGTACATGACCAGGTGTGGTGGCCCAAGGAGGGAGGGAGGGTGGGAGTCTCACCTCCTGAATACGGGTCTTCCTTCATGGTTCTTCATTCAGACTACTGCCTTCAGACTACTTCCTTCAGGACACTTCCTTCATACTACTTCCTTCAGGACACTTCCTTCATACTACTTCCTTCAGGACACTTCCTTCATACTACTTCCTTCAGGACACTTCCTTCAGGACTCTTCCTTAATACTACTTCCTTCAGGACACTTCCTTCATACTACTTCCTTCAGGACACTTCCTTCACACTACTTCCTTCAGGACACTTCCTTCAGGATACCTCCTTCAGGACACTTCCTTCAGGAAACCTCCTTCAGGACACCTCCTTCAGGACACTTCCTTCAGGATACCTCCTTCAGGACACTTCCTTCAGGATACCTCCTTCAGGACACTTCCTTCAGGACACTTCCTTCAGGATACCTCCTTCAGGACACTTCCTTCGGGATACCTCCTTCAGGACACTTCCTTCAGGAAACCTCCTTCAGGACACCTCCTTCAGGACACTTCCTTCAGGATACCTCCTTCAGGACACTTCCTTCAGGATACCTCCTTCAGGACACTTCCTTCAGGATACCTCCTTCAGGACACTTCCTTCAGGACACTTCCTTCAGGATACCTCCCTCAGGACACTTCCTTCAGGATACCTCCTTCAGGACACTTCCTTCAGGATACCTCCTTCAGGACACTTCCTTCAGGACACTTCCTTCAGGATACCTCCTTCAGGACACTTCCTTCAGGATACCTCCTTCAGGACACTTCCTTCAGGACACTTCCTTCAGGATACCTCCTTCAGGACACTTCCTTCAGGACACTTCCTTCAGGACACTTCCTTCAGGATACCTCCCTCAGGACACTTCCTTCAGGACACTTCCTTCAGGATACCTCCCTCAGGGCACTTCCTTCAGGACACTTCCTTTAGGACACTTCCTTCAGGGCCCCCAGGCTGTGTTGTACAGACCTAATGAATAACCAAGTTGCTATACCGGGGTCAGGCCCGCTGCTAGGTGTCCGTGCCGTCCGTGTGACGTCAAGGGTCGTTTTGGGGGGTCGTCCGTCCGTGGCTGTGGAGAGTCGTGCTGGGAGGGGGAGTGTTAGGAGGGTCGTCCGTCCGTCCGTGGCTATGGAGGGTCGTCCGTCCGTCCGTGGCAGTGGAGGGTCGTACGTCCGTGGCTATGGAGGGTTGTACGTCCGTCCGTGGCTGTGGAGGGTCGTCCGTCCATGGCTGTGGAGGGTCGTCCGTCCGTCCGTAGCAGTGGAGGGTCGTCCGTCCGTCCGTGGCAGTGGAGGGTCGTACGTCCGTGGCTATGGAGGGTCGTCCGTCCGTCCGTGGCTGTGGAGGGTCGTCCGTCCGTGGCTATGGAGGGTTGTACGTCCGTCCGTGGCTGTGGAGGGTCGTCCGTCCATGGCTGTGGAGGGTCGTCCGTCCGTCCGTAGCAGTGGAGGGTCGTCCGTCCGTCCGTCCGTAGCAGTGGCGGGTCGTCCGTCCGTCCGTCCGTCCGTGGCTGTGGGTGGTCGTGGGAGCCAGGCGGACGACCGGACGTCATCACGTCGTCCTTATCCACCCCCCCACATCCCCCCCTCCCTCCCCCTGGGGGCGGGGGGGGCGTCCCTGCTGCTCTCCTGCTAACCTGCTCCTGCTCATGCTACCGCGCCCTGCTACTGCTCCTGCTACTGTTGCCGCGCCCTGATCCTGCACCTGCTGCTATTGCCGCGCCTTGCTGCTACTGCTCCTTCCACCGCCGCGCCTTGCTCCTGCTCATGCTACCGCTACTGCAGCGCCCTTCTCTTGCTACTATTGCCGCGCCCTGCTACTGCTCCTGCTTCTATTGCCGCGCCTTGCTACTGCTCCTTCCACCGCCGCGCCTTGCTCCTGCTCATGCTACCGCTACTGCAGCGCCCTGCTCCTGCTACTATTGCCGCGCCCTGCTCCTGCTACTGCCGCGCCCTGCTACTGCTACTGCTACTATTGCCGCGCCCTGCACCTCCTGCTATTGCCGCGCCCTGCTCCTGCTGCTGCTGGTGGTGGTGGGGTTATTACAGAGACCCGGTGTCGATGACCCAGCCAGCCGCCATGACGGGGCCCCACCGGGGGTGTGCCGGCAGCTACGTCTTTCCCGTGCTGATCGCGGGGCGCCCCGCACCTCTCTCTCTCTCTCTCTCTCTCTCTCTCTCTCTCTCTCTCTCTCTCTCTCTCTCTCTCTGTCGTGTGTGTGAGGGGAAGAGGGAGGTGAGGGGTGTTTCCCATGGGGGGGCTTTCGTTGGCTTCTTCCGGGGGTGGGGAAGGGAAAAAGGGGGGGGGGGAGGGAGAGGGGCTTCATCTAAGGGGGTTTCCCTTCCCTTCTCCTTCCCCAGGAGTTCCTACAAGCTGGGGGTTTCCTCCCCCCTCCCCCTTCTTCGGGCATGTTAGAGGGTCAGGGAAGGTGCGTTGGGGGAGGAGGGGGAAGGGGCGTTAGGAGGAGGGGGAAGGGGCGTTGGGAGGAGGGGGAAGGGGCGTTGGGAGGAGGGGGAATGGGCGTTGAGAGGAGGGGGAAGGGGCGTTGGGAGGAGGGGGAAGGGGCGTTGGGAAGAGGGGGAAGGGGCGTTGGGAGGAGGGGGAAGGGGCGTTGGGAGGAGGGGGAAGGGGCGTTAGGAGGAGGGGGAAGGGGCGTTAGGAGGAGGGGGAAGGGGCATTGGGAGGAGGGGGAAGGGGCGTTGGGAGGAGGGGGAAGGGGCGTTGGGAGGAGGGGGAAGGGGCGTTGGGAGGAGGGGGAAGGGGCGTTGGGAGGGGGGAAAGGGGCGTTAGGAGGAGGGGGAAGGGGCGTTGGGAGGAGGGGGAAGGGGCGTTGGGAGGAGGGGGAAGGGGCGTTGGGAGGAGGGGGAAGGGGCGTTAGGAGGAGGGGGAAGGGGCGTTGGGAGGAGGGGGAAGGGGCGTTGAGAGGAGGGGGAAGGGGCGTTGGGAGGGGGGAAAGGGGCGTTAGGAGGAGGGGGAAGGGGCGTTGGGAGGAGGGGGGTAAGGGGTGTTTACGGACGCCCCAGGAGGCGGGTTTGGCGTCGTACATGGCCGGCTTGTTTACCCTGGAGGGCCGTACGTAGGACGGACCGTGGCCACGGACGCACTTGACAGGTCGGACGCTCGTACGGACAGCCACGTACGCCAGCATCAGCCAGCCATCAGCCACGTACGCCAGCACCAGCATGCCATCAGCCACGTACGCCAGCACCAGCCAGCCATCAGCCACGTACACCAGCACCAGCCAGCCATCAGCCACGTACACCAGCACCAGCCAGCCATCAGCCACGTACACCAGCACCAGCCAGCCATCAGCCACGTACACCAGCACCAGCCAGCCATCAGCCACGTACACCAGCACCAGCCAGCCATCAGCCACGTACACCAGCACCAGCCAGCCATCAGCCACGTACACCAGCACCAGCCAGCCATCAGCCACGTACCTCAACACCAGCCATCCATCAGCCACGTACCTCAACACCAGCCAGCCATCAGCCACGTACACCAGCACCAGCCAGCCATCAGCCACGTACACCAGCACCAGCCAGCCGTCAGCTACGTACACCAGCACCAGCCAGCCATCAGCCACGTACACGAACAGCAGCCCCTCCCCTGCCCCTACACCCCCCTCCTCCCCCCTCCACCACGATGGCATGCAGTCACGCACCACCAGCACGGACGTGGTCATCACCACCTCCCCCCCCCCCACACACGGACGCCAGCCTCAACCAACCACGGACACAAGCTGGTTACGTGTGTGGCCACTAGCACGGACGCTAGACAAGCAATAGGTCGTAAACAGAGAGAGAGAGAGAGAGAGAGAGAGAGAGAGAGAGAGAGAGAGAGAGAGAGAGAGAGAGAGGTTCGTTGACTGGGGTGAGAGAGAGTGTGTGTGTGTGTGTGGGGGGGAGTGAGAGTGTTCAGGAAGAGGAGGTGGGAGAGTCTCAGAGGTGGCGGAGGGGTGGGGGAGGAGGAGGAGGGGGGGAATGGGCCATACTTAGGGCCCCTGGGGCCCCAACTGACCTTCAGAACAACGCGCCCCCCCCATCCCCTCTCCCCTCCCCTTCCCTCCACACACCCCCCCTACCCTCCGTGCTACCTCGCACGCATCTACGCCCCTCTCGCAGTACTCTCCCCCTCCCCCTCTCCCAGCACCCCCTCAACCACCACCCGACACAGACATACAGACACACACACACACACACGGGTGTAAGGCCCCCCTCCCTCCTCCCTTACCCTCCCTGAAAGTACTTAAACACACACACACACACACACACACACACACACACACACACACACACACACACACACACACGGACGACCACTTTTCGAGCGCCACGACCTCCGTTTGTGGGTAAGGGAGGGGAGAGGAAGGGGTGGGGGGTCGTACTCGTACGTTTGGTGCTTCTGGGAGGAGGGTCGTACCTGCCTCCCTCCCTCCCTGGTGGTGGTGGGTGGGAGGAGGGTCGTACCTGCCTCCCTCCCTCCCTCCCTCCTGGTGGTGGTGGGTGGGAGGAGGGTCGTACCTGCCTCCCTCCCTCCCTCCTGGAGGTGGTGGGTGGGAGGAGGGTCGTACCTGCCTCCCTCCCTCCCTCCTGGTGGTGGTGGGTGGGAGGAGGGTCGTACCTGCCTCCCTCCCTCCCTCCCTCCTGGTGGTGGTGGGTGGGAGGAGGGTCGTATCTGCCTCCCTCCCTCCCTCCTGGAGGTGGTGGGTGGGAGGAGGGTCGTATCTGCCTCCCTCCCTCCCTCCTGGAGGTGGTGGGTGGGAGGAGGGTCGTATCTGCCTCCCTCCCTCCCTCCCTGGTGGTGGTGGGTGGGAGGAGGGTCGTACCTGCCTCCCTCCCTCCCTCCCTGGTGGGTGGTGGTGGTGAAGACGCCAACGCTCCGGGTCGTTGTGAGGAGGACGCGCAGCGCCTCATAATGAGGCACGTGACTTGTTTCGGTGACGTTCCTCCTGCTGGATGAGGTGGTTAGGGGAATAGCAATGAATGGGCTTGTTCCAAGGAGTGGGGGGGGGGGCAAGGAGAAGAACAGCAGACCCCCCCCCCCCCCAACCCCACTGGTTACAGCATCAATTGAGAAGGAGATGAGGCAAGCAAGAGGTGTGCCTCGTGAGATGAAAGTTAAGTCTCCCCTGATGATGGGATTATTACACGAAAGTGCACTTGGGAACTTTTCGTGTTTCATTTTCCCCATGGACTCATAGGAATATTTTGATCACGCGAAAAATTGTGATCCTTTGCAATATATATATATATATATATATATATATATATATATATATATATATATATATATATATATATATATATATATATATATATATAAACTGCCAATATCGTGCCAGTTTTAAAGAGAGGAGGTAGCGGATTTTGCCCTGGTGGATACAACAGATTGGACCCCACCTCTCTCTCTCTCTCTCTCTCTCTCTCTCTCTCTCTCTCTCTCTCTCTCTCTCTCTCTCTCTCTCTCTCTTGACGGGTTCTGTGTGTAATGCACTGGAGAAAACCGGAAAGGGTAAGGGGGAAAGTGGG
>NC_092234.1:45295511-45483011 GCF_036320965.1 Panulirus ornatus | reverse complement strand
TCTTTATTTCTTAAAAATGTGAGATGATTATTTGGCTTGTAATTAGTTTTTGTAGATGCGGATGCCGGTGTAAATCGTGTAGTTACAAGCGTTATTATTGTTATATATATATATATATATATATATATATATATATATATATATATATATATATATATATATATATTCGCTGGGAAATTATTCCTCACATAAACTGTGCGTTTGTGAGTAGTACAAAGGCCAACCGGACCGCCATTGTTCGAAATGTGTGTGTGTCTGTGTGTGTGTGTGCGACGCGCGGTCACTATTGTGTGACTTCTGGTTTGAATACTTTGCTCCAAAGTGGCACCACTGTGTAGACTTAACCGCCACCACTGTAAACGTAAGTGTCGGATCGTGGCAGTAGTGATATTACAGAAGCGGGGCGCGCGGGGGCGAGAGTTGAAGGGTGCGCCATAATACACGCCGCGTGATACGATTCTGCGCATGATACAACGCGCACATCTCTTTTTTTTTCTCCCTTGTGAGTGCGCATCAGCGCTTCCACCATCAACGTCCGGTTGGCCGTCTTCCTGTACTTATGTCCACCGTGATTATTCCCATGGAGCCGACATTTGGCCCCGCCATAATCATTCAGTGCGGGCGGCGGAGGGGGAAACGAGGAGCCACTTCTCACAGCGGACGGTGAAGCGGTCGACCGGTCTCCCAGGACCCCGCGACCTCCCGCCCGCCCTCCCTCCCTCCGCCATGAGAACGGCTCCCTCACGCATCCAATCACCCCAGCGTCGGGAGGGAGATAAGGCTCGGGGAGAAGAATATTTCCTCTTATCAAATGGGTGTTTTGTCCTGTAATTACTGGCATTAGAAGCCTTACCTCTTATTAAACTCGTAGCAGATCGGGAGACTGGTTCGTCGTCGTCAAAATAAACCCGTGATGGTGTCTGTGGTGCTTGCGCGAGGAAGGGCGGTAATTTGGTGTCGATAAATGGCACCAGATAAGGTTAGGGTGCGGGTTTTTATTTCATATAAAAATACTGACCTCTACCTCGCATTGGAGCAACGTACACCGGACAAACACACACTAATACCCAGTATATTAGCAACGCTGAAATAACCCGGCTGGCGCTGAACGTTGTCGCGCGCCAAACTTCATCCCACCAGAAATACACCCACTTGAAACTTGGCCTCCCTCCCTCCCTCCCCACCCGCCAGACATGCACGATTTACTTTATCTCGTATGTGTTCTGGGCACCAGCCAGCTCTTCATCATGACATACTCCGTCTCAACACAGGATCAGTCATGCCATGATATGGCGCATCATCACGGAAGACAAGCGTTAACAGAAGCCCTATACTGCCCCTCAGGTGATACAGGCACACCATCCCGCCTTATGATGTGTGGTCCCGCCCTTGGACATGGGTGCCTTCCCGAGCGCTGCAGCAGTTACATAGAAGGTCCCTCTTGTATATCAACTGACTTGTATATTTCTTGTATCCCCCCCCTGATGATGATGTGATTATGACGCGAAAGTGCACTTGGCAACTTATCGTGTTTCATTTTCCCCGGGGATTCATAGGAATATATATATATATATATATATATATATATATATATATATATATATATATATATATATGATATAGGAAGCTGAAACTGTCAAATACGACGAGGTGTGTTTGTGACCCAATATGGCGGCGGGTTCTCGATGATGGGTATTTCCCCACCTTGTGTACCCAGAAGTGTTGTCACCTCGTCAGCGCGATGAACCACGCTGAGTCCAACCCATCATGAGTGATGAGTAAGTGTTGGACGGACGTGTACCGCCATGCATTCAGTCCCCCCCCTAACGGCTGCCCCCCCACCCCGACGTCTCTCTCTCTCTCTCTCTCTCTCTCTCTCTCTCTCTCTCTCTCTCTCTCTCTCTCTCTCTCTCTCTCTCTCTCTCTCTCATCGCTGGCTTTATTCTTTATTCTCTGTTCTGGTCGATTGTATGTGTGTGTGTGTGTGTGTGTGTGTGTGTGTGTAGACCCATCAACAGTAGCAGCGATGATGGTCCCAGTACGCAGCCGTGGCTCAATAGGGCGTCTCCGTCGGCGTCGCCTTCGCCGCTCCCTGTCGCCAACCCCAAGTCTTCGCCACCGAGGGGCAGGAGATACAACATTTCCTTCGTATATATCGGTGAGGAGGAGGAGGAGAGGAAGACATGTATGTGACAGACGTTAGATGTGGTTTCCAGGGGAGCTCCTGGTGTGGTTCGCTGGGTGACTTGTTTGCTGGGCGATTTGTTCGCTGGGCGACTTGTTCGCTGGGCAACTTGTTCGCTAGGCGACTTGTTTGTTTGCTGGGAGACTTGTTCGCTGGGAGACTTGTTTGCTGGGCGATTTGTTCGTCAGGAGAAAAAACAAAACAAAACAACGCTTTCACTTCGCACGACAGGAGGTGGGGGGGTTGTATTGTGTTTTTGCGGTGGGCCTACGTCATATCCCGTCGTTTGAGGTTTGTGGGTACAATGTATAACGAATGTATGATTATACAACCTCCTGGTTGTATGATTCATCAAGCTCTGAAAACGTTGTATTTTGCCTCCTCCTTGCCGCAAGTTCGTAGATGGGAGGAGCTGTTCGCTGGGAACCATTGTGAAGCGAAAGTGCTTTTTAGGTCCTTAAGAGAGAAGTGGAGGTTGTGGGGTCAGTGTTTGACCCAGCACGACAAGAGGTCAAAGGAATGTTCCGTTGGGGAGGTCGGGTGGTGTCTGTCGTGGGGTCAAACGGAAGGTCAGGTCATGAAAGCACGCATGCGTCTGGCCGACGAACCCAGCCTGAGCGAAAAAAAAAAAAAAGAGGAGGGAGAGAAAGAGAGACGGGTACGAAACAGGGACGATACAAGGTCAGCCTCATGGCGGGTGAGGTCAGGTGGATGATGATGACCTCCCCCTCTCCCTCCACCTCCACCTCCACTGGCGAGGGATGAGTCTCCAAGTCAGGTCATGACGCCCACTGGATAGAGGAGAGGAATGAGTCTCCAAGTCAGGTCATGGCGCCCACTGGATAGAGGAGAGGAATGAGTCTCCAAGTCAGGTCATGGCGCCCACTGGATAGAGGATAGGTGGTGTTCCTGACCGCTTGGGAGTCGAACACACCACCCAGTACCCACTGCAGAGAAGGTAGGGGCTGTACATCAGGCCCCCACTGAGGAAAGCAGGTGGGTGACGGACGCGCCCCACACGCCCCGTGCGCCTAGTGGTCGCTCCGTAGGACAGACAGTGCCTGGAGTGTGTGTGTGTGTTAGAGTTTCTGGCGGGGCGCCCCCATCTTCATCATCCACCACCACCACCTCCTCCACCTCCTACACCTCCTGCTGGTGTATACACACGTGCCTCATTACCACCACACACCTGCCTGCTCCTCTCTGCCCCCCTCTCTCTCTCCCTCTCTCTCTCTCACTCTCTCTCTCTCTCTCTCCCGGCAACACACAGCTCGCGCTAGAGGAAGTGGGAGATCAGTCGTTCACTCTATGGAAGGTGGATGTTAGACCGAAGTGTCTTGGTCTTCATCTCTCGATGGAAGTGATTACGACTCAGACTTGGGTGGTTTGGATTGCTGCTCGTTACGCCTTGTACTCGAACGTACGCAGGTAACGCACACACGCAGATAACGCAAGAGATCGGATCTCACGAGTGAAGAACGTACATTTCGTACTGTACACGTGGGTGATTTTGCACACACACACACACACACACACACACACACACATACGAGTGTAAAACTGCCTCCCCGTACAGTACAAGGAGGTAATTACGGATAGGTAATTACTGTACCCACACACACACACACACACACACACACACACACACACACACACACACACACTTCTCCCATTGGTAATTACACCACACGTTTATTTAAACGCGCTTTGGTTCCTGTCCTCCTCAGCTGGATATAATTACTTCTCATTATGTAATGGAGGATATACTGGCCCCCTCATTACTCCATTGTTTTGGGGGTGGTGGTGATGAACAGAGAGAGACGCCACGCCATTGGTCAGTCGGTATGGGCCAGCGGGAGGTCGAGACGCTTTCCCATTGGTCAGTTGAGTTGGGTTAGTAACAAGGAGACGCTCTCCTATTGGTCATTTGGGTTGGGCTAGTGACACGAAGACGCTCTCCCATTGGTCAGTTTAGTTGGGTTAGTAACAAGAAGACGCTCTCGTATTGGTCATTTGGGTTGGGCTAGTGACACGAAGACGCTCTCCCATTGGTCGGTTGAGTTGGGTTAATGTAACATGGAAACGCCCCGCCATTGGTCAGTTGTGATGGGCAGGTGGGAGGTGGAGACACACTCCTATTGGTCACCTGGATTGGGCTAAGTGACACGGAGACGCTCTCCCATTGGTCAGTTACGTTGGGTTAGTGACGGATGCCTTACACGGGGTGGAGGAAGAGGGGGAGGTGGGGACTTCCGCCATCTTCCCCCTCCCCCCTTCCTTCCTTCCCCTCCGCTGGCTAGCGAGGGACGTCCTCTCCACTTGGAGGGGGGGGGGGGGGGTTACGACGGTTGAGACGTCGTGGTCCCCTCCACCCCGTGACGGACAGGCCGTTGGAGGGGGGGGGGGGGTACGATGGCGCTCGAGGAGGGGACTGAAGTAGCCAGTGGGTGAGGGGAAGGGAGGTGGTGGAGGAGGAGGAGGAGGAGGAGGAGGTGGAGGAGGAGGTGGTGGTGGAGGAGAGGAGGAGGAGGGAGGATGTAACGCCGGGAGTTATGCGAGACGCATGCCATATCCCCTCCTCCTCCGTGACCACAAGACCGTGGAGGATGATGCGGTCGCACCATCCAGGCGTAAATCACTCGCATTCGCAAGACCATTCATTGCTGCCACTAGGAAGGCGTTGTTGACGAGCCATTGTGAATGAAGTGGAAGGGGGGGGGGGAGGGGGAGGGGTCACTTGACATCGAGTATTGTCATTCGCATGTGAAGGAAGATGACCCCTAATGACTCACCATTGATAAAGGTCAGGTCATTGGTAAGGGTCGTTATGAACTGATGGTTGCACTCTGTTTAGTTCAAGGGTCGTACCGTCGTGCTCAAGGGTCAGGTACCGTTCGTGTTCAAGGGTCGTACCGTCGTGCTCAAGGGTCGTATCGTCGTGTTCAAGGGTCGTACTGACGTGTTCAAGGGGTCGTATCGTCGTGCTCAAGGGTCGTACCGTCGTGATCAAGGGTCAGGTACCGTCGTGCTCAAAGGGTCGTACCGTCGTGCTCAAGGGTCGTACCGTCGTGCTCAAGGGTCGTACCGTCGTGCTCAAAGAGTCGTACCGTCGTGCTCAAGGGTCGTACCGTCGTGCTCAAGGGTCGTATCGTCGTGCTCAAGGGGTCGAATACCGTCGTGCTCAAGGGTCGTATCGCCGTGCCCAAGGGTCGTACCGTCGTGCTTAAGGGGTCGTACCGTCGTGCTCAAGGGTCGTACCGTCGTACTCAAATGGTCGTACCGTCGTGATCAAAGGGTCGTACCGTCGTGTTCAAGAGTCGTACTGCCGTGTTTAAGGGTCGTTCCGTCGTGCTCAAGTGTCGTACCGTTGTGCTCATGGGTCGTACCGTCGTGCTCAAGGGTCGTACCGTCGTGTTCAAGGGTTTCACCGTCGTGCTCAAGGACCGTACCGTCGTGTTCAAGGGGTCGTACCGTCGTGCTCAAAGGTCGTACCGTCGTGCTCAAGGGTCGTTCTACCTTGCAAATAGATCACATCTCGAATTCCCCCTCCCCCACTCCCTCAATCCAAAGCCGCCATTTCCAAAGATAACGAAAGTAATTAGTATTATCAAATGATCAGTTACATTCGATTACATTAGATCCATTACAAGCGATCATACAGCCTCTTAAACAAACTAGCAGTTGTTAGAGACACTTAAACGATGGAGAGAAGGGAGAGGGGGCTCGGGTGGCCGGGGCGCGCCCTGCGAGTACAAGCGATCGTAAACAAACAACACACACATATGTTTAGCTGCAGAACCAGCCAGCCAGTCAGTCGCTGGCCTTCTCTCTCTCTCTCTCTCTCCCAGGCTGGTTAAAAGTCATTAATCAATCGACCAACGCATTAATATTTGTAATCATTTTGTCCATTTACCGTCTCTAACAACCCCCGCATCATGAGTAAAACTGCTGGGAGAGAAATGATCTTAGATTTGACTGACGACGACGAGGAGGGGTTGGTTGGGGGGTTTAGGGCGGCCATGTTGGACGGCCTGGTGAGTGTATTTCTCAACAACAAGGTTTGGGTTACTGGCCGTCGAAGGTCAGGTGGATGTGGGCGACTAGGACCAGACTGGTTGGCCTACCCAGGTCCACACACACACACACACGTACGTGTATTCAACGAGTGTGATGGTATGTGGGGCTGTGAGAGTTAGGTTCAACATCGGAAAGATATGTTGGGAGATTTTTGGGGGGTTTGGTAGATTACGCTCGAGGTCTAAGGCCCTCATGACCCTTGGCAGTTGGGGTAGGGCCAGATAAACCACGTCAGGGTCGTCCTCCCGCGCGCCCGAAACGGTCGCCATCTTGTCGAACGCGTCGGGTGAAGTTGGTTGGTCAGTGAGGAATGACGTCACCTACGATCGACCAACCACAGTCGAGGAGGATTCTCCTCACACGGAGGGAAGCGAGCTGTTATTATATATGTAAAAAGGGAAGAATTTTGCCGTTGTTAACCCATTTTTTTTTTTAGCATTTTCTGCCCGTCACAACAGAAGCGGCAGCTTCACACACTCACACCATCACACACTCACACCACCATACACACACACCACCACCACAACCACACACTCACGCCACCACCATACACACACACACCACCACCACCACCACCACACACTCACGGCACCACCACACACTCACACCACCACATACTCTAGCCACACAAGCACGCAACCACACACTTACACCACCACACATAGCACCACCACACACTCACACCACCACACATTCTAGCCACACACGCACGCAACCACACACTCTAGCCACACACTCACGCAACCACACACTTACACCACCACACATAGCACCACCACACACTCACACCACCACACATACCACCACCACACACTCACACCACCACACATACCCCACCACACACTCCACCATACACTCACACCACCACACACTCACACCACCACACACTCTAGCCACACGTCCCTGTGTCTCACATGTTGGTCATGAGGAAGCTGGGCCCTGAGTTAAGGTTATCAATAATTTTGTGTTATATAACTCGCTGTTCAAGGTGATAATACATATTTCAATAATCGTTATAGGAATATACATTGCAGTATATATATTTCATGTAATCTAGAGGAATATATATATTGAAGTACATAATTCATATAATCGTTATAGGAATATATATATATATATATATATATATATATATATATATATATATATATATATATATATATATATATATATATATATATTCTCTGGGGATAGGGGAGAAAGAATACTTCCCACGTATTCCCTGCGTGTCGTAGAAGGCGACTAAAAGGGGAGGGAGCGGGGGGCTGGAAATCCTCCCCTCTCGTTTTTTTTTAATATTCCAAAAGAAGGAACAGAGAATTGGGCCAGGTGAGGATATTCCCTCAAAGGCCCAGTCCTCTGTTCTTAACGCTACCTCGCTAATGCGGGAAATGGCAAATAGTTTGAAAGAAAAGATATATATATATATATATATATATATATATATAACGGTCTCATATACGACATTTTCGAGATATAGATATGAACACTAACCATTCCACCTGTACATATCGACCATTTTGAATCATTTTCTCTCTGACTTATTGTCTAATGGCATAATGTTTTCTCTCCCTTCCAGCGGAGTATCCCTGCACGCTGGACGGCGACTGCCCAGGGGATCGGTTCTGCCTGGGCGTGGTGTGCGTGGACCCCTGCCCCATCCTGACGCCGTGCAGGGGCACGCTGAAGGGCGGCAAATGCGTGTCCAAGGACCACCGGCCGGTGTGCGAGTGCCCAGCGGGCACCCTGCCCGACTCCTTGGGCCAAGTCTGCGTCCCTTACAACGCCTCCGTCGCAGGTGGGTTGGTGGTGATGGGAGGGGAGGGAGAAGGCCGCCCACACTATGGATAGCCGTACACCCAGATTGGAAAAAGGGGGAGAAATGGAGATGGAGAACTTAATGCGAGGGATTGTCATCCCCTTAGCACGGCGGTACGGCCCTTGATCACGGCGGTACGGCCCTTAATCACGACGGTACGGCCCTTGAGTAGGGCGGTACGGCCCTTGAGTACGGCGGTACGGCCCTTGATCACGACGGTACGGCCCTTGAGCACGACGATATACGACCCCTTGAGCACGGCGGTACGACCCTTGAGCACGGCGGTACGGCCCTTGAGCACGGCGGTACGGCCCTTGAGCACGACGGTACGGCCCTTGAGCACGACGGTACGGCCGACGGGCTCAAGAGATCATGCTCGCACGTGCTCACACGTGCTCACAGGGAAAGGGATCAATGTAGCGATGTGGTATAGAGGGGGAGACCTGTATAGAGGAATGAGATTTCTATTTTTTGGGATACATAGGAACGGAGAATAATCTCCATTGCCCTCCAGTGTGGTAGCGCCACAGTTGGAGTAGACCCCACCCACCCCTCCCCCCCGTGAGGCGCCACAGTGCCTCGAACCCTGGACCTCGCGTGAGGTCGAACGCCACCACCCCTCCTTAATCCATACAGCCAAATATAGATTATGTGAATGATTTTAGATTTAATTACCCCTAATTAATGAGGTTATGTGGCACAGGTTATTAGGTATGTACATGTGTATAACTCCCTGTTGGGTTATTAAGTCTGCATGCTGGTTGTGGTGCTAACTGTGATTAACCTATGACTAACTAGATTAATTCCCCCTTCCCCCCACCTCCCCACATCCCGTGAGGTCACAGCTACCGGGGGAGTTGAAGATGGCTCGGAGGGAGAGGGAGGGGGGTTTGGGGTGGGGGGGGTGGAGGAAGGTGATAGGAGAGGGGATGGGGGGGGGAAGTGTGTGGGGAGGGAGGGGAGAAGTGTGGGGGGGAGGACGGGAGGGGGGAAGTGTTGTGGGGGGGGGGGAAGGAAGAAGAAGAGCAGGAGGTCATCAGGTAACATGATGGCTGGGGATTGTCACGGGGGAGGGGAGGGGGAGAGGGAGGGAGGGGGTTGTGGGGTGGGGGGTGGTGGAGGAGGGGTGGGGGGAGGAGGGGGGGGGAGGGCAGGAAGCATATAAGCCTGGGGCGGGGTTGACCTTGTAGATCCTCCACCTCCCCCCCTTCCCCCCTCCCCCCTCCTTGGGAGGGATGTATTCCACCGAACCCTGGGGGGCTGGGCCCTCCCCTCCCCTCCCTCCCTCCCTCCCTCCCTCCCTCCCTCCCTCCCTCCTACCGCTTCCTTTCTCCCCCCCCTACCCCACCTTGGATAAGGGGAGGGGGAGGGAGGGGGTGTGGTTTAGGGGGGGGTGGTTAGATGTGCTCAGCGTGAGAACGCGACAACCTTGCTTGTTAAAACGACGGACGGTCGTCCCTCAATGGTTGAGTTGATAACAGTATGTTGATTAAGAAACAGGTCGGTCCTGAGGCGGTAAGGAGGTGAGGAGGAGGAGGAGGGAGGGAAAGGGGGAGGGAAGTGGGGGAGGGTGCATGAGAGGAAGGGGGAGGGAAGTGGGGGAGGGTGCATGAGAGGAAGGGGGAGGGTGCATGAGAGGAAGGGGGAGGAAAGTGGGGGAGGGTGCATGAGAGGAAGGGGGAGGGAAGTGGGGGAGGGTGCATGAGAGGAAGGGGGAGGGAAGTGGGGGAGGGTGCATGAGAGGAAGGGGGAGGGTGCATGAGAGGAAGGGGGAGGGAAGTGGGGGAAGGTGCATGAGAGGAAGGGGGAGGGAAGTGGGGGAGGGTGCATGAGAGGAAGGGGGAGGGAAGTGGGGGAGGGTGCATGAGAGGAAGGGGGAGGGAAGTGGGGGAGGGTGCATGAGAGGAAGGGGGAGGGTGCATGAGAGGAAGGGGGAGGGAGAGACGGGGAGGAGGAGGGGTGTGTTATGAGGTCAGGCAGGATGTGTCATGAGATATTCCAGTCATGAGTTGGGAAGTATGTCTCTGGGGGGAGCATTTTAATACCATCAGTACAGAGTCATTCATTGTTATTCATTTATTATTAATTATTGTTATTATTATTATTATTATTATTATTATTATTATTATTATTATTATTATTATCATTATTATTATTATCTTTATTATTATTATCATTATTATTATCTTTACTATTATTATTATTATTATTATTATTATTATTATCATTATTATCTTTATTATTATTATTATTATTATTATTATTATTATTATTATTATTATCTATTAATTTTTAACATTTTTATAATAACTTTAGCCGTTTTTTTTCTCTCTTCTCTTTGTGCATGGCAGTGTGATCATGGTAGATGGGAGGTTAAGATGGTGGCTCCTCTAGCACTCAGACTCTATTTCAAAAAAGAAAAATAATAAGATTTAGAATCTTCTCCTCGGAAATTAGATGCGTTGGTATATATATATATATATATATATATATATATATATATATATATATATATATATATATATATATCCCATAAGTCGCCATGATTCATTAAACACATCTTACGTGGTTCATTTGTTGCATCCGCCTCACGGAAAATATATATGCATTTAACTTCTTAATCATACCTGGCGGCCAGGGTTGGCTTGGGGTTGGGGGGGGGAGATGTCTTTCCCATGGTCTTGGGGAAAGGGGAAGGGAAGGGGAGGGGAGGGGTAAGATGTCTTTCCCATGGGAAAGAAAGATTGGTATATATTTTTGAGACGACTCTAGACCAGTGGGTCGTCCTCCCATCATCCATTGCCACACGCTAAGGTCATGCCTCCCTTTCCTTCCTTCCCTGTAATATATATATATATATATATATATATATATATATATATATATATATATATATATATATATATATATATATAATGGCATGTATAGTATAAGTCTGTTATTAACGCATGTTCCGAATCTGTTTTTGTTAACTTGTTAACACTTGCTTTTGTTGGTGTGTGTGTGTGTGTGTGTGTGTGTGTGTGTGTGTGTGTGTGTGTGTGTCTGTTCAGGCTTTATCTAGAGATGTTTTGGTACTGTGTAACTCTTGGTACAGTGCCTCATGTTATGTAACTCATCATGGTCCCTCATATTGTGTCATTTATGGTCCCCCCTCATGCTGGTGTAATTCATTCTCCCCTTATGTTTGGGTAACTTATCATGGTCCCTCATGTTGGGGTAACTCATTATGGTACCTCATGTTGGGGTAACTCATCATGGCCCCCTTCATGTTGAGGTAACTCATCGTGGTTCATCATTTTGGGGTAACTCATCATGGTTCCTCATGGGGATAACTCATCATGGCCCCCTTCAATTTGGGGTAACTCATCATGGCCCCCTTCAATTTGGGGTAACTCATCATGGCCCCCTTCATGCTGGTGGAACTCATTCTTCCCTCTTGTTGGGGTAACTCATCATGGCCCCTCATGTTGGGGTAACTCATTAGGATACCTTATGTTGGGGTAACTCCTCATGGCCCCCTTCATGTTGAGGTAACTCATCATGGTACCTCATTTTGGGGTAACTCATCATGGGCCCTCATGTTAGGGGTAACTAATCATGGCCCCCTTCATGTTGGGGTAACTCATCATGGTCCCTTATGTTGGGGTACCTATTGTTGGGTAATCATCATGGCCCGCTTCATGTTGGGATAACTCATCATGGCCCCTTCATGTTGGGGTAACTCATCACAGTCCCTTATGTTGGGGTAACTCATCATGGCCCCTATTGTTGGATAACTCCTCATGCCTCCTCATGTTGGGGTAACTCATGATGGTCCCTCATGGTGGGGTAACTTATCATGTCCCCCTTATGTTGGGGTAACTCATCATGCCCCTTCATGTTGGGGTAACTCATCATGGCCCCTTCATGTTGGGGTAACTCAAGGCACCTCATGTTGGGGTAACTCATCACGGTCCCTTATGTTGGGGTAACTCATCGTCCCTCACGTTGAGGGTAACTCATGATGGTCCCTCATATGGGGTAACTCATCATGGTCCCTTATGTTGGGGTAACTCATCATGCCCTTTCATGTTGGGGTAACCTCATCATGACCCCTTCATGTTGGGGTAACTCATCATGGTCCCTATTGTTGGGTAATCATCATGACCCCTTCATGTTGGGGTAACTCATCATGACCCCTTCATGTTGGGGTAACTCATCATGACCCCTTCATGTTGGGGTAACTCATCATGGTCCCTTATGTTAGGGTAACTCATCATGCCTTTCATGTTGGGGTACCTCATCATGACCCCTTCATGTTGGGGTAACTCATCATGGTCCCTATTGTTTGGTAATCATCATGGCCCCTATTGTTGGGGTAACTCATCATGCCCCCTCATGTTGGGGTAACTCATCATGGACCCCTTTATGTTGGGGTAACTCATCATAGTCCCTTATGTTGGGGTAACTTATCATAGCCCCTTCATGTTAGGGTAACTCATCATGCCCCATTCATGTTGGGGTAACTCATCATGCCCCCTTCATGTGGGGGTAACTCATCATGGTCCCTTATATTGGGGTAACTTATCATGGCCCCTTCATGTGGGGGTAACTCATCATGCTCCCTTATATTGGGGTAACTTATCATGGCCCCTTCATGTTGGGGTAACTCATCATGGCCCCTATTGTTAGGGTAACTCGTCATGGCCCCCTTCACGTTGGGGTAACTCATGGCCCCTGTTGTTGGGTAACTCATCATGCCCCCCTTCATGTGGGGGTAACTCATCATGGCCCTCTTCATGTTGTGGTAACTCATCATGGCCCCCTTCACGTTGGGGTAACTCATCATGGCCCCCTTCACGTTGGGGTAACTCAATATGGCCCCCTTCATGTTGGGATAACTCATCATGTTCCCTCATGTTGGGGGTAACTCATCATGGCCCCTATTGTTGGGGTAACTCATCATGCCCCCCTTCATGTTGGGATAACTCATCATGGCCCCCTTCATGTGGGGGTAACTCATCATGGCCCCCTTCATGTTGGGGTAACTCATCATGCCCCTTCTTGTTGGGTAACTCATCGTGGCCCCTATATTTGGGGTAACTCATGCCCCCCTTCATGTAGGGGTAACTCATCATGGCCCCTATATTTGGGGTAACTCATCATGCCCCCCTTCATGTGGGGGTAACTCATCATGGCCCCCTTCATGTTGGAGGTAACTCATCATGGTACCTCATGTTGGGGGTAACTGAGTTAAGCCTTGTACATACATCGCTTGCTTCCGTGGGCCTTCCCTCCCCACACATCACCACACACTGCATACACTTGCTCCCCACCTCAGCCTACTTTATCTCCCCCCTCCTCTTTTTAACCTCCCCCGTCTCCCATCTGTGCATAGTCAGTAGTTCTCGGGGTCTGTGTCTGGGACTCTGCGTGTCTGGGGACTCTGCGTGTCTGCTTTGCATGAAATATGATGTCGAGGAGTCTCTCCGCTGCATGAAGATTGCCATGCATGAATTTGTGTGTTGTGTGTGTGTGTGTGTGTGTGTGAGAGAGAGAGAGAGAGAGAGAGAGAGAGAGAGAGAGAGAGAGAGAGAGAGAGAGAGAGAGAGAGAGAGAGTTTTATGTAATGCAGTGACACACGAAGTCTCGCACGTCTTCTTTTTTGTGTGTTTCTCTGTGTGTGTGTGTTTGTGTGTGTGCGCATGTTCCCTGCATGGTCCTTCTGTAATGTGAATATGTTGCATGTTCTCTGCATGTTCCTTTGTATGTGAATATGATGTAGAGGAGGGGGCATCACCACTCGTGTGACGCATGTTCCCTGCATGTTCGTTCCTTGTATGTCGATGTGAGAACTGGTTCATGCATGGTTCGACATGGTCTCTGCCTGAGAATATGAGGAAAAGGTGGGGGTAAGGGGAAGAAAGGTGGGGGTTTGTTTATTCGTGGGTCATCCACGCACCACCCCAACCCCAAACCCCAACCCCAAACCCCACCCCCCTTGCACTCAAAACACACACACACACACACACACACACACGCACACTCAAACAAACCCATGACTGTGACAATCGTGTAGACCCATGTTATCGCACCCGCCCCGCTCGGCGCCCCGCCCAGCGCCCCCTCTTCCTCCTCTCTCCCCCGCCCTGACGCTCCATGAACCACTTCTTCCTCAAATAAAGACATTTCACGTGAGTAAATGGGCGACTCGAAGGAGAAAAAAAAAAAACCCTTTCTTGTCCAGAGGAAATGGGCGTGGGGGCGCGCGTGAGGCTGTGGAAGTATGGGGAGGAGGATGCGACGGGGGCGATGGGGGAGGGACGTCTCCAGTGGGGCACGACCACCACAAGACACCCGACGTGGTAGGAAGGATATGCCTGCATCGTGTGGTTCCCTCCGGCCGTAGGGCTGCGCTGGAGAATGTCAGAGGCGCTGTAATGTTGTTGTTGTTGTTGTTGTTGTGGTTGTAGTAGCAGCATCGTGTTGTGAATGACCTGTCCCAGGTGAGGGGTAGTTAGTTGGTGATATGGATGTTGGTAAATGGGTCGTCCGCCTCGGGTGATCCTTCGCAAGGAGGGGGTAGAGGAGAGAAGTGGAGAATCCTCCTCCTCCTCCTCCTCCTCCTCCTGATGGAGGAGAGGGAGAGAAGCGTTGGCCTCTGCATGTGACAAGGTCGGTACTCAACATCCACACATTATGTCCTGTAGTTTTGGTATATAACATCCGTGTGTGTGTGTGTGTGTGTGTGTGTGTGTGTGTGTGTGTATACTTTATGTAACGAATTAACCCCGTGTTCTCTCCACAAGGACCTTCTTTGTGGGGAGTGGAGTCGTTATTTAACCAACAGCCTCTGCTGCACACACACACACACACACACACACACACACACACACACACACACACACACACATACATAGGCTGGTCGATGGTAACATAACCCCGTACGCTCACCGCTGCTTCCCTCCCACACCGAGTCACACTTGTAACACACTGACGCCACGCCAGGTCACTGCTTCAGCTGATAACATGTAATACGACCACCTGGGCCGCTGTCGCTGTGGCGACGCCCCCAGCTACTGCTGCTACTACTGCACGGGTGGTGACCGTGGGGCCAGTGGTGACCAGAGCAAGACCTGATCATCTCCCCCTTCAGGATGCGAGTATGGGGGCCGCCTCTACGCCGAGGGTGAGGTTCGCTACGAGGGCGAGTGCCAGCAGCAGTGCCGCTGCGGCTCCGACGGCGCCTTCACCTGCGGCCCGGTGACCTGTCCGCCGGGGCTCTTCCTGGCCGGACAGCACGCGAACCAGGAGCTGTGTATCGAACTGCGCAACCGGCCGGAGGCGGACGAGTGCTGTGTGGCGGTGGCCTGTGCCAACAGCCTGGCTCAGCCCTCCCTCCTGACCTCCCCGGTCCTCGCAGACTCCACGCACCTCACCCAGGAGGAGCACGTGAGTAGCGACCAGTACCTCACAGCGCTCCAGGGGCGTCATGTGGGCCAGGGGCATGCTCCACCCATAAGCGAGGAGGAGTACCAGAGGAGGCTGAAGGACCTGGAGGGAGAACTGGCCAAGAAGAACGAAAAGAAGAAGATAGAAGGGAAGCTGTCAGAGAAGTGGGAGCTCGAGAGTAGCAGAAGCACCTCCACTGCTGCTGCTACTGCTGCTGCTGCAGAAGAGGCTCTGGGCGTCGCCCATACCACGACGGAATCGACGGGTGTTCCACAGTTGGAGATCTCGACCTTCGCACCACCTGAGGCTGACGACCTTGACCAGCAGGCGATGGGAGAGGTCTTGACGACCCTCATGCCCATGCTGCTGGAGAAGGAACACCAGCTGACGACGGAGGAGCAGGAGGCGATGGACGAGGAGGCAGCCGTGGTGGTGGAGTACGACGAGCAGGGCCAGCAGGTGCACCGCATCACGGTGCACCACCAGGTCGACGTGGTCACCGAGATGACTGGTGGTGCCTTAGATGACGAGGTGGGCGTGGCCACGGACGCCACCCCAGCGCTGGAGCAGGAGGAGGACCTGGCCACGGACATCACTCCAGCGCTGCAACAGCAGGGGGACCTGGTCACGGACATCACCCCAGCTCTGCAACAGCAGGAGGACCTGGTCACGGACATCAGCCCTTCGCTACAGCAGGAGGAGGACCTGGCCACGGACATCACCCCAGCGCTACAGCAGGAGGAGAAGGACCTAGTCACGGACATCACCCCAGCACTACAGCAGGAGGAGGACCTGGCCACGGACATCCCCCCAGCGCTGCAACAGCAGGAGGACCTGTTCACGGACATCAGCCCTTCGCTACAGCAGGAGGAGGACCTAGTCACGGACATCAGCCCATTGCTACAGCAGGAGGAGGACCTGGCCACGGACATCACCCCAGCGCTACAGCAGGAGGAGGAGGACCTGGTCACGGACATCCCCCCAGCGCTACAGCAGGAGGAGGAGGACCTGACACAGAGCCTAACCAGGGAGGGCAAGATGGCATCAGGTAAGATCTGGAGGGACCAGGCTCTACCCACCGGCTCAAATAACACCACCCAACAGAACACGACTTGAATAACGAGGCTGAATATCTTACGGTGACTGAAATAAAATGAACGAACTCTACTTTGATACAGGTAATGTTACAGATAACAACAGTGAAATAGACTGGGAACGACCTAACAGTGATGAAGTGACGACTGGCTATAGAGTACACACGCACACATACACATACAGAGCACTTCCACTCTGTCACTGCAAATGGTATGTGGTAGCTGCACTGCTCTTTCCCACAGCTACAGCAAGGAGGACTGAGCCATTCCCTCACCACTGGGCACTTGACCTTTCATTGTGTGAGTTTTTTCTTCTGTGTGCACACACTTCGACGGAACTCTTCTTTCTCTTGCACTGACTGAACTGACTGACTTTAGGGATAAATAGACTCTTTGAGATTTATATCATTTTCCACACCCACCTCCTCCTCCTCCTCCTCCTGTTTTACATCTCTTTCTTATGGTCTTAACGTTCTTGTGAGGTGATTATTATTATAACCTTGATAACCTGTCTCATTTGCACGTTTTCATGACATACGAGGAGGTCAGTGTGCCGGCTAAGGCCCAGCCATCACTACACCCTAAGGTGTATATAAGTGTCTCCCCCTCCCAACCCATGTATATATATATAAACAGACGAGCCGTATGGTATACCCACTGATCACCCTTCTTCCTCTTCTTCTCCCGGCACAGAGGAGAACATCACCCACCCAGCACAGCTCATCCCAGAGGAGTTCCCCAAGGTAAGCGTGAGAGGCACTGGCCAACGCCATTTCCTGTGTATTGATTATGCTTCGGCCATGTTGTGCCCCTGGTGTGTGTGTGTGTGTGTGTGTGTGTGTTGAGGGTTGCGGCATCCAACAGCTTGATCGACCAACGACCCATTCTGGCAGCCTGGGGCCCCAACCCGGGCTATTGGGGCAGAAGATCCCCGAAGATTTTACTATAGGTAATCCAGAAGGCCCTGTAGTGTGCTTTAGAGGTGGAGTGTCTCGTGGCCCTGTAGTGTGCATGGTTGGTACAAGCAGCCACTGGGCCCCTGTAGTGTGCATTGCGGGCACATAGAGTCACAGGGCCCTTTAGTGTACATTATTGATGTAATCAGTCACTGGGCCCTGGAATGTGCATTTTGATGCAGTTACTCATTGCTAGAAGTTGTCACTGGACCCTGTAGTGTGCATATTAGTGTAACTCACCATCCGAGCCCTGTAGTAAGCATTATGATTAGTCACCGTGGGCCCTGTACTGTGCGTTAATGTTAATGAAGCACCGCCCGCCCCCTTACAGTGTTGAATGATATAAGGTTATAAGTCCATGGGCCCAGTAGTTTGCGTTATTGACCTTAATGGACAATTGACCTTTAACAGAACATCAGTGTGAGTTCGTATAGATGTATATTTGACGTCAGTGTAGCGTGGAAGACCTGACATTTGGGAGAGGGGAGGCTAAGAAATGTTGACCTTTGCCATTCATTATTCATGACCTTTCTTTTTCCTCCCCCTACCTCCTCCTCCAGGCGGAGTCCAAGGTCGGGGCTGGTGCCCTGAAGGTGCGGGAGGTGTCCCACAACTCCTCCACCATCGTCCTGCCTTCCTCCAAGGGCGGCGAGGTCTACTATAAGGTCAGTACAGTTGGCTCAGTAAGGTCAGTACAGTTGTGCATGTAAGGTCGGTATAGCTGGCTCAGTAAGGTCAGTACAGTTGTGCATGTAAGGTCGGTATAGCTGGCTCAGTGAGGTCAGTATAGTTGTGCCTGTAAGGTCAGTATAGTTAGCTCAGTAAGGTTAGTACAGCTGGCTCAGGTCAGTATAGTTGTGCCTGTAAGGTCAGTATAGTTAGCTCAGTAAGGTCAGTACAGCTGGCTCAGGTCAGTATAGTTGTGCCTGTAAGGTAAGTATAGTTAGCTCAATAAGGTCAGTACAGCTGGTTCAGCAAGGTTAGTACAGCTAGCTAACCTCGGTCAGTACAGCTAGCTCAGCAAGGTCAGTACAGCTGGCTTAGTAAGGCCAGTACAGCTAGCTCAGTAAGGTCAGTGCAGCTAGCTAACCTCGGTCAGTACAGCTGGCTCAGCAAGATCAGTGCAGCTGGCTCAGCAAGGTTGGTGCAGCTGGCTCAGCAAGGTCAGTACAGCAGGCTTAATAAGGCCAGTACAGCTGGCTCAGCAAGGTCAGTAGAGCAGGCTTAATAAGGCCAGTACAGCTAGCTCAGTAAGGTCAGTGCAGCTGGCTCAGCAAGGTCGGTGCTGCTGGCTCAGTAAGGCCAGTACAGCTGGTTCATCACCTTACTTTAGAATAGGATTCTTCATCCCATGGCACCATCTGTGTGTCAGGTGGTGCCGTCTCTATCTCATGGTAACATTAACATTTTCACTGGTTTCAATTACCTTTGATTTCACCCCATCCCACCTGGTCTGTGGGAAGGCTTTGAACTTATACATCTTAATCATTCAATTGTACTTACCATTATACCTTAGATGTGTTAATTATTCAATTCTACATACCATTATGCATTGTGTGTATTAATTATTCAATTCTACGTACCATTATACATTAAATGTATTAATTATTCAATACTACTTATCATTATACATTCTAAATATTAATTATTCAATTCTACATACACTGTATGTATTAATTCAATTCTACATGCATTGTATGTATTAATTATTCAATTCTACTTAACTTTATACATTATATATATTATTTGCTGAGTTCTGTGTACCATTATATAATTCAGTTATTAATTATTCAGTTTGACATTTATCAGAACTAATATTCACTTAAGGAATAATTTTTTAGAGGGACGGTACGACCCTTGTGAGGGACGGTACGACCCTTGTGAGGGACGGTACGACCCTTGTGAGGGACGGTACGATCCTTGTGAGGGACGGTACGACCCTTGTGAGGGACGGTACGACCCTTGTGAGGAAGGTACGACCCTTATGAGGGACGTTACCCCACCTCTACCAACCACCCCATCCACCTGCTCCTCCTAACCACCCCACCCACCCCATTCTCCCAACCTCCCCACACCCACCTTATCCTCCCAACCACCCCCTCCTCCTCCTCCTCTCCCAACCTCCCCATTCCTCTACCTCCCTCCCCACCCAACCTAGCCCCTCCCTACTCTCCCAACCACCCAACCACCCCTTCCTCCTCCTCTCCCAATCTCCCCATTCCTCTACCTCCCTCACCACGCAACCTAGTCCCCTCCCTACTCTCCCAACCTCCTCACCCCCTTACCCCCGCTCTCCTCTCCCCAGCACTCAATTTTCCGTCCGTTTTCTTTTCCTGACGGTGAACGCTGACGGCGTCGGTGCAGGCGGCGGAGAGCACAGAGTGGCTGAGGGAGATCGTGCCCGCTGGGGAGGAGTCGCTGGTGTTGCGCGGCCTGCGCCCCAGCACGCAGTACACCCTCAAGTGGTCCAGCGCCTCGGGCGGCGGCTCGGCCAAGATCACCATCGACACGGAAGGTGAGGGAGCCCGGGCGCCCCGCCCGCCCCGCCTCCTCCTCCTCCTCCTCCTCCTCCTCCTCCTGCTGGCCCGCTCTCTCCCTCCCTCCCTCCCACCACCGCTAGCAGCCAGCAGGAGGGGGGATGTATTACTCTCTCTCTCTCTCTCTCTCTCTCTCTCTCTCTCTCTCTCTCTCTCTCTCTCTCTCTCTAATACTGTGTATGTGTGTGTGTGTGTGTGTGTGTGTGTGTGTGTTATGATATTTGGATGTATTTTAGCTTTTTTTATTTTCAGGTTTTGCTCTATGTTGGCTTTGAGTATTTTAGCTTTATGTTGTTTTTTGTATTTTAGCTGTTAAGGTTAACATAACTTATATATATATATATATATATATATATATATATATATATATATATATATATATATATATATATATATATATATAACCAACAACTGACACTTTCCAAGCTCTCTCATCCCCAACAGACTTCATACTTGCCCCTCTTTCCAAAACTCTTCCATTCACCTCCCTAACAACCCCATCCATAAACAAATTAAACAACCATGGAGACATCACACACCCCTGCCGCAAACCTACATTCACTGAGAACCAATCACTTTCCTCTCTTCCTACACGTACACATGCCTTACATCCTCGATAAAAACTTTTCACTGCTTCTAACAACTTGCCTCCCACACCATATATTCTTAATACCTTCCAAATAATTTTGGCGGGAGTCGTGGGCTCCCAAGCGAAGTATTGATCAAATTTTTTTTTCTTTTTCTTTAACTAAACTTAATTGTAGTATTGTTGACATCGACTCTACTCATGGAGATTAGCCTGTATGTTAATTGTGTCCATAACTACCAGTGCAATTAGACGGAGTGTAATTAGTGTCTTAGATGATTTTGAATACTTGTGTTTGATTACGTATCATAACTGCCCGTTGATGTACACCACATAGTTCCCCGCCGTTGATGTACACCACATAGCTGCCCGTTGATGTACACCACATAGCTACCCGTTGATGTACACCACATAGCTCACCGTTGATGTACACCACATAGCTCCCCGTTGATGTACACCACATAGCTGCCCGTTGATGTACACGTCAATGGTCATAGCTGCCCGTTGATGTACACCACACAGCTGCCCGTTGATGTACACCACATAGCTCACCGTTGATGTACACCACATAGCTCCCCGTTGATGTACACCACATAGCTGCCCGTTGATGTACACCACAAGCTGCCCGTTGATGTACACCACATAGCTGCCCGTTGATGTACACCACATAGCTGCCCGTTGATGTACACCACATAGCTCCCCATTGATGTACACCACATAGCTGCCCGTTGATGTACACCACATAGCTGCCCGTTGATGTACACCACATAGCTCCCCGTTGATGTACACCACATAGCTCCCCGTTGATGTACACAACATAGTTCCCCGTTGATGTACACCACATAGCTGCCCGTTGATGTACACCACATAGCTGCCCGTTGATGTACACCACACAGCTGCCCGTTGATGTACACCACATAGTTCCCCGTTGATGTACACCACATAGCTGCCCGTTGATGTACACCACACAGCTGCCCGTTGATGTGCACCACATAGCTACCCGTTGATGTACACCACATAGCTGCCCGTTGATGTACTCTACATAGCTGCCCGTTGATGTACACCACATAGCTGCCCGTTGATGTACACCACATAGCTGCCCGTTGATGTACGCCACATAGCTGCCCATTGATGTACACCACATAGCTGCCCGTTGATGTACACCACACAGCTCCCCGTTGATGCACACATCACTCGTCATACCTCCCCGTTGATGTCACTCCAGGCTTGACCTGAGGTCAGTGTTCGGTGACGCACTTCCTGGGTCTTGGTGGGGTTACGCCAGGTCATCTGTTGCCCTGGTGGTCAGCGCCCGCTGCTACACTACCCTCCCTCCTTCCTCCTTCCTCCCTCCCCATCGCTCACCTTCCCCCTCCACCACCACCACATATCAGTATCACCATCACTTTATCACCACCACCACCATTATCACCATCACTTTCACCAACACTTTTGGTTATAACCCCTGGAGAGTCAGTCATTGGTTATAACCTCTGGAGAGTTAGTCATTGGTTATAACCCCTGGAGAGTTAGTCATTGGTTATAACCCCTGGAGAGTTAGTCATTGGTTATAACCCCTGGAGAGTTAGTCATTGGTTATAACCCCTGGAGAGTCAGTCATTGGTTATAACCCCTGGAGAGTTAGTCATTGGTTATAACCCCTGGAGAGTCAGTCATTGGTTATAACCCCCTGGAGAGTCAGTCATTGGTTATAACCCCTGGAGAGTCAGTCATTGGTTATAACCCCTGGAGAGTCAGTCATTGGTTATAACCCCCTGGAGAGTCAGTCATTGGTTATAACCCCTGGAGAGTCAGTCATTGGTTATAACCCCCTGGAGAGTCAGTCATTGGTTATAACCAGCATGGAGACAGACTTTGATCATAACTGCCCTACGTAGAGTTAGACGATTTGCCTCAGGAAAGTCCAAGCCAATCATCTCTTAACTAGATATTTCAGAGAATCATGCAAGTCACACACGTTAATTAACATAAATAAAATAATAATAATAAGTGGGACACAAGTTATAGGATGGAGAGTCAGTCGACAGGTGTTAGCTAGGCGCCCCGCGCCTCCAGTGTGTGTGGACCATTCATGGGCGCAGGAATATATGCGTTTTAATCTTACTTATCTTTGGTATGTCGGGCGGCTACCGGGTTAGGCTTAGTGTAGGTGGGCTGGGCAGCCCCCTTTTTTTTTTTTATGCCTTTTTAATCTCAATAGGAGTATGATTATCGGATGTGAGGGTTAGATGACCTCACCGTGTTGTCTAGTGAGAGTCGAGGAGGCGAACTTCAACAGCGCACGGGGGTTTGCTGAGGAGGCGAACTTTAACAGCGCTCGGGACTTGGAAGGCGAACTTCAACAGCGCACGGGAGTTGGCTGAGGAGGCGAACTTTAACAGCGCTCGGGACTTGGAAGGCGAACTTCAACAGTGCACGGGAGTTGGCTGAGGAGGCGAACTTCAACAGCGCACGGGAGTTTGCTGAGGAGGCGAACTTTAACAGCGCACGGGAGTTTGTTAAGACGCAAACTTTAACAGCGCACGGGAGTTTGTTAAGGACGCAAACTTTAACAGAGCACGGGAGTTTGCTAAGGAGGCGAACTTTAATATCGCACGGGAGTTTGCTGAGGAGGCGAACTTCAACAGCGCACGAGTTTGTTAAGGACTCAAACTCTAACAGCGCACGAGAGTTTGCTGAGGAGGCGAACTTTAACAGCGCACGGGAGTTTGCTGAGGAAGCGAACTTTAACAGCGCACGGGAGTTTGCTGAGGAAGCGAACTTTAACAGCGCACGGGAGTTTGCTGAGGAGGCGAACTTTAACAGCGCACGGGAGTTTGCTGAGGAGGCGAACTTTAACAGCGCACGGGAGTTTGCTGAGGAAGCGAACTTTAACAGCGCACGGGAGTTTGCTGAGGAGGCAAACTGTTAACAGCGCACGAGAGTTTGCTAAAGATGTGAACTTTAACAGACATTTGTATTTTTCTTGTTTTGTCGTAGTAACACATTTTCGTGTATGAGAAACAACACAGACCGAAGCAGCGCGAAGACGTCCCATGTGTTACAACACCCACAGACACGCGGGAACATGCTGGTGTATCCCATACCTTCCCTCTTCGTCCCCGGAGACGGTGAACAATGGCTCGATATCACCTCGCCATCGAATTTCGTAATAGAAACTAGATCTATGGTGATGACGTTGTCGGATATAAAGCGCCATGTTTTGTATTCGCTAGTTGGTATGATTCTCGGTATTTTCGTACTAGGTATTTGATTTGCTAGGTATCCTACTTCTGGTTATTTTGTTCGTTAGGTACCATGATTCCGGTATTTTGTTTGCTAGTTATTATGATTCCAGGTATTTTGATCGCTATTTAGGAATTCAGGTATTTTGATCGCTAGTTATGAATTCAGGTATTTTGTTTGCTAGGTATCGCTTCATACCGTGGTACTGGACACAATCATTTGAGGTATGATAAACTGATATCATGTGTTAGGTATTTTGATTAACAAAAGGAAGGAACAGAGAAGGGGGCCAGGTGAGGATGTTTCCTCAGAGGCCCAGTCCTCTGTTCTTAACGCTACCTCGCTGAGGCGGGGAATGGCGAATAGTATGAAAGAAAGAAAATGGTTAAAAGCAAATATAATGTTTGTATGATTTATCCGCTGAATTATTACTTGATATTTCGATTGGCAGGATTCACAATGATGCTTATTTTAATCGTAGATATTTTGGTCGCTGTGTGTCGTGGTATTAAATAATTCGATGTAGTTAGGTTTCATTATACCAAGTATTATGATCGCCAGGAATACGTAAGCAGGTATATTGGCCACCAGGTTTCATCTTAGTATTTTGACCGCTTGATATCACACAGCCTTATGATGATTATAAAAATTAATGATAATATTATTTATAGTCGCCTTAATTATGATGCCAAAAACTTGAACGCTAGTTATAGGGATGCTAGGTATTTTGATCGCCAGGTTTGATAAATGCCAAGTGTGATCGCTGGGTATAAATGCTATTGGCCACGAGGCCTCACGACCGTGCGTGTTGGTACCGTGAGAGATCGACCATTTACAAAGTCTTCAGAAACCACGTCATTTCGTACAGGAAACTGTCTTGATGGGGTATGCGTGACCCGCTTGGTCCGAGGTATATGTGCCTGCACCTCTGTAATGAAGGAAACGTTTGAAAATGAACGAAGAACAGCGTTTCATGTTGACGTTAGCACGGAAGACTTAAATGGTAGTTGGCAATGGTCGAGATCAAAAGCGTTGCTTGATGGCATTGAAGTATGACATTTTGTGTGTATTTTTCCCCCCTGTCGATGGTTAAATGTGAATACAGGTGGTCATTATATGATTTCAGCGCCGTGAAGTATTCTGGGGGAAGAACGATGTATGTGTGGCTTCTGTTTTCAAATAGGGTAAAAGTTCTGGAAGTTTCGAAGAATATCATCAGTTAGGTTGAAGAACGGGCTAAATGATGCTTAATGAAGAGAAATGATGCGTCCTATGTGAAGGATTAGCCAGTAACGAGATAATTATTTGGTCGCGCTTGTACGTACAGGGGAAAAAAAAAATGGAAAAGTCTTGGAAGAAAATCTTAAAATAGAAAAAGGCGCACCGCTCGCCAGCCTATAATTCGTAAATGTCGAGAGAAATTCCCTTTCTGGGTGCCCCAGAGCTTCAGCTGGCTACAAAGCAGAAAATCGTAGTTATATGACCGATAAAAATGGTCTGGGGGGAGGGGGGGGTTTAACTAATGCCGTAAAGAAATGTCGGCGTCATTTCGTGGATCGCTTTTTTCTTCCTAACTATGTCGGGCTGGCTGTCATGGGTATATTACCTCCTGTCTACCACTGGCTCATGAAGTTATACCACTGGCTCATGAAATTATACCACTGGCTCATGAAGTTATACCACTGGCTCATGAAGTTATACCACGGGCTCATGAAGTTATACCACGGGCTCATGAAATTATACCACTGGCTCATGAAATTGTACCACTGGCTCATGAAATTATACCACTGGCTCATGAAATTATACCACTGGCTCATGAAATTATACCACTGGCTCATGAAGTTATACCACTGGCTCATGAAGTTATACCACTGGCTCATGAAATTATACCACTGGCTCATGAAATTGTACCACTGGCTCATGAAATTATACCACTGGCTCATGAAATTATACCACTGGCTCATGAAATTATACCACTGGCTCATGAAATTATACCACTGGATCATGAAGTTATACCACTGGCTCATGAAATTATACCACTGGATCATGAAATTATACCACTGGCTCATGAAGTTATACCACTGGCTCATGACATTATACCACTGGCTCATGAAATTATACCACTGGCTCATGAAATTATACCACTGGCTCATGAAATTATACCACTGGCTCATCAAATTATACCCCTGGATCATGAAATTATACCACTGGCTCATCAAATTATACCACTGGCTCATCAAATTATACCACTGGATCATGAAATTATACCACTGGCTCATCAAATTATACCACTGGCTCATCAAATTATACCCCTGGATCATGAAATTATACCACTGGCTCATGAAATTATACCACTGGCTCATGAAATTATACCACTGGCTCATGAAATTATACCACTGGATCGTGAAATTGTAGCAGACGAACTCACACACCTGCTCCAGGAGGAGGTGACGATCCCTTCCCCTCCCTCTCCCCCACCCCAAGCTCTGGGAGAAAGGTGACGCATTGAAACCTCAAATAATATCACTTCTGCATGATAATTGCATGGCGGCGCCATCATTCGTGGTTTGCTGGACCCCTGCGAGTGACAACTACGCGTCCTGTCTGACCTGGCCTGGACGACCTGTGTCACCTTCACGAAACAAGGCAGGCACGACACCTCGCTGGCACGGACGCGCCAATTGTCTTTTCTTTCCCGGAAGTAGACACTCTTATTCCTTGCACGCCTCTCACGCGGGAAGCGGCGATCGAGAATAATGAAATATGAAATGAAATAATCATCCATTGGGATTAGGGAGAAAGACTACTTCCCAGGTGTCTCTTGCGTGCCGGAAAAGACGACCAAAAGGAGGGAGGGTGGGACCTGGGTGGAAGGTGCTGAAAATTTTACCCATTTGCTATGAACCCAGGAATCCGCTGTCCTAGCGAATACCTTTTGTACTTTAACTCGACCCTGCCCGCAGCCAATATGACTGTGCAATCTGCTATCACTTTAATTAAACTTTTATTATAACTACACTTGTGGTCAGTATTATATGAACCTCATCTCTCTAGCCAACTCTATCCTGCCACCATTAACACATCCACATAATCTCCATTGTTCCTGCCATCACCAACACCCCACAGCTAAATGTCTTCTCCATCATCATAATGGGAGCACCCACTCTCCATCTCTCTCCTCCCCCTCACTCTCCATCTCTCTCCTCCCCCTCACTCTCCATCTCTCTCATCCCCCTCACTCTCCATCTCTCTCCTCCCCCTCACTCTCCATCTCTCTCATCCCCCTCACTCTCCATCTCTCTCATCCCCCTCACTCTCCATCTCTCTCATCCCCCTCACTCTCCATCTCTCTCCTCCCCCTCACTCTCCATCTCTCTCCTCCCCCTCACTCTCCATCTCTCTCCTCCTCCTCACTCTCCATCTCTCTCATCCCCCTCACTCTCCATCTCTCTCATCCCCCTCACTCTCCATCTCTCTCATCCCCCTCACTCTCCATCTCTCTCATCCCCCTCACTCTCCATCTCTCTCCTCCCCCCGGTCAGCACAAGCCAGCCATTAACCCACCGTCTCACTGAATCCTGTGTATTGCAGAGGGTTGCCGGGTGCACAACATGAGCTACGCTACGGGACATGAATGGTCAGAGGGCTGCCAACAGAGGTGCTCTTGCCGGCCCGCTGGAGCTGTCGACTGCCAACCCAGGTGCCTCTTCGTCGCTGGGGACATTACGGTAAGCTTCGTCAGACACATGAAGGGTGGGTGGGAGATGACAGTCAGATGAGGACACAGGTTCATGTGTGGATCTAGGGATATGTGAGAGCCCCCCCGTACTTAGGATAGAAGGATAGGTGAGGCCCCCCCCGTACTTAGGATGGTAGGACAGGTGTGGCTACAGGTGTACATCCGAGCCAAGGAACAATTGAGGACTTTCGGACAAGTTAGGGCTCTGGGATTGATGGGGGATTCAAAGATGAGTGAAAGTCCCAAAAGAGGGGAAGACATTGAAGTGAAAAGGATGGATGAAGTTTAGATTTACATTTGAGGGTGAAGCACAAGGGATGCCACAAGGTTAGGTTATAGCTCGCTGACATTTTGATTTAAGCTCTGACTTTCTTTTGGGCCTCCTTTGGTAGGAAAATGTAACACGTGTAAAGCTAATGGTGTTTCAGAGAGAACAACATCTGATCAAGTTGACAATGATTACACAAAAAGTATTTTCAGCATTTTGTATAGAGTTCAAAATTACACTGTTTTAGAAAATAACTGAACATGCAAGGACTACAAAGAAGCTGAACCAAATATATATTTTCTTTTGTCTTAGGAAACAATCTTTTTTGTAATTTCCTCTTTTTAGATGAAATTGAAATTCTGAGGCACTCATAAGATGTTGGGTGATCATTGTGCAAACAGGGGCATTGGTCCCCAGTTGGGCTTATATCATTACCTATATTTTGAAGTTCATATTGCCTTCAGATATTTCAAGTACATTCTTGGCATTCCATGCTCAGGAACTCTCTCTCTCTCTCTCTCTCTCTCTCTCTCTCTCTCTCTCTCTCTCTCTCTCTCTCTCTCTCTCTCTCTCTCCTTGGGGTTTTATGCTCAGTCTAATGACCATGGTGAAGAATTGCTTCATGTTTATGCCTTTATCCTTAGTGGGAGGAGATGCTTCTTGCTTTATATTCAGCTTGTAATTACTGGTGTGGAATATCTGTTACATTAATGAAGAGAGCTTCATCATGTGGGATGGTTTAGATTTAATGGAAACAGTTTGATAATATTTTGATTTTATTAGAACTGACTCCAACCAATCATTTTCAAGCTCTTTACCACAGTTTAAAGGTATGAAAAATGGATTTCTGTGTACAGTGTGTCAGATGACAAAGCAGTTATTCCTGTTTGCTTCCATTTCCCTGTGAATGGGTTCCAGAAGCATAAATATTCTCATGAAAACTCTTTGGTCTATCATATATTATTATTTCATGCAGCTAAACAATTGTTGAATACCTTGTTCATTCACTTAACTTACAAAAATGATGTAATCTGTCCTTGTCTATATTTACAGGACCCACTGTGTACAGAGCGTCCTGCACCTGAGGATCCAGAATGCTGTGTTGTGTATGACTGTAAGTCAGGTGAGTAAGGCAGTTTTATAATGAAGCTATGGACTAGGTTTATATCTTTACATATTATTTACTTTAAATTTTATATCTTAATACTGTGCACTGTCAAAAAAAGAAAAGAAGACTAAACTACTATGCCACTTCCTTGAGTATGTATGACTCCCAATCCTGCAAATTTCGTACTTCACAATATTGTTAGATTGAAATTGTGAGCAGATAATGTTTATACTATTGGCTTGAGAAATATCTGCCAGATGGGCAAGGGAGCCATAGAGCAAATGCTGTGGTTAAGAATGTAGCTGGGCCTTTTTTCCCCAGTGTTCAAAAAGAACAGCCATACATAGACAAAATGGATAAGCATTTTACGAGTCTTGCAGCTGACATATCATTTTTGGAATGCATACTTTTTTGGTCATGTGATACAGTGTATATTATTTTCTTTCTTAAGGCTATCATATTTGCTCATAGGGCAGAAAATTATTGTGCAATGACCGAGTTATATTTACTTCTTGTTATATAAAGATCATTGGGTACTGCAGTTTGGCATTAATCAAGTTTTCAGTGTAAGTCTAATGAAAGAATTGAAATTACTCTTGCAGTTAATGTCACCAACTTCCAGTCATCAACTGCCACAGATATTGTAGGACTGCCCAAGCTCTTAGTAACTGAAAAGACCCACAGCTCTGTCACCCTTGCCTGGGATGACTTCAGGTATGTTTTGCATCTTATGTCACTCACAGTTAGACTCTGTCAGTCTCTGTCCCCTTTTTTGTACTGTATTTAACATATGCGTTAATTGTTTAGTTATCTTTGGCTCAATAAGTTAAAACACACCTTGGATTCTATTGGATATTCATTGTTATGAGCCCTTCAACCCCATCTGGGGTAAATTATGGATAGGTCTCTGTGGCAGTGGTGTGTGATGCCCCCATGGTTGTTTAATTTGTTTATGGATGGGGTGGTTAGGGAGCTAAATGCAAGAGTTTTGGAGAGGGGCGAGTATGCAGTCTATTAGGGATGAGGGGGCCTTGGAAGTGAGTCAGTTGTAGTTCGATGATGATACAGCTCTAGTGGCTGATTCGAGTGAGAAAATGCAGAAGTTGGTGACTGAGTTTTGAAAAGTGTGTGAAAGGAGAAAGTTGACAGTAAGTGTGAATAAGAGCAAGGTTATTAAGTTCAGTAGGCTTGAGGGACAAGTTATTTAGGATGTAAGTTTGAATGGAGAGAAATTGGAGGAAGTTAAGTGTTTTAGATATCTGAGAGTGGACTTAGCAGAGAATGGAACCATGGAAGCGGAAGTGAGTCTGAAGGTGGGGGAGGGGTCGAAGGTTCTGGGAGGGATGAAGAATGTATGGAAGGGGAAAATGTTATCTTGGAGAGAAAAAATCGGTATGTTTGAAGGAATAGTAATCCCAGCAGTGTTATATGTTTGCGAGGCATGGACTTTAAATAGGGTTGTATGGAAGATGGTGGATGCCTTGGAAATGAAATGTTTGAGGACAGCATGTGGTGTAAGGTGGTTCAATCGAGTAAGTAATGAAAGGGTAAGAGAGATGTGTGGAAGTAAAAAGAGTGTGGTTGAGAGAGCAGAAGAGTGTGTGTTGAAAAGATTTGGACATATGGAGAGAGTGATTGAGGGAAAATTGACAAAGAGGATATATGTGTCAGAGGTGGAGTTGAACAAGGAGAAGCTGGAGACCAAATTGGAGGTGGGAGGATGGAGTGAGAAAGATTTTGAGCGATCGGAGCCTGAACATACCGGAGGGTGAAAGGCGTGCAAGGAATAGAGTGAATTGGAATGATGTGGTATACCGGGGTCAATGTGCTGTCTGTGGACTGAACTAGGGCATGTGAAAAGTCTAGGGGAACACCATGGAAAGATATTTTAGGGCCTGAATGTGGATAAGGAGCTGTGGTTTTGGTGCATTACATATGACAGCTAGAGCATGAGGGTGAACGAATGTGGCCTTATACATCCATTCATCCAAATGTTGAATTTTGTTTTGTCATGAAAGATTCATCGAAAGTTTCAAACATGTAATTATTTACCTTGGCCTGTCCTTGCATGTGTGATGTCCTTACAGGGCAAGGACATATGAGGGAGGGTATGTGGCTGAGTACCGTGAAAAACACAGTGATGCTGCAGCAGAAGCAATGCCTGAGCAACTTTGGATGAGGAAGGAAGTCCCTACTGAAGAACTACCACCCAGACTTACTGTTGAGGGACTCAAGCCCAACACAGTGTATGAAGTAAGTTTTGCTTTGGGCAGATGCTTTCTTGTCCCAGAAAGATGTTATCAGAAATTTATTACCCTTCAAAAACTACTGAAAATTGCAGGTAAAAGTTCAGGTGTTAGTGCAGGTATTAATTTGTATTTTGAAATTGAAATAAAGTTCAGGTGTTAGTGCAGGTATTAATTTGTATTTTGAAATTGAAATATAACAGAACAAAACACTTCTATACTTGAGGTCATCATATGAGATATCTTGTAATGTTTCCCCAAGCAAACAGATATTCATTGAATTTGAAACGTAAATCACATGAATCTTTAAATGCTTCATTACAGCCATAATGACCATCAAATACTTCATTACAGCCCTTAGTGACCCCCAAACACTCCAGATTTGTATTCAGCATAAAAAAGTCCTAATACTGAGGTTATCAGGCAAATCTATTTCCCCTCAAAAAATACGAAAAATTTCAGATATTATTTGAGGGTAGTTTATAGCCCCCAAAAAATTTTGTTTTGAGACAGAATTATAATGTAATGAAATGCCCCTATACTTGAAATAATCATGAAAAATATATAATGCTTCCCTGAGCAAATAGATACCCATTAAATAATTACAAGAATTATTAGATACTTTGTTACAGCCCTTAATGACCCCTAAGCATCACTTCCATCCCAGATTTGAACTCAGCATGGAAAATAGTTCAGATACTGAGGTTATCAAGCAGATGTATTACCCTTCAAAAATTACTGAAAAAAAATAGGTATTAGTGCAGGTTATATTATAGTAAATACTATAGTAAGTAAATGAATAAATAAATTTTTTATTTTGAAATTGAAATATAATTAAACACTTGTGTACTTGAAATAAGCCCTGGAAAATATCTCTTAATGCTTCCCCGAGTATACAGATTTCTATTGAATACAAGGCAAATAATCATAAGAATCATTAGATACTTCAATACAGCCCTTAACAACCCCCAGTTTTTCAACCTGAAATTCGTATTCACCATGAAAGATAGTCCTGATACTAAGGTTATCAGGCAAATCTCTTATCCTTGAAAAAAAAAAATTGTGGGCATTTTTTAGCTCAAAAAACATTATTTCTTAAAATTGATATATAATATAATGAAATGCTTCTCTACCTGGAATAATGATGCAAGATATCTTATCTTTTTCCAAGCAAAGAGATACCCATTAAGTAAGAAGCAGATAATCACATGAATCTTTGAATACTTCAATACAGCCCTTAATGACCTCCCAAAAATTATTTCCACCCCAGATTTGAATTCAGCATAAAGTGTATCTCTAATACTGAGGTTATCAAACAAATCTATTACCCTACAAAAAATACCAAAAATTGCAGGTTAGATTAGTTCAGGGGTTTTTATAGCCCAAAAAACTTTGTAGTTTTGAAATTGAAATATAACATAACAAAATGCTTCTGTACCTGAAATGATCCTGGGAAATAATCTTATAATGCTTCCCCAAGTAAACAGAAACCCATTAAATGCAAAGCAAATAATCACATGAATCTTTAAGTACTTCATTACGACCCCTAATGACCCCCAAACACCATTTCAACCCCAGATTCATATTCACTCTGAAAAATAGTCCTATTACTGAGGTTTTCAAGTTAAAGACTGTTGTATAATTACTGTGATATGAAAAAGATTCTCTATATTTATTTTTAAGAATAGAATAATTACTCCAGCTGAACAAAAGATCATTGCATTTTTTGAGATTGTTTTAGAAGAGTACCTTTAGTATAGCAGTTACTTAACCCATGAAATACCCCCACCCATACTTATTCTTATTGTGCGAAACCCCTGCTGTATTTGTGTGGATTACCTTTTCCAATCCTCTTTTGATTCAAAGGTGTGCTTTATTGGTATGTAAAGGTACCACATATCGCAAAGCAACTATGATTATCTCCTATGGGGACCTCAGCTATAATTGTATAGGTTGCCTCTTCCCAGCACCACCATTTTGAAATTGAAAGGTGTACTTTTGAAGTATTCAGAGGTGCCTTACGTGACACAAGCAACTACATTTAGCACTGGGAAAAAATGAAAAACCTAATTTCTTAGTTACCCATATAATGATAAGAATAAGTGCAGCCATCATTTGCCCCATTTATCAGTTAGTGGACAGTTATTGAGAGTCTTTAGGGCATTAATTTTGGTGATAATGATTTGGTTGATGTTGAGCTGTAGTACTAGGAAAAGTTCTTTGTCTGTCTGTAATCCATTGATGGCATCAGAGAAGAGATGACTACAGAGGAGTCACCAAAAATCAGCAGAGGTGGTAAGCTGAACTCACACACCACACCAGCTTTCAGTGTCTTTTCATCCGCAAATTATGATAATTTACCGATTTTTCCTTTTTCTTGATAACTGTTTTTGCTACTTTTCATGATTCGATAAAAGTGAAATATTATTTTAACTTTTTGATAAACATTTGTCCAGGGAACCACCAAAATATCCAGGGATGGGCTGTTTAGCAGTTAAAAGTATGCAAATGGTGGATGAAAAATGCATTATATTATTAACATTGTAGGCATCATATGTAATATTTACAGGTAACAGGTAAATCTTTTTTCTATACGGTTGAAGTCTGATACCAGAATTCTTTTTAAAACTGTAATCCCAGAACTAAGATTTGTAATTATAATATATGTTTAAGGTTATTTTGTAACATTAGTAATGAGTAGGAAATGAAACTGAAGATAATCTTGTTAAGTTAATAGCAATTGAATTTTCTCTTCTTTACCTACAGGTTCGTGTTTCCATCTATGATGATGTTGAAGAGGGCCGTTTAGGAGAGGCCACCGAGACAATCAGTGTCAGGACAGAAGGTGATTCCCAATGTTTAGAAATATTGTGAATGGGTGGGGATGCCAAAGGGAAGTTGAGGACTTTGGAGTTTAACTGCAGAGAAGGCATTAGGGCAGTGTCAGGGAAGATACAATGTTTAGAAACTTGATGTATGAGCTTGCATTTTTTTGGGTCAAATTTCTTTATCTTTGAAGAATGGTATACGGTAACTTTAGTATTTTTATTGTGTTGTGCTCTTTATAGGTGTTTGCACTTGTATGTAGTATTTTCTTTTGTATGCATTAGACTGTTTTTTCATTATTTCATCTTTCTTGCAGCTGGATGTGTGCATGGCAACTCATCTCATGCTGTTGGAGAATTTTACAATGGATGTGAGGAGACGTGCATGTGTGTGGCTACAGGTGATGTCCGATGCTTTGAGCGCTGCACTTTACCATATTTTAGGTAAGTTATGAATCACCAGAAAAAGTCTTGTTTTTAACATTCTTTGCTCTTACATACTTCCAAATTCATGATTTGGAAGTATGTTCAAGAATTTAAGCCCCCATTAGTGCTGCTTTGTTTATATTTAGCACTTGTTCACTTGGCTGTAAGGCTTACATTTAGTGTGAGTGGGTAAACTGTGGGGACTCAAAGCTCTTATGAGCTTTTTTTTTTTAAGGTTTGTTTGCTGAAGATGATTCTCCTGATGAAAGTGCTGAAAAAGCTCATATTACCATAAAAAGCTTTAAGTTGTCTCTAAGAGAATTTAAGAGAATTTAGTATGGCAAGCAATAGTTATGCTACATCTAAAAAAACTGTGTTGTTCATCTTGTATTTGAAGGTCTGTGACAGGAGTTGCAATAGTTTCCTCCTCATCTCTTCTGCCTTCTTTGTTGCTTGGACAAAATTGATTGCTGAAAGAGGTTTCCATTTCTTCAAAACACCTCAGGATAGGAATCAAAGGATCCCATCTTACCCTGCTTCCATATCAAGCACAGTTGTGTACCTGCAGGAGCCCCATGAAGGGGATCCTAAAGTTGTATAATGATACATTTAGCAAAAGTTTGTGAACCACCTTGTTTATTAGAAATGAATGTTGCCTTGTTGGATATGATGTCTTATTCCATCTTGTAGACGATTTTAGATAATGAAGTCTGTGAGGGCTTTATGTCATGAGTTACCAATTCAAAAATATTCATACCTGGACAGTTTTCTGATCCTGAAAAGCTGCAGAGGTGTTTTAAATCATGATCTTAAGGTTATTAAATCTTTGCAAAGGATTTTTTATTTTTTATTGTAGGCAACATAGCATGAGCAAAAGCATTCATCACTCAGGCCTCGATCACTCAAAATCTTTTTCACTCCATTTTTCCACCTCCAGTTTGGTCTCCCACTTCTTGTTCCTTCCACCTCTGACATATATATCCTCTTTGTCAATCTTTCCTCACTCATTCTCTCCATGTGACCAAACCATTTCAAAACACCCTCTACTGCTCTCTCAACCACACTCTTTTTATTACCACACATCTCTTTTACCCTGGGGATAGGGGAGAAAGAATACTTCCCACGTATTCCCTGCGTGTCGTAGAAGGCGACTAAAAGGGGAGGGAGCGGGGGGCTGGAAATCCTCCCCTCTCACTTTTTTTTTTTAATTTTCCAAAAGAGGGAACAGAGAAGGGGCCCAGGTGAGGATATTCCCTCAAGGGCCTAGTCCTCTGTTCTCAACGCTACCTCGCTAATGCGGGAAATGGCGAATAGTATGAAAGAAAAGATCTCTTTTACCCTTTCATTACTTAATCAAACCACCTCACACCACATATTGTCCTCAAACATCGCATTTCCAGCACATCCACCCTTCTCCGCACAACTCTATCTACAGCCCATGCCTCGCAACCATAAAACATTGCTGGAACCACTATTCCTTCAAACATACCCACATTTGCTTTCCAAGATAACGTTCTCGACTTCCACATATTTTTCAACACTCCCAGAACTTTCGCCCCCTCCCCCACCCTATGATTCACTTCCGCTTCCATGCTTCCATCTGCTGCCAAATCCACTCCCAGATATCTAAAACACTTCACTTCCTCCAGTTTTTCTCCATTCAAACTTACCTCCCAGTTGACTTGTCCCTCAACCCTACTATACCTAATAACCTTTCTCTTATTCACAGTTACTCTCAGCTTTCTTCTTTCACACACTTTACCAAACTCAGTCACCAGCTTCTGCAGTTTCTCACCTGAATCAGCCACCAACACTGTATCATCAGCGAACAACAACTAACTCACTTCCCAAGCTCTCTCATCCACAACAGACTGCATACTTGCCTGTCTTTCCAAAACTCTTGCATTCACCTCCCTAACAACCCCATCCATAAACAAATTAAACAACCACGGAGACATCATGCACCCTTGCCGCAAACCAACATTCACTGAGAACCAATCACTTTCCTATCTTCCTACAAGTACAAATGCCCCACATCCTCGATAAAAACTTTTCACTGCTTCTAACAACTTGCCTCCCACACCATATATTCTTAATATCCCCCACAGATTATCTCTATCAACTCTACCATATGCCTGCTCCAGATTCATAAATGCTACATACAAATCCATTTGCTTTTCTAAGTATTTCTCACATACATTCTTCAAAGCAAACACCTTATCCACACATCCTCTACCACTTCTGAAACCACACTGGTCTTCCCCAATTTGCCGATACATACTCATTAAATACGATGCAGTGGAGCAGAAATATTTTAAAATTGACTTCATTTAACAGCTTAATTAAGTCTCATTAAGAGGACTAAATATTATTTTAAGACCATATATGTATTCAGCATGAAAAATACTTTTTATAATGAGTTTTTAAAGGAAACCTTTTTTTTCTGAGAAAAATACCAAAAATTGAAGGTAATACTTCAAGGTATTTTTTAGCTCCAAAATTTTTTTTTATTCAAAATATGAAAGATAAGATATTCAGACACTTCTGTACTTGAAATAATCATGGTTAATACATCATAATGCTCTCAGTTACCAGTACGTACATAGCAAATAAGATGCAAAGGATCACATGATATTTTAAAATGTTTTAATTGACAGCTTAATTGAGCATCATTAAAAGGACTAAACGATATTTTAACACCATTTTTGTATTCAACATGAAAAATACTTCTTATGATAAGTTTCTAAAGGAAATCTATTTTTTTAACTCTAAAGACTTTTTGTTTCAAAATTGAAAGATAAGATATTCAAACACTTCAACACCTAAAATAATCATGGAGATATATCATAATGCTTTCAGTAACCAATACATATACTCAGTAAATACGATGCAAGGGAACAAAAAATATCTTTAAATTGACATCATTTAACATCTTAATTAAATGCCCAGAAGATGACTAAACATCATTATATGACCAGATTTGTATTCAGAATGAAAATTACTTCTTATATTGAGTTTTTAAAGGAAACATGTTTTTCTGAGAAAAATACCAGAAATTGAAGGTAATAGCTCAGGGTAATTTTTAGCTCCAAAAACCTTTTGTTTCAAAATTGAAAGATAAGATATTGAAACGCTTCTATATTTGAAATGATCATGGAAAATATATCATACTGCTCTCAGGTACCGATATATACTCAGTAAATACAATGCAAAGGAGCAAAAAATATTTTAAAATTGACTTCATTTAATAGCTTTATTGAATGTCATAAAGGTGAATAAACGTTATTTTAACACCAGATTTGTATTCAACAGGAAAAATACTTCTTATAGTGAGTCTTTAAAGGAAATCTATTTTTCCAAGACATACCAAAAATTGAAGGTAATAGTTCCGAGGGTCTTTTAACTCAAAAAACTATTTGTTTCAAAATTGAAAGATAAGATATTCAAACACTTCTATACTTGAAATAATCATTTAACATATATCATAAAGCTCACACTTACCAATTCATACCCAGTAAATACAATGCAAAGGATCAAAAAACGTTTTAAAATTGACTTCAATTAACAGCATAATTGAATGTTGTAAAGATGACTAAACAATATTTTAACATCAGATTTGTATTCAGCATGAAAAATAATTCTTATAATGAGTTTTTAAAGGGAATCTGTTTTCCGAGAAAACTCCCAATACTTGAAGGTAATATTTCAGGGTATTTTTTTTTTAACTCAGACAACTTTTTGTTTCAAATTTGAAAGATAAAATATTAAAACATTAAAACACTTCTATACTTGAAATAATCATGGAAAATATATCATAATGCTCTTAGTCACCAATACATACCCTGTAAATACGATGCAAAGGATCAGAAAATATTTTGAATTCATTTAACAGCTTAATTGAATGTCATAAAAACAACTAAAAGATATTCTAACACCAGATTTGTATTCAGCATGTAATACATTTCTCATAGTGAGTTTTTAAAGGAAATCTATTTTTCTGACAAAAATGCCAAAAACTGAAGGTTTTTGTTCAGGGAATTTTTTAGCTCAAAAATTTTTTTGTTTCAAAATTAAAAGATAAAATACTCAAACACTTCTATACTTGAAATAATCATGGAAAATATGTCATAATGCTCTCAGTCACCGATACATATATAGTAAATACGATGCAAAGGATTAGAAATATTTTGAAATTGATTTCATTTAACAGCTTAATTGAATGTCATTAAGAGGACAAAACATTATTCTAACACCAGATTTGTATTCAGCACGAAAAATATTTCTTATGATAAGTTTTTGAAGGTAATCTATTTTTCTGAGAAGAAGCTTTTTTGTTTTAAAATTGAAAGATAAGATATTCAAACACTTCTATACATGATTTGATCATGAAAAATATATCATAATGCTCTTAGTCACCAATACATACCCAGTAAATATGATGCAAAGAATCAGAAATATTTGACATGGAAGTCATTGAACAGCTTGATTGAATGTCATGAAAACGACTAAACAATATTCTAACACCAGATTTGTATTCAGCAGAAAATATATTTCTCATAGTGAGTTTTTAAAGGAAACCTATTTTTCTGAGAAAAATGCTCCAAAAACTTTTTGTTTTAAAATTGGAAGATAAGATATTCAAACAGTTCTATACTTGAAATAATCATGGAAAATGTATGACAATGCTCATAGTTACCGAAACATATCCAGTAAATATGATTCAAAGAAGAAAATATTTTGAAATTGACTTCATTTAACAGCTTAATTGAATGTCATAAAGACGACTAAACTATAACACCTGATTTGTATTCAGCATGAAAAATACTTCTTATAATGAGTTTATAAAGGAAATCTTTTTTCTGAGAAAAATACCAAAATTGAAGGTAATTGTTTAGGGTATTTTTTGGCCCCCAAAACTTTTACTTTCAAAATTGAAAGATAAGATATTCAAACACTTCTATACTTGAAATAATCGTAGATGGTATATCATAATGCTCTCAGTTACCGATACATACCCATTTAATACGATGCAAAGGAGCAGAAAATATTTTTAAATTTATTTCATTTAACAGCTTTAATTAAATGAATGTCATAAAGATGACCAAACAATATTTTAATGCCAGATTTGCTTTTAGCATGAAAAATACTTCTTATGATAAGTTTTTAAAGGAACTTATGGGTGACTTAAGTTGATTGGTCGGTTAGATAATTCATTTTTTCTAATTTTCAGGGCTGGTTCATTCAAAGGAGATCCTATGTGCAGCGAGCAGCCAAATGAAAATGATGAATGTTGTGTTGTTGTTCTCTGTGCCAGGGATCCAGTAGGTGAGATTATGATTGTCCCTTTCATTATATGTTGATAAGTCTTAGATAAAAAAAAGATGAATGGTGATATTGAGGATCCCAGATAGATGAATTATATGATGATGTAGTCCCAGATAGATATTGAATGATAGACACTTGCTGAATTCATCAACATCAATTAGTATATAGTGCAATATCAAAATGTTTTACAGGTTTAAGAAATTAACAAAATGCTGTATCCATCATCGCTATACATTAATTGAAGTCCGTGATTGTTCCTAATTGACTTTATGGTTGTTAGGTTAGGTTAGGTTAGGTTAGGCTGATTCATGTGAGAAACTGCAGAAGCTGGTGACTGAGTTTGGTAAAGTGTGTGAAAGAAGAAAGTTAAGAGTAAATGTGAATAAGAGCAAGGTTATTAGGTACAGTAGGGTTGAGGGTCAAGTCATATGGGAGGTAAGTTTGAATGGAGAAAAACTGGAGGAAGTAAAGTGTTTTAGATATCTGGGAGTGGATCTGGCAGCGGATGGAACCATGGAAGTGGAAGTGAATCATAGGGTGGGGGAGGGGATGAAAATCCTGGGAGCCTTGAAGAATGTTTGGAAGTCAAGAACATTATCTCAGAAAGCAAAAATGGGTATGTTTGAAGGAATAGTGGTTCCAACAATGTTGTATGGTTGCGAGGCATGGGATATGGATAGAGTTGTGCGCAGGAGGGTGGGTATGCTGGAAATGAGATGTTTGAGGACAATATGTGATGTGAGGTGGTTTGATCGAGTAAGTAATGTAAGGGTAAGAGAGATGTGTGGAAATAAAAAGAGCGTGGTTGAGAGAGCAGAAGAGGGTGTTTTGAAATGGTTTGGTCACATGGAGAGAATGAGTGAGGAAAGATTGACCAAGAGGATATATGTGTCGGAGGTGGAGGGAACGAGGAGAAGTGGGAGACCAAATTTGAGGTGGAAAGATGGAGTGAAAAAGATTTTGAGTGATCGGGGCCTGAACATGCAGGAGGGTGAAAGGCGTGCAAGGAATAGAGTGAATTGGATCGATGTGGTATACTGGGGTCGACATGCTGTCAGTGGATTGAACCAGGGCATGTGAAGCGTCTGGGGTAAACCATGGAAAGTTGTGTGGGGCCTGTATGTGGAAAGGGAGCTGTGGTTTCGGTGCATTATTACATGACAGCTAGAGACTGAGTGTGAACGAATGTGGCCTTTGTTGTCTTTTCCTAGCGCTACCTCACGCACATTTGGGGGGAGGGGGTTGTTATTTCATGTGTAGGGGTGGCGATGGGAATGAATAAGGGCAGACAGTATGAATTATGTACATGTGTATATATGTATATGTCTGTGTGTGTATATATATATGTATACATTGAGATGTATAGGTATGTATATTTGCGTGTGTGGACATGTATGTATATACATGTGTATGTGGGTGGGTATGGGCCATTTCTTTCATCTGTTTCCTTGCACAACCTCGCTAACGCGGGAGACAGCGAAAAAGCAAAACGAATAAATAAATAAATAAATGAATATATACATGTACATATTTATCCATTCCCGATGCCACCTCGCCCTGCAGGAAACAGCATTGCCACCCCCAGTGTCAGTGAGGTAGCACCAGGAAAACAGACAAAAAGGCCATATTTGTTCACACTCGGTCTCTCTCTGTCATGGGTATGGGTATGTTTGAAGGAATGGTAGTTCCAACTATATTATATGGTTGCGAGGCATGGGTTATAGATAGGATTGTATGGAGGAGGATGGATGCATTGGAAATGAAATACTTGAGGATTATATGTGGTGTAAGGTGGTTTGATCGAGTAGGTGATGAAAGGGTAAGAGAGATGTGTGGAAATAAAAAGAGTGTGGTTGAGAAAGCAGACGAGGGTGTGTTGAAATGGTTTGGACATATGGAGAGAATGTGTGAGGAAAGATTGACAAAGAGGATATATGTGTCAGAGGTAGAGGGAATAAGGAGAAGTGGGAGACCAAATTGGAGGTAGAAGGATGGAGTGAAAAAGATTTTGAGTGATCAGGATGTGAACATACAGGAGGGTGAGAGGTATGTAAGGAATAGAGTGAATTGGAACAATATGGTATACCTGGGTCGATGTGCTATGAGTGGACTGAATCAGGGCATGTGAAACGTCTGTGGTAAACCATGGAAAGTTCTGTGGGGCCTGGATGTGGGTAGGGAGCTGTGTTTTTGGTGCATTGCACATGACAGCTAGAGACTGAGTGTGAATGAATGTGGCCTTTTTTGTCTGTTTTCCTGGTGCTACTTAACTGAAGCAGGGGGTGGCGATGCTGTTTTCTGTGGGGCTGGGTAGTGCTGAGAATGAATGAAGGCAAGCAAGTATGAATATGTACATGTGTATACATGTTTATATCTATGTATGTGTATTTATATGTATGTACATGTGTATATGTATATATATGTGCTTGTATGGGCGGCTGTGTATATATGTGTATATCAGTGGATGGGGCATTCTTCGTCTGTTTCCTGGTGCTACCTAGCTGACACGGGAAATGGCGTTCAAGTATAGTATAATAAAAATAAAATAAGATATATATGGATCTGGAGAAAGAGCATGGTAGTGTTGATATATTGTAGATGCAGTGTGGGAAGTGTCATGTATTTATGATTTTGGAGAAGAGTTTAGTAAGGCATTAAAGGCTAAAAGTGGTACTGGAATGCACCAGTTATGGAGACTTTTGCTGTGCCTGTCCCCTTGAGAGAGTTCCTGAAGGGAACACGCTTCAGATACAAAGTTAGGTAGGTAGATAGATAGATAAAGAGGTGCCAGAAGCAACGAAAATTTTTTCTAGAGAGGAACCATATATGTGAGTAGGAGGAGAGGAGGATTAGTGGTTCTAGATAAAGGTAAGGTAGGGTAAGTTGTAAGGATGTAATGTTACTATGGCTGTTTAATATGTTTAGGGATAGAGTTGCGATGGAGTTGAATGCAGGGATCTTGGAGATAGTGGCAGGTCTGCAGTCTTTTAAGGATGGTGTTACCTGTTAGATGAGTCAGTTGTTGTTTGCTGATGATACAGAACTGATGGCTGATTCTAGTAAGAAATTACCGAAGCAGGTTTCTGATTTTAAGAGTATGTCAGAGGAGAAGGTTGAAAGTGTATGTGAGTAAAGTTATTAGGTTTAGCAGTGGAAAGACTGGTCATTTGTAGTCTGCACTTACACAGAGAGAACGTGGAGAAAGTGGGATGATTTAGATACCTGGGATTGGACATGGCAGCAAGTGAAACTGAAATCTAAGGTAAGCCATAGAGTAGGTGAGGGGGTTAAGGTTATGGGCAAATGTGTGGAATGAGAGGTGTTGTTGAGGGCAAATTTTGGTATGTTTGATGGTATAGTAGTTTGGATGATGTTGTATAGACATGGGGCATGGGCTCTAGATAAAAAAGTGTAGAAGAGGTTGGATGTGTTGGAAATGAAATGTTTTTGGGCAATATGTGGTGTGAGGAGGGTTGACAAACATGAAGTAATAGGATAAGAGAGAAGTGCGGTAGTTGAGAGTAGTATGTATGAGAAAGCTGAAGGTATACTGAAGTGTTTGGATATATGGAGAGTACGAGTGAGAAGAGGTTGTCAAAGAGGATACATGTCAGGCATGGAGGGTATAAGGAGAATGGAGAGACTGCATTGGAGATGGAAGGATAGAGTGAAAAAATTTTGTGTCCATGAGGCCTGAACGTCAAGGAGGATGAAAATTGTGTTTGGGATAGAATGAATTATAGCAATGTGGTACACTGGGTGATATTCTGTCAGTGGAGTGAACCAGGGCACATGAAGCAGCCTTTGGAATCCATGGAAAGGTGTGTGAGGTGTAGTTGTAGATTGGTGGCTGTGAATTTGCTGCATTATACATTGTAGCTAGAGAATGGATGTAAGTGAATGAGACCTTTTCTTTGTCTGTTCCTGGTGCTCTTTGCCAGAGTGTGAAGTAGTAGTCAAGTATGAAAAAAAATATACATACAGAGGGCCCCCTGATTTATGGAAGACTCCACATATGGTAATCCAACTTTTTGCAAATTCTCCCATAACCAGATATTTTTTTACATGAAAAAATTTAGGTCAATAATGTAAAAGCTAAATAGCTCAGGTGGAGGAATATGACAGAGGAATATGTTAAGTGGGAAGCTTCTTCCCCAAGGTGTGCATATTACATAAACAGTGATGCAGTTACAATGGTTCTGTGCACACTTCCACTCCCTTCACTTTACCTTCCACTTGTCAATTCATGTCACACCTCTCAGTGATCTTTTTCTCTATGGCTGTTCATTAATTCCCCTCTTGAATGTGTCATTATGCTCCTCTTTTCTATTATTGCCTGGCACATATAGGATTCTTAGTCATTTTAAGCTTGTCATACTTCATTGTTAGTTAGAGTGATCATATGTATTTTCAGCCATTCACCTTTCATCATATTTCTCACTTTCCTTTAAATGTCCATATTTTACATCTTATAAGCCTGATTTCTTGCCTTTCACTCCATTCTAGTCAGATATTTCAGTACCCTTTAACTTTGTCTGACATACACAACATATTTAAATTATTCTTTCGAAGATGTCTACAACTTTCATCATTGTGCACTCTTTTATTGATTTTTCAGATGCTCTTCAGCCGTACGTATCTACATAGCTTGTAAATGAATGTGGGGCACACTGCTTACATATGACAGCACATAATCCTTTTTTGGAATTCATTTGCAGATTTGGGATTACCCAGCCTCAATCCTTTATTATTTCCTAATGTCTCTCTTCATTCTGTCCACAGCCTTCAGTCAGTGCACAAATGTAGTGTGTGGCCCAAATGCTGAGTGCATCTCTGGTGCTGTGGCTCCTAAGGACCTTAGTGATATTGACAGTGACCTGACCCTTGGCTACTGTCATTGTCTTCAAGGTTTTACTGGTGATGCATCAGACTTAGTTCATGGATGCACTCCTGGTAAGTATGCTTTTAAGTATTCTTCTTTTCATATAAGCATTTTGATAAGAATTTAGACATCCAGATAAATATACTATACTTAAAGGCTCTAGCTGTCATGTAATGCACATGTGTAACACAGCTCCATAACCACATCCAGACCCCACAGACCTTTCCATGGTTTACCCCAGACATTTCACCCTGCCCCTCCAATTTGCCTTCTACAAAATGCAGGTGGTATGTGGGTAGTTTTTCTCCTATCCCTAGTATGCGTAATTATTTATCAAGTGGATGTGAACAACTGAGGCATGTCTTCATCTGTTCCAGGTACTAACTTGCTAATGAGGGACAAAGCAAAAGAATGTGTGAAATATATGATACCATTCGTAAAGCTCCCCAAACCACTCGACTCCCCCTCCTTATGTTGCCCGATATCAATTCTGTCTTCAGTATTTAAACTCTGAAAAGCTGATCCACAACAGGATGAAGCAAAATATCTCCCACAACACAATATGGCTCCACCATCACTCTACACAGTGACCTCACACAATACAGATGGCTTCAACTAACCACAACCACCATCCTACACAATACTAGTGGCAGTAGACATCAGCAAAGTATTTGACACTGTTCCTCATTACATCCTCACGCAAAACATACTTGACACCTCTTTCCGCAACGGTGACAAAATGTGGTTGGTCAGTTTTGTAGCTTTACCTCTAAAACCCTTAAACTCTACAGCAGAATTCCCCAAGTTGCAGTTCTTTCTCCAGTTCCTTTCATTCTATTCCTACACAGCCTCCCATTAACTCAAGCTTACAAGAACATGAAGGTCCTCTTAAATACAGATAACCTCTCAATCACACCACAACACTTTGATGCCACAGTAGTAACCAAAAGTGCAGCGCTAAATTACACAATTGGAACAATAGCTAATCCAGAATAGAATGCCTACATCTCCACAGAAGTCTTCACTTGCCCATTTAACTCCAGACAAACTTGAATCCAACTCACACCCTCCACTCACCTTAAATGGACATTCACAACCACTGAATTAAATACAACCATTCTAGTCATCACATATGAAATGCACATGGCATTTAATCCCCACACCAGTAATATCAACACAAAAGTAACACACAAACTGAATGCCCTTCCAACACTACATGGCTCCAGATTTGGACAAGACAAAGAATCTTTTAGCATCCTTAACAAGCAACTATGCTTCACCTGACTAGTCTTCCACCCTCTTAAAAGCAAATATAACAGACCTGCAAACCATACAAAATTGAACACCCAGGACAATCACTGGATGCTTAGCAACCACAAATATTCAACACTTCCACAGTGACACAGAAATCCTCCCAATACAATCCCACCAAATCATGCTTGGCACTTCAGTCTTTGAAACAGCACTTTCCTGGTTGTGGATGGGGGATCTGGTTTCAGGGCATTACACATGACAGTTTGTAAGCAAATGAGGGTATATGTTCATCTGTTTCTAGTGCTACCTCACTAATGTGGGAAATGATAAACATACCTGAAAACTTATTTAGATTTTGTACATTTCTTCAGCTAATATAATTGTTCACACAGATCCATCTGCTGGACGCAAGGAAGGAAGCTGCACATTCAAAAATAGCACTTACCGGCCAGGAGATGTTTTCTATGATGAATGTGACTATCGCTGTGCCTGCAATAACAATACTGAAATAGAGTGTGAAGTAAGTGTTAGAGAGTAATGAAGAAAATTGTAATTAGAAGAAAGGGAGAAAAGGGGTGTGAAAAAAAGCAGCTATTGAATTTTTTGCATAGCTACTTTAAAATTGATTAGATTGATTAGTGTTGGTAACACCAGCACTTTTGTTTTACACCCCATGCTGAGCGGTAGTGCAAAAGGATTACAGAGTTCACAAAGGGTCTTAGACTTCAGTGGGTTAATATTACATAAGATGTTACAAAATTCATTATAGATGTTTCATTACATACATTACATAGTTTCATGTGGTAAGTGTTACTGATTTGGTGCTAAAAATGGATACAAATGTAAAATTTCAGGTATCATATTATTAGCAAGAGGTGTGACATTTCTTTGCAGGGTTTGTTTAGACATATCCCTGAAAGGCTCTATTTTTTCACATTCTAAGTCATACTGTTTTAGTTTGTGTCCCAATCTTTGGCCACAAACATGATTAACATCTCCATACAGGCCAAAGTGCCAATAGTACCTATACCCTAGGCTTAGTCAAGCAGTTACATCTTGTATCAGCTGATCTTAGTGCTTTCTTAATATGCATGCTTTACTTTACACATTTCACTGTGATGGAAAATGTTTCTACTTGTGCTTGTCTAAACTCATCTTTGTGCTTCAAAGAGGTCTGTTAGTTCCTTTCCAGTTACAGTTTTGAGGCTTCTAATTGACAACCCAATGTTGTTTTCAACATCACCTGTACTAAGAGCAAGTTTGGCTCAAGCATCAGCTTTGTCATGTTCATGGAGGCCTGTGGGAGGTAATCCATAGCAAATTGATATGAATCCCTTGAGCAGTAATGTTCGAATGTGTCTCTGGCTTCAGAGACCCACATATTACATTCTAATCTCAGGGTGTTTAAGGCAAGTAGTGAAGATAAAGAATCAGAGATAATTAAACTGTCTGTGGCAGCAATTTGTAGTGGCTCAAGTGTGATAAGTAAGGTGAACAATTCAGTCTGTAGGACAGATGCTTAATTATTTGTTTCTGACATTTTTCTCTAATTTATTACCGTAGGGCTAGATCACCCTTGCAGCTCTGTGAGCCCTCCCAGTGGCAGAATCACAAGAACCATCCATATAGATGCGCTGATCAATGTTATTTTCAGTCTGAAGTTTCTATATGTGTTCAAGAGCACCTGTTTTGGCTGAGTGTTCAAGGTGAAGATTATAATCAATAAGATTCTTTGGTAGATAAGTAGGTGTAGTGATTGAAAGGGAGTTATCTGTCAGAAAGGCAGGAAATGCTGTTATTTCCTAATTTTATATAGATTTTGTACTTCAAACGTTATCATGTGGTTGGCTATTATTTGGATCCATATATATTCACTTGTGCCTTGACATACATGGATTAATAATCTTTTAGAGGCAACACTATCTGGATCACTACTCAGAAATTTCAGTCCTCTCATAAGATTGATTTCAAGTGTTCTGTCGTCATTGCTTGGAATACCAAGTTCTTTCTGCATGTTGAGTACTTTAGTGCTCTTCAGGCAACCAAGTATGATTCTTAAGGGTTCATTTTGCATTTTTTCAAGTCTGTTGATACCTTTGCTGCTATGTAGGACCACCATGACATATAGATGACTTTAGAGCAGCTGTATGAAGCTTTTCCTCACCATACTTCATGCTGCCATGGTGCATCAATGCTAACCATGGATTGACTAGACTCCTTTGCTCGTGGACGTGAATAGGCCATGAATAGCTACAAAAGGGTTATGTATGAGTTTCTTTTTTTTTGAGCACATTCTGTGAAATGTCTTTCTTTCTTTTTCTTTTAAACTATTCGCCATTTCCCGCGTTAGCGAGGTAGCGTTAAGAACAGAGGACTGGGCCTTTTTTGGAATATCCTCACCTGGCCCCCTCTGTTCCTTCTTTTGGAAAATTAAAAAAAAAAAAAAAAAACGAGAGGGGAGGATTTCCAGCCCCCCGCTCCCTCCCCTTTTAGTCGCCTTCTACGACACGCAGGGAATACGTGGGAAGTATTCTTAATCCCCTATCCCCAGGGATAACTGTGAAATGTATCAGTTTATATTTGTATCTTACTTTTGCTTATGTGGAGACTGCTTTTCGCTCATGTGATCCCATCTCCTACTTTGTATTTCTGTAAGTGATGTGAGTTTATTTCTTAATATGCAATTACTTATTTTATTACTTATATTTATGGCATAGGGAGGAATTTCTGCTCTTATGGGCCTCCTTTTGTTGGTCTCCTTTTCTTGAACTTTCTAAGATTGAACAATGTCCCTTTTCTTGAACTTTCGAAGATCAAACAATTATTGTACTGTAAGCATTCAATTAGCTTACTCCATTTGCCCACTACTATGTTACTTAGAAAAGGTTCTTTTAATCTTTTCAAAAACTTTTCTTGGTTTGTTTGATGCTATAGCCTAAGATTAGTCAATTTTTGCATCACACAAAGAACTTTACAGTATCAGCATTGTCAGACTGGCTTAGAAACCTGAATGTTGTTATCAAATCTCCCCTTACTCTTCTCTTTTCTGTTCTGGGCACATTTAGTGCATATAACCTCTTCCTATTACTCATTTCTCTTATTTCAGGTATCATCTTTGTGTACTCTTTTCTAGAATTGTTTTAATTTCTTTGCCCTTCTGTAGGCACAGTCAGCAAACTTGTGAACCATGTTCCAGTTTGGGTCTAATACACATTGTGAATAGCTTGGTTGGGTTTTGGTTAAGTTTGTTTTGTTTTGCATCTTAGTACAGTTTTCAATTGATATATAATGTCTGGTCATATGTTTTTGTATACAGATGTATAGTGATGGCCTCCCAGTAAATTAAGCTGTCATGACCTGCTTTTTCTACCTGAGAAGTGAACTTCTGGATCAGTGATTCCATGTGTTTGTATTTGCTAGTAGATACTTTGTATCATTTACAGTTCTTTTTGTGCTCTGGTGACACGTTGGGTACATCGTCAACCCCGAAATCCTTCTGTCACCTTTAGCTTGTTTCGACCTTTGATATGTTGATGCCGAGGCCATTTTGCATTATGTCTTATAATAAATGCTTTACATCCATATCTTAAAACAACTTTGGAGTTTCTGTTAGTCCCTAAGTAATCTTTGCATCATTACAAACATATTAAAGTCAAATATGAGATCTATACTTCTGGCAGATCATTTACTCAAATTATGAAGATCATCAGTGCTCAGACCAAGCCTTGTGTCATGCTAGCTTCGAACAAGTATATTTTGAGTAAGTAGTGGTCTGAAGTTGAGGTTTTTTCATCCAGCGATAGGTTTAAGTATGAAGAAATTTTTTTGTTTATGTTAGGGAGAGCTAGCAATCAGTTTTGTCTGCATTTGTTTGGAGTTCATTACAGCATTTTATTTGTGCTAATTGTATGATTTACAGTATAAAGCTGTATCAGTTGGCATCTGCCTGAAACATAAGATTTAGTTCAGGTCTCCCCCCCCCCAATAAGCCAAATCTTTATGACAATAAATGCATTTTTTTTTCTTTTTGCTATATTGCTGGAATATCTCATTCATAAGTTCACATTTTTCTTCTTTACAGCCACGGTGTGAGTTTCCTCACGAGGATGGCTCAGAGACCGAGCCTGGATGTGAGTATCTTCCCGATCCTGAGGATTCATGTTGTAAATTGCGTGTATGCAATTCAACCTCAGAGGCTGCCACTGATGCTGCCCGGGCTCCGTCTCTACCCTCTGATGGCTGTACAGAAGGCAACATCACTTATGCCAGAGATGAGAAGTTCTATAAAGGTTGTGAGAATCAATGCATATGTATGGGCTTCGGTGACATTTCATGCTACCCCAGGTTTGTTAATCAACTTCATTAAAAGCCATTTATTACTGTTAGTATATGCATATTGTATATGTTTCACACACTAATGTTATATGTAGATGAAACTACTTTTCATGCTGAATTTGAATCTGGGGGTGAAATATATGTTGGGCAACATTAAGGCCTGTAAAGAAGTAATTAATCATTTTAGTCTTTCAGAAGATTCTATGATTTTTCTGTTTGTATGTATTAGGTATCTTTCTGCTTAAGGAAGCATTGTGAGATATTATCTGTGATTATTTCAAGTATAGAAGCATTTCATTATATTTCAGTTTCAAAACAAAAAGGTTTGGGGGCAAAAGAAATTGTCAGAACTATTACCTGCAATTTTTAGTATTTTTATGAGGGTAATGAATTAGCTTGAAAACCTTAGTATAAGGAATTTTTTTCATGCTGATTTCGATTCCATTGTTGAAATATATATTGTGGATATTAAGGCCTCTAAATGATTAATTGCTTGGTAGTCATTTAGAAGATTCTCTGATTAATCTTTTTGTATGTATTGGGTGTCTTTAGCCTTTGGGAAGCATTTTGAGATATTTTTCGTGATTATTTAAGTATAGAGGTGATTCAGTATGTCATGATTCAATCGTAAAACAAAAAGGTTTTCGGGCTAAAAAATTCTCAGAACTATTATCACCATTTTTTGGTATTTTCTGAGGGTAACAGATTTGCTGAAAACTTCAGTTTAAGAAGTACTGTTCAGGCTGAATTCAAATCTCTGGTTGAAATATATGTTGTGGGACATTAAGGGCTGTAAATAAGTAATTAATGGTTGCTCTTTTTCAAGATTGTCTGATTATTCAGTTAGTATTTATTTGTTATATCTTAGTTTGGGGAAGCATTATGAGGAATTTTTGTGGTTTATATCAAGTTCAGAAGCATTTCATTATGTCATATGTCAATTTTAAAACAAAAAGGTTTTGTGATGGCAATAGACTTGCTTGAAAACTTCAGTATAAGGATACAGAGCTAGAATCACCCTAGATGTGAGAGCAGTACTCCATACAGGAATGAATCAATCCTTTATATAAACAGAGCACCTGTTCAGAAGGAAAGAAATTTGTACATCTAAACAGAACTCCCAGTTTCTTAGAGGCACACTTAGCTATTTCTGTAATGTGGGTTTTCCAAGAAAGAGTGGATGATACAGTAATACCAAATATGTTCATTGAGTCGAGGTGAAATTTCAGAAATATTGAAGGAGAGACAAGAGTTGTTAGCTGTCTTGAAGGCATTATACTTAACTAGATTTTGTCTACATCACTGAGATATCGTGTCCAAGTCTGATTTTATTGTGGGGGTTGTGTCAAAATGAGATGCATATCAAGTGAGAGAAGGAGCAGAATTGAAGTATGTGGATGAATGCAGTGTTGAGTTTGTTGTTGATCATTTATGAAAGAGATGAAATCAATGATAGAAAGGAGAAAAAGTGTAGGGGCCAGGACAGAACCCTGATGGACACTGCTATTAACAGTGAAAAGGGGTATGAGGCTGATCCCTCATCAATCACAGAGATTGACTGGACAGAGAGAAAGCTAGATATGAAGGAGCAAAATGAGGGAGGTAAGCCAAAAGAGGGGAGTCCAGGGATGAGACCTAGATGCCATACCCTGTCAGATGGCTTGGATATGTCAAGGTGAACTACACAAGACTCCCCAAAATCTTATAGAAGTGATGACCAGATATTAGTGAGAGAGGAAAGAACATCACCAGTGGATCTTGCCGTAGTGGTGATCAAAGAGAAGTCTGTAAGATTCAAGGTTTCTAAGGATATCGGAGTTGAGGAGGGATTCAAAGACTTAGGAATTGGTAGATGTTGAAGCAATAGGCCAATAGTTAGAGAGGTCAGAATGGTCACCCTTCTTAGGGATGGGATGTATGAACGCTTGTTTCCAAGAAGAAGGAAACATGAACAAGCACAAGTGAAAGTTTAAAGGGATCAGGACCACCTTGCTTGTATCCAGAGAGAGAAGTACTTTTTGGAAGCATCAAGGAGTGAAGGAATGTCAGAGTCATCTAAGGTGGAGTTAGAGGAGACACAGGACCCAAAGAGAGTTGATTTGTCTACAGCAGAGACACCTATAGTACTGTCAGAACGGAAAAATGAAGGGAAGATTGAGTGACAAAAGCTGTTAGAGATGCCCTTAGCTAAAGAATAGAAAGACCCATCAGTGGATAAAATGAAAGGTGATCTCACTTCCTTTGAATAATAGAACCCATTTCGTCATGGATACCATATTTGCAGTGATTATGGGCAGTGATAAAAGCTTGAATGGAAGTTGGAGGAAGTAGAGTTTATCTAAGCCTGATATGCCTGATCCCTTGCCTGAATGGCCTCAGAACAGGAATGGTTTAAGCATAGATTGGAAGACGAGGATGTATTGGAGGAAAAGGGGATAAATGCTTCTATCTTCACAAGTATAACCTTTGCCAGGCATTGGTGGAGAAAGAAGCATCCTCACATAAGAGACAGTAATTTACCTAAGGAAAGTAAAAAAAATGATACGCAAGGTATTCCAATCAGCTGTGTTGAGGTGCCAGTATTTATGCTGGAGTGGGAGGTGGCATTTAAATAGATACATTTACAAGAGTGTGATCAGATGAACCAATTGATATTGAGATTGTTTAGTTACAGTGGAATGGACCCAAGGTGAAAAACAGATCCAGAATCTTAGGAGAGTGGTCATAGTGGTCAGGAATATGGATAGGTTGGGAGATAATTTCTTCTAGATAATTGAGGATGAAGAACGTGAGGACTTCAATCTCTTTACCATCGGTATGGGAGGAATTCAACCATTCCGTGGTGAACGTTGAAATCCCTGAGGTAGAGGATCTGCTCTTGCAGGTGTGAGGATGTCACAGTCTCTTGGCAGATGGTTAGATAGTTGAAGAAAGATATAAAATTTGTAGAATTAGGAGAGCAGTAAGCAAAACGGAGGAAAGTGTGGTAGTTGGGAGACAGACTTAGAGCCACATAACATCAAAGTTCAGGATTTAGGTGTAACATAAGACTTCCATTACAGACTAGTAGTTTGGGTCATGAATCTTCATAGTTGAAAACTTTGATAATTATAACTTCATTGATATCTCCTTCAGTGTCACAAGCATTGTCATCAAAGACTTCACTACAAGTTTACCCCACAGAAATCTATATAACTGTTGTCTGCACTACTTCTTTCATATTGTATATGTTTTTCTTATCTTGCTTTTCTGTATTGGTTTCTTTCCCTCTTTTGCTTTTGGAATGCTTCCTGGCTGTTGAGTTTCTTATTGTTTTTGTAATATAGTTCAAAGTTAATTGTAAATTTTCAGGTGCCCACCTTTGAAGGTTGTATCTGAGACGCCCAAACGTTGTGAGACTTTGCCTGACCCACAGGATTCTTGCTGCTCCATCACAGTGTGTGATGAGGAAACCCCAGATGTCATGAAAGCAAACATTACAGGTAAATATATCTTTCTTTTATTTCATACTTGTTTGTTGTTTCCCATGTTAGCTAGGTTTTGGTAGGAACAGATGAAGAAAGGCCTCGTTCGCTCACAGCCGTTCTCTAGCTGTTGTGCAATGCAGTTTATGCACAGCCAGGCCCCACAGACCTTTTCATGGTTTCCGCCAACCACTTCACACACCTGGGTTTAGTCCATTGACTACACATCGCCCCCCCGATATACCACATTGTTCCAATTCATTCTCTTCCATACACACCTTTTGCCTTCCTGCATGTTCAAGCCACTCATAATATTTTAGACTCCATCTTTCCATTTCTAATTTGGTCTCCCCTTCTCATTTTCCCCTCCATTTCCAACATATATATCATCTTTGTCAATCTCTCCTCACTCATTCTTACCAAATATATCCAAACTATTTCAGAGCACCATTTTCAAATCTCTCAACCTCTCCTCGTATTACCACACCTCTTTCTTAACCTTTTATTACTTACTCAATCAAGCCTCCTCACACAACATATTGTCTTCAAACATTTCATTTGCAACACCTACACCCTCTTTTGCACATCCTCATCTATAGCCCATGACTTATATCCATACAACGTCGTTGGGACCAATAAACCTTCAAACATACCCATTTTTGCTCTCCTGGATAACAACCTATCTTTTTTTCACATTCCTCAATTCTTCCAGGGCCTTTTACCCCATACCCACCCTATGACACATTTCTGCTTCCATGGTTCCATTTGCTGCTATGTCCACTCCCAGGTATATAGAACTCCTCAGTAATTTGAAATTTACCTCATTCAGATTCACACCCATACACTATGCCAGGTACATACAACAAACTTATACCTCTGTTGTTCAAACACTCAGTTTTCCTCTTTACCTTTAAATAATGGCACTGTATGTTCATTCTGCCAATCCTCAGGCAACTTGCCATCATCATCCTGTCACTCACTTCCCTTCCTCACCTACCCACCTCCCACCTTCTGCATGCCACACATTTCTCTTGCACATGCCAGCACTGCTTACCTAAATATCTCCCATTCATCACCCACTCCCCTTGCTTCATTTACTCACCTTTTGCCATACTACATCCAGTCTCTTATGGTATTTCTTCACACACATATCTTTTCCAAGCTCACTTATTCTCACCACCCTCTTTTCACTCATATTGTTCTTTTCCAAAAACTCTTACAAATCTTCACCCTTGCATCCTCCAGGTAGTGGTCATACAACCTGCCAGCTGTCCCTTTCAACAAATTCACATCGAAGAGTCTGTCTTTTGCATGCCCATCATGTAGTATGTAATCCAATAATGCCCTCTGATAATTTTTCCATCCCATTTATACTTCTGTATGTTCCTCTTTTATTAAACCATAACTGGTGAACTCCAGTGCCACTTGTTATCCGTATAGTGCTTAACCCTTAACAGGCCATTGGCAGAGGGCATCTCTATTGCATTGTTTGCATAGGCTTCTGCTTAATGTTCCAACTGACTACATCTACCTAATGCTCCTGCCTTATGTTCCTATGTACTACCTCTACCAAATATTTCTACCAAATGCTTCTTCTGCCTATTCTATTTAAAATTGCCTAATGAATAATTTCTTTGAAAGAGTCATAGTGTTACCTGTAGGAATGGTGAAACAAAGATGCTGGTGAACACGTGACATTGAGTTTATTCACAGACAAACAAGATACACAAGTAAGATTAGTGAGACACGAGGGAGGGTGTTGACTGCCCAGGAACTTATTGTATCTGCTGACAGAGTGCATCATGCTTGTTCAAAACAAAAGGGAGATGAGCATAATATGTTCCATATTAACATAACATGTAGGGTTACATGAGACATAGTATACATAACATGAACTTCCTCCTTCTCCCTCCTGGGGTAGTCCAAACTGGGAAGACTTAGATACTCAGATGTTCCCCAGGCTTATGTCTGCGAGAACTTCGTCTAGGTGGTGTGAAGGGCTGGGAAAAAGGAACATTTATGCTTGTGTGTCACACAGGCTGTTGTTGTCCTCTCCTCACTTGTGTGTGAGGAGGAGGTTGCTGGGCTGACTGGCAAGGTGGCAGAGATGGTGGCCTGGGAATGTGGCCTCAGGAAATGGTGGTTTGTCAAATGCACCTTACCACTTGGGGGCTTGATGTAGTAGTCCCGATGGCAAGTTATACCTGCAGAACTGGAGGAAGGGCTGGATTGAAGTGGGCAGAAACTGGAGTTGAGCCCAGGGCTTCTTTTACTCTCTCAAATGATGTGTGGTGGTTGGGGTTGATAAGAAATCATTCCTAGCACTGAAAAGGGAGTGAGGGTTTCTGCCACTGTTGCAATGCTCAGGGTGAAGTCTGCTAGCTGGTTCATGAGACCCATGAATGACCTGAGGTCTTTGATGTTGGTGGGGGTGGGGAAATCTGCAATTGCACTCACCCTTCCTGGGTCTGCAGTCACACCCTCAGCTGTAATGCCATACCTGCAGAACTTTTCAAACTGGCCGGCATACACAGATGTACTGTGATTCATGGTTATGCCGTGTTTGGAGTATCGTTGAAGACTCTCATAGACACACTGAAGGTGGACTGTGTAGGTTGAGTTCCCGACAAGCACATCATCCACAACCTTGGCACAGTTGTTGATGCCTCCTAGTGTGACTGCTACATCTACAAAATTTGTCCCCTGTGAACACAAATCCCATAGGGCCATGTAGAAACTTGTAACATCCCCACCTGAGTTATGAAGGCAGTGAATATATGTTCCTGCTCCTCTAGCGGAAGCTACCAGTATCCCAGTATTGCATCCGTGATGGTGAAATATTTGGAACTAGGGGCAACCTCCATGACAGTGTTAGAGCAGGATGGGCAGGCTGCAAAACTTGCTGGTTAAGCTTGTTGAGGTCCATGGTGATGTGGACGCCTCTGTTCTGCTTTGGTGTGACCACCATAGGATAACACCACTCTAATACCTTGTCACCTAGTGGCTGGATTTGCACCATTTGCACCAATTGGTCTTACATCTGTGTAGTGTCTGCTCGCCAGGCCAAGGGGATGGCCTGGGGAGTGTGGAGTGCAAAGGGCTGCACCTCCTCCTGCAGGTGGATCTTCATGGGTGGGCCAGACCTAGTCTTTAGCTGTGTTCCCCAATGGAACTCCTCTGGGTTCACCAGGACATCCTTGAAGTCTTCTAGAAGCTTAATGCTGTGGACATTAGGGTTAACATTGGCAGGGTATTTAGCCAGGATGATATTGAGGGGTCTGGCCTCATACCAGAAGAGCAGGGCATCATCAGTGTCATGGAATATGTCTACGGTGGTGTCAGTTGACACATTTCCCAGGGTGAAAATTGTTTTGAATGTTCCCAGAGGTGTCAGTTTACTGCTGTTTGCTTCAAGAACCTCCTTGTCCTGTGGAGAGGAGAGGTCAGACTCGCAGAGACCTAGCTGTTGCAACAGTTGTGGTCCAGTGGCTGTCATTTCTTTGCTGGTGTTGGGCATGCACAACAGAGCCCCTTGACATGGCCCTTCAGGTGAAAACACTCCGATGTTGATTTTGGGCATGCAGCGGTTGGCTGGGGATCTGTTGACATCACTCAGCTTCAGGCAACAGGCAGCTTTACCTATTGGCTTGTTGTTGTTATGGAGTTTCGACAAATCCTGTAGTTTCTTGAAACACTCTTTCTTGAAGTGTCCTGTGTTGCCATAATGGGAGCACTTCTTTCCCCTGGTAAGACACTGCTTTTCTCACCCTAGGGGATGTGCCGGGGCCCCACAGCCATCACACTGTTGAGGGTGAGCTGCTTGTTTGGTGGTTTGCACTGTTGAGTGCTTGCAACGCCTTGACATTTTTTGAAGTCTTCAACTTGCCTGCCAGGTCTGTCTTGGTGTTGTAGGCTGACTTCTCACTGTGGCACAAGGACAGGATGTTGGGCAGTTTAGATGGAGGATTTCGAGCTCCAGTGGTGTCTGTGCTCTACTCAGCGACCAAGGAATGGGTCAGCACCTGTTGAATCATGTCTTGAAATTGCTGTTGCTACTGAAGGAGCTGCTGATGCAACTCTTGGGACTTGTGGGCAGCCTGCTGAGTGGCAAGCTGTTGTTGGGCCTCCATCGTGGCTGCCTGCCTCTCCAGCACTGACATGCTGGTGGCACCAGTCTCCCCCATCACCTCTGAAATCACTTGACAACCTCTTTCTCCTTGCTTGCATGGGTTATTGGGCATGGCAACTCTGGTTGTGGGGACAGTGATTCTCTGTCATTGGGAAAACTCGTTAACAACACTGGTTCATAAGGTGAACAAGGGCAAAGTGTCACCCTTGGGCTGTTAAAATCAGAGCGAGAGATGCCTGGGTAGGTCACAGCAGACTACAGATGGGTGCTGACACTCAGAGCAGGCAGATGGCACAGGTGATGCAAGTCAGCAGCACATAGAGATGGGCTTGTGGGCAGTTATGGCATCCTGTGTTGGCCAGCAATATCTTCTGTCAGTGTATCAGTCTTTTTAAGCTACTCCTTGATCTTACTCACTGTGCCATGAGGGAATGGTGAAACAAAGATGCTGGTGAAGACTTAACACTGAGTTTATTTACAAACAAACAAGATACACAAGCAAGATTAGAGAGACTTGAGGGAGCATGTTAACTGCCTGAGAATTTATTGCTTCTGCTTACGAATGGCATCACACTTGTTCAAAATGAAAGGGAGACGAGCATAATACATTACATATTAACATTACGTGTAGGGGTACAGAAGACTTAGTATACATAAAATCAACTTCCTTCATTACCCATGACCTTTTTAAAGGCTCCTGCAGCCCAAGGCTTTGCTATTTCTAGTAGCTGGAAAATGCGCACTCCTTTGAAGTGAAAAGTTCTTTGATGAGACTGTACTCCCAGTGATACAGCCTTGTCAGAGTTGACTTTTCACTTGTGATGTAACCTCTTGTAGGCAGAGCCCAGTATATGTATATATTTGTTAAAGAGCCACCCTCCCAGCTCAGTCATAAACTCGCGAGACATACACCCATCGTAGGCCACACTCTTGACGGACGTGAGTCACACTTTCCCATCTCCGCTCTGGGTATTACCCGTCCCTACAACATTTCAAACACTTGTTTTGACCTATCCCAAGACCCTTCATGCCCACAATGCAACTACCACAGTGGAGAGACAGAACGCACTACCCAAATAGACATACACACAGCATCACTAAACTTTATGACCTGTGGTCCCACCCAGTGGACATGGCAAGCTCCAGAATGCTGTTGGAGCCTCATGAAGATAGAAGGGACTCCTAGGGCAGGAACTTAATAAGAATATATTTACTTTTGGCTGAATAAGAAATTTATTTGTAGAAAGTTGAGGGATGAGTGGGAGACCTAGGGATGGGAGATTAGTGTAAAAGAGGTTTGGGGTATTAGTGTCTGAATATATTGAAGGGATATTTGTGTCAGAAGTGATAGAAACAAGGAGGAGGGGAGGAACAAAGACAAGAAGAAAGCAAAAAGTTTTTGAGTATTTAGGGCCTGAAGCTGCAGGGAGGTATAAGGTGATGTGTTGTCAGTGGCCTAACCAGGACATACAATGTGGTCAGGGGAAACCATGGAAACATCTGTTGGATTTGGTTGTGGATGGAGGAGGGATGTGATTTTGGCACATTATACATGACAGCTAGAGATTGGATGTGAGCAAATGAGTGCTGTTTCTGTGTTTGTTCCTGTTGCTTCCTCACTGAAGCAGCAAACAAGTATAGGGTTGCATAACTGTGTATGAGGCTGTATCCAGTTGCAAATTGCAACTGAAAATCAGGTACAGTACTTAAATCTTTTGTTCTATTAATGCATTTACCTGGTTGCTGCAGTGTTGTTATACTCTTTTTAGTTAGAGAATTTATACCATTGTTTGATGTGTAATGCTAGTTTATTCATTGATTAATGCTGGACCTTTTTCAGCTCACAAGTAATTTTGGGAATTTTATTTAATACTGAAGTTCATTTTCTCCATCTTGATAACTAAATTCTTCATGCTTTATATATCATGCTGTACTGTATTGTAGGACAAAAAGATTCAGAGTAGGTATTGTGTCTTTTCATTCATGGATCAGTGCAGAGTATTTGAATTTAGAGAAAATTTCGTAATTCTGTAACATTATTTATGTCATGTTTGTAAAGAGATCATGTAACAGTAGATCTTAAATTCAATTTTAATTTTTCCTCCATTTAGAATTAAAAGATGAGATGAAGAACATGACTGAAATGGAGAAGAAAATGATGATGAGAGAAATGATGATGAATATGACAGAAAGTGAGAAGGAAATGATGATGAATATGACAGAAAGTGAGAAGGAAATGATGATGAAAGAAATGATAAGCATGGGAGGAACTGAGAAAGAAATGGATATGACAGAGATTGAGGAACCAGCTAGGAACATGACTGCATTGGCAGTAGAGGAAAGGACAAGTGAGGTGGATACAGAGATGGAGGAAGAAGAAATATTGAGTACTGTAATGCCGGATGGAGAAATGCTGGTGCATACCCACTCTCCTGAGAATATGAATGAAGGCCATACTCATAAACACACTCATAGAGATGGAACCCACACCCACAATGATACTGCTGAAGATGGTCAAGTAGTTGACCATGCTCATGCACGGGATATGAGTGATTGGCAGATCCAGAACCATGATATATTCAATGGAACACACAACCATACCCATTCCCATGAAAATGGCATAATACATACTCATCCTCATCACCACAACATGGATAATTCCCATGACCATGAACATGACATGGATATGTTGCACACTCAGGCGCATGCTCATAAAGATGGTGAGAATGAATGGCAAATCCAGAACCATGATACCCTCAGTGGAACTCACAATCATACTCATACCCATGAAAATGGCATAACACATATCCATCCTCATCTCCACAACAATAACAATGCTCATGAACATGATGTGGATGAGTTGCGCTCCCCTGAACACATGCATTCTCATGATCATGGTATGGATGACACCCATACCCATGAACACACACATAGAGAAGGTACAGACCTTACCCATCCTCATGAACAGGATGTTACCCAGGATCACACTAATGACACTCACATTCACATGCACACACACAAAGATGGCACAACACTCAACCATCCTCATGATCATAGTGTAGATGAAACCCAAGAGCAGGAACATCCTCAAGAAGAAATCCACAACCACACACATATGCATAAAGATGGAGTCATCCATACTCACCCACATGACCATGAAATGGATGATCACAACCATACCCATAGCAGTGGCATGGACCATACTCACACAATTGATGGTATGGATAATTTCCAAAACCAAACCCACTTAAATGTACTTGAAAAGAAAAATAGGGCTGAAGACCTGGGAACTCATGACCTAAATATCTTGGAAGTAATAGCCCTCAATGCTACTACGGTGGTAATTAGATTGGCAGTGTCAGAATTGGTTATGAATAAGATCATCTCACCTGACAATCAACAAATCTTGGTCCTCTATAGCCCCGATTCCCTCACGTGGTCAGAGAGAAACATATCAACTAGTGATGTTATAAAAGAAAACTTTAATGAAATTGCCTTATTCCTCAATGACCTTCAGCCATCTACACCGTATCAGTTCCGAGTGGTGTTCCAGGACTTTGTCAGTTCGACTTCAAAAGCAACACTGATGGATGGCACTATAAATGCTGGTAAGTTTCGAGACTGCAACAGAAAAGCATTGTTTGCTAAGTAATGCATGTTTAAGTTTGTTTTGTTTTTTGTTAGTAGCTACAGCATTAGATGCATGATTCATATATATTTGTGATTCTTAAAAGAATTTCTTGTAGCTTATTACTCAAATATATAATATAGAATAAGTGAACATTGCTTGCATGTAGATTTGTTTTATGAATTAATTTTGTTTCAAATGCATGCAAGCTCATCTAAAGTGTATTGTATCACAAATATGTCTGGACTCTCACACTGCGTAATACTCCTGTATACCTTTTTCCTTCTTGTAACACTAATTAAGGAATTAGAATGTAAATAAGTTGTGATCAAAAACTGGTTAACAACTTGTCATCACACATAGCACAGACCAACTGCATACAGTACATAGGTTTTTTAGATTTATTTTGTCTATTCTTTGAAACCATATTTTTGAAGGCTACATTACTGAGTACTCCTTCCTAAGGAAATAACATCTCACAGACCATTGTTCATACCTTCATTATTTTGTATTATAAGTGGATAAGAGTGAGTGCTCAAATTACAGAGGTATAAGTTTGTTGAGTATTCCTGGTAAATTATATGGGAGGGTATTGATTGAGAGGGTGAAGGCATGTACAGAGCATCAGATTGGGGAAGAGCAGTGTGGTTTCAGAAGTGGTAGAGGATGTGTGGATCAGGTGTTTGCTTTGAAGAATGTATGTGAGAAATACTTAGAAAAGCAAATGGATTTGTATGTAGCATTTATGGATCTGGAGAAGGCATATGATAGAGTTGATAGAGATGCTCTGTGGAAGGTATTAAGAATATATGGTGTGGGAGGAAAGTTGTTAGAAGCAGTGAAAAGTTTTTATCGAGGATGTAAGGCATGTGTACGTGTAGGAAGAGAGGAAAGTGATTGGTTCTCAGTGAATGTAGGTTTGCGGCAGGGGTGTGTGATGTCTCCATGGTTGTTTAATTTGTTTATGGATGGGGTTGTTAGGGAGGTGAATGCAAGAGTTTTGGAAAGAGGGGCAAGTATGAAGTCTGTTGGGATGAGAGAGCTTGGGAAGTGAGTCAGTTGTTGTTCGCTGATGATACAGTGCTGGTGGCTGATTCATGTGAGAAACTGCAGAAGCTGGTGACTGAGTTTGGTAAAGTGTGTGGAAGAAGAAAGTTAAGAGTAAATGTGAATAAGAGCAAGGTTATTAGGTACAGTAGGGTTGAGGGTCAAGTCAATTGGGAGGTGAGTTTGAATGGAGAAAAACTGGAGGAAGTGAAGTGTTTTAGATATCTGGGAGTGGATCTGGCAGTGGATGGAACCATGGAAGCGGAAGTGGATCATAGGGTGGGGGAGGGGGCGAAAATTCTGGGGGCCTTGAAGAATGTGTGGAAGTCGAGAACATTATCTCGGAAAGCAAAAATGGGTATGTTTGAAGGAATAGTGGTTCCAACAATGTTGTATGGTTGCGAGGCGTGGGCTATGGATAGAGTTGTGCGCAGGAGGATGGATGTGCTGGAAATGAGATGTTTGAGGACAATGTGTGGTGTGAGGTGGTTTGATTGAGTGAGTAACGTAAGGGTAAGAGAGATGTGTGGAAATAAAAAGAGCGTGGTTGAGAGAGCAGAAGAGGGTGTTTTGAAGTGGTTTGGGCACATGGAGAGGATGAGTGAGGAAAGATTGACCAAGAGGATATATGTGTCGGAGGTGGAGGGAGCAAGGAGAAGAGGGAGACCAAATTGGAGGTGGAAAGATGGAGTGAAAAAGATTTTGTGTGATTGGGGCCTGAACATGCAGGAGGGTGAAAGGAGGGCAAGGAATAGAGTGAATTGGAGCGATGTGGTATACCAGGGTTGACGTGCTGTCAGTGGATTGAATCAAGGCATGTGAAGCGTCTGGGGTAAACCATGGAAAGCTGTGTAGGTATGTATATTTGCGTGTGTGGACGTATGTATATACATGTGTATGGGGGGAGTTGGGCCATTTCTTTCGTCTGTTTCCTTGCGCTACCTCGCAAACGCGGGAGACAGCGACAAGTATAAAAAAAAAAAAAAAGTGCTGAGATCATTATATTGTATGTAGCATTTATTATGAATCATTTTCTTGGTTACTTTAGACCTAAGATTGTTACACGAATAAGTGTACATATATTTTTTTGTCAGATCCCTCAATCTCTCTTCACCCATATAGTTCCCCATTTAGTCATTCAAGCCATATGGCTGACAGGTGAGGTAGGCAGACATTCAACAGAAAATGCGTTAGTCACACATATTGCATTTGAGAAACAAATGCAATGTCCTAAGAGGACATGCGACAAAACTACTGAAGAACTGTTTTAACTGCCTACTGAAATTGTACCTCCATGCCCTATATGTCATCATGCTGACACATTCCTCCACCTTAGCCTATTGCACTTTTTGCTTCGTACTGTTGTCAGGTCAGTGAGAATGAGCTTTGCTCTGATCAAAGCTGATTTTTTTTAAGTTTAGTGTGAATAGCGATATATGTAGTAATGATGATATTTTGTATTCACCACAGCATAACAGTGCATATTCTTGGATCAAAGCTGGGTCCTACAGTGGAACATGGTTTATCAATTGTGTTTCATCATGCTACATATATAATGGTAATGTTGTGGATCTTATGATTTCCATTCAGTAAATGTTGCCAACAGCTAATGAGAACATTTTGTTTTTGAAGTGAAAGATGTGTGCCTTCCTTTGACATCACTAAAGACCCACAGAAAGAGACATGGTGTATTGATGATTTATTGTAGGGCTCTAGAAGAACCCCTTAGTGATCTACTAAATAACCTAACCATGCACTAACCCTCTGGAAGGCATGGGGTTACAGAAAGATCTATGATGCATGAAGCAGTACATGCTGATGTGTCTTTTTTCGTACAATGTCATTTCCTGTGACATCTCCAGCAATATAGCACATGCTGGTATATCTTATTTGTACATTGTTTTCTCCTGTGACATGTCAAGCTGCATAGTAATGCTGATGTGTCCTTAACTGTACAAGGTTTTTTAAGACATAAGCAGCAAAACTGGTGCTGATTTGTATGTTGTTGCACAAAGTCTTTCCAAGGCCTATCAAGCACAGCACATACTAATATGTCTTTAACCATACAGGGGTTCTCCTATAACATGTCTGTGAGCATAACACATGCTGATCTGTCTTTACTGGTACAGTGTCTTTTTTTGTTGCACTTAAGAGTGCAACACTTGCTAATGTGTCTTTGCCCATACATCGTTTTTTCTAATCCACGTCAAGGATCACAGCGCATGTTGACATATCTTTGTCTGTAAAGTGTCTCTTCCTGTGATTTATCAGGCAGTGCACCATATTCTGACATTTTTTTGTCTGTAAAATTCTTCTCTGGTGCAGGAAGCAGCACAGTGCATATAGGAGTTTGGTGATGTAGATATGGATATTTTTGATGCATGTGTCTGTTTGGCCATATTTTTTGCAGTAGCAGTTATTTTGCTGTTTGGCATTAGATATGAAGTATGAATTTATCTTTAAGTCTGATTGGGTGCAACAGACAGTTGCATGGAGAGTGGATTATACAGAACGTCAGGTGGTAAAGATAGTTTTCTTCTTTGCTCTGACACATGTATGATATTAAGTGATCATGTTGCTGTCATTATGAATGAATATGTATGGGTTGATTCATCATGATCATAATAACACAGTGATCATTCTCTTCTGTTATCATTTATGATTCATGTACCAGCATTTTAGTAGGAACATTTGGATACTGGTGAAAGCCAACATAACAAATGCTATTTATATATCTGAGGATGCTTATAGTGGATAATTCTATATGTATTATCTTTTTACTAGGACCCTGGGAGTCATGTATAATGTCAGATGCATTCTTTGGGTAACCTTTGGTTCTGTAGTTGCTTTTGCATCAGATACTGACATGGCTTCTTAAGAGAATTTTAAGTAGTACTATAATGGAAATTATGTTACTTGTAATGATTCTGACTGCATTAGATTTGACAATACCGTCGCTTTCATTGTGAATGAATTATACATAATGTTAGGTTGTGGGTTAGTCCATGCATACCATAGCACATGCAGGTCATAACTTGATAACAAGTGACATCCAGTACTGAAGTGATGGAAATGATATGCATATATGTCATTTTCGCATACTACAGTTAGCTTGAGTTGTACAGACCTTTGGAAGAAACAGTGTCGGGATTGCATTATATTTTGAATAACCCTATGCTGCAAAATTGGTTTACTTTCCCCTCTTTTATAGGTATTACTTTGGTTTTTGCTTCAGAGAGCTAGCTGCTTTTGTTCCCCCACTGCTAGCTAGACTATGCTATACTCAGCAATTTGATGCATCACATGATTACTGTGTGGCTATTTGTAACTTATGGGTGGGCCATTTTGATAACTGTTACTTTTCCTACACCTCAAAGCTTTGGGGCTACCTGCCATCTAATGTCTTACAATGGAATACAAAGGAATTCAATCAGCAACAGACTATTGGGTTCTTTCCTAATAAAAATGACCTGGCACTTTTTAAAAGACTAGCTTTTCACTTCCTCCAAAATTTGTAGATATTTTCTATTTTCTCTTCTTTTTCCCTTTCATTAACCTCTCCATATTTCATCAAAGGCCAGGCCTTGATTTGGACTTTCATCCATGACTGGAGACTCCAACACAGAAAAGAAAAAAGGAAAAAGGTTTGATCTTAGTGCGAAATATTGGTCAGATAAATTTTGAAGCTCAGCATAATGTTTAAAAATCTCTGGAGGTCACTCATTGCATGCCTAGCCTACCTTCCTCTCAAGAGATTAACTCACTTTGCAATGACTTTTGAGCATTTAAGACCGGGTGGTAGCCACATGACACCATGGATAGGGCAAGTAATACAGCAGTGTTTTTGAGAAGTTTATTCACTCTTCAAGGCACATCATAGTTATGTTTGATGTGTGATAAACATGATTGGCATTTTTCATTATGTATTTGCATGTCTTGTTCATGTGAGCCATATATCTTCACTGGCTTTATAGAGAATTACATAGGGAAGTGAGGATTCTTGCTGACTTTTTCATTAGTTTTTTTTTTGACATTTAGTTGCTAGTCAGATATATTGGTAGATGTAAAAAATTTTATGTAAGATTTATTTATACACTACTGTATAAGTACTTACCTGCACCTTTGTGTTGTTGAGGGAAACGATATTATACTGTTCTTTTTTTCTTTTTTTATTATGATGGCAAGGAGCATTTTATTTGAACTGTGACTCATATATCTTGTTAGTATAAATAATTTCAGTTTTACGGAGCTGTTTACAGTATGTTATTGATGTGAGAAATATATAGGGCACATACAGTATTATATTATATGTTTTACCTCTTATAGTGGAACTATATTTTAAACTATTTGTTTCATGAGTACACAAAAACTTCACTGATCAGTGTCAGTTTGTTTTTTGTAACAGCATACTTATATATACCGTCTGCTTTGCTTGAAGCTAGTCTTTAATTTTGATTTTGCATATCGTGTAAAATAAGCAGATCATTGTGCAAACCATGCAATCAGTAGACCAGGCATGTTAGTATCCAAGTGTCAGTCTAGTAATTCTGAATGTCTTTAAAACTTGGGACTATTGAGCTCTTGACAGTATTTTGTTGTAATTTCTATGGCATATAGCAAAAATTTTAGTTTAATGGACCTTGTAAGTTTCCCATTGTCTGCTTCTTCAAACACTGCTGTAATTATCATGAAAAGGTAAATAAACACACTGAAAATAAAGCCACACTTCTTACAGTAAATTGCTTTTCATACAAATGGAAAAAGATTGAGTGAACACACTGAAAATAGAGCCATGCTCCTCATAATAGATTGTTTCATTTGAGAGTGAAAAAGAGTTTAATGATCAGTCCGGAAAGGAAAAGATTTAATGAATGAAACTTTTTTTTTTATATTATTGATGCTGTCTTGCTAACGAGGGAAATGGTTTACAAGTATAAAAGATGACAGATATATAAATGGAGAAAAAAATTGTAATGAGTTCACTTAGGTCATTCATAATACAGTATTGTACTAAGTCAGCTAGAAGACACTGTTGTTGTATCCTGTGAATACAACATTTAAGCTTTTTATAGATATATGGATAGCAGGCTGTGGTTTTGATGCATCACTCATGACAACAAGAGGATGGATGTGAGCAAATGTGGCCTTTCTTCCTGTGTTCCTGGTACTACCTCACTGATGCAGGAAACCAATCAAGTGTTATAAAAAGAGATGTATAATGAAAAAATAGAGATATTGATGATTTGTGCTATCATTTAACTCATCAAGGAATTTTTTCCTGTTACTGAAAAGTCATAAGGTTTTCGTGTACTCAAGTACTGCATTTTATACCAATTGCTGAAATTGCAGTAGGAACAATTGGGTTAGTCACTTAAGTCACAATGATAAGTTTTGTGGTTCATGTGTAACTGATTAAAGAATGGCAGACTTAATTTAGATATTGTAGAGCCCGGCATCAAATGTGGTTTGTTGTAGGTATTGCTGAAGTGACTTCATCCCATGTTGGGTGTGTTGCTGGTATGGAGTTTACGGAGGACACAGAATGCGGTCGTCACTGTATGTGTGAAGCTGATGGCCAGGTGATCTGCAAGCCTCGATGTCCTCATTATGAAGTTGCACAGCTCTCCAACACCACTTGTACCCTTGTGCCCAATCCTGACGACCCTTGTTGTACCATACCAGACTGCCTCATGAATCTCTTCAGTGATAATGTAATTGAAAAGTTTGCAAACTTTACAAATGATCCTTCAGTAGATTTTGAGCATAGTGTGGGTACCATGAATAAGACCAACAGTGCACATGAAGATGAAAGTAGTGTAATAATGCACAAGTCTCAAGATAGAAACCATGGGTCTGATATGTTTCATTTGGTCCCACACAGAGCTCCAGATGATACTATATTTATCAGTGAAACCCATGCTGAGCAAGATAATGTTACAGAGAGTTCTCATCCAGTCAGGAATACTCTCATCCCTGGAGAAGATGTTGCATCTGAGAGACCATGGAAATCTTTCACCTCTTTAAATGATTTGCTTAGCAAACATAATCAGCTTGGAACTTTTCCTCATGGTCCCTCAACTACGTCAACTCCTAAGCAAGATAGAAATTCAGACATCAGTAAAAATCTGACAAAAGAAGCTTTCCCTAATTTGCCTGACAATTTAAATCATTTAACTGCATCCCAGCAGAATACCTCACTTTTATCAGCTATGGATGTGAAAGACACTGAAGTCACTGAAACTGTAAGGGAAATATCCACTCCACTTCAATCCATACCAAGGAAAAACTCTGAATCTCTTGCTGAAACAGAGGATCATGACTCTTTTCATTTACCTGGAGTTGAAACAGAGGAGTACTCAAATACTTCATCACTTTTACTATCAAATGGAAATTTTACCTATCAACCTAATGATAATGAAGAAGGCACTCCATTATATTTACCCACTAATATAGGTGAAAATGAAGTTAGCTTATCTCCACATCGAAATGAATCACCACATTCAACATTATTTGATGATTATCAGTTAGATTTGTCTACCCCAAGTGATGAAATAAAGAGTAACATTTCACTTGGTTTGCAAGGCAATGACTCTGTTGTTGAATCTCCAGACTTCACAAAAGTTGAACTTTCACAGGGTAGTGCCATCTTATTGAATGATTCTGCTCACCTTCCTTATCAACATAGTAACGATAGTAGTCCCTTTTTGATTGATTACAAAGAAAATGCACATCTACCCATTGAGGATAGAGAAGGCTCATATTTACCAATTGAAAATAGTGAAAATATATCCTTTACACACAAGAAAGATATATCCCCTCCTAATGAGAAGGAAGAAGATTCACATATACCTGAAGTTGATAGTTTTCACGTACCTAGTGAGCACATTATACATTTCCACTCAACCAATTCTGAGCCTTCTCATCTTCATAGAGAAAACAGAACTCTTACAAATCAGTTAAAAGAACAAAGACCACCACATTCATTTGTACCAACTGCTACCGAAGATCTAGTTCATCACATTAGTGAAGAGGCTCCTGTTGTCGTGGGAGGAGATTCATTTACACCCATCAACAACAAGACTGACATACTTGGCAGAATTAAAGGTATTCACACTGTAGAAAAATTATTTGGGCCAAGTGGCAGGGAACATACAACTGCTTTTACTGAAGCTTTGGCAAGGATATTTCTTGCATTTTCTGTTAAATGTTGGGTGACTAGATGTAGCCTAGTCAGCTGGTATGCACCTAAGATGTAGTTCAGTAAGGTTTGATAAGGTTTAGTTCCACCAAGAAATGAAAAATTAACATATATGAAAAAATGCTAAGAAGGATCAGTCTTGCATTTCAGAAATACACAAGCTTCAGGATTGATGGGATGCAGAAACATATGGGTCCATTGCCTTAGGCATTATCTGTGAATTACACTGCAATGTATTGAGGATAGTGGGGTAATTTGCTTTGTGCGTATGCTTATTGTTTAAGTTTGTTTGCTTATTTTATAGTTCTGTAGAATTTTAGATGACTGTTATTGCACTGATTCAGAGTGTGGGCCTGTGATGGCAGTTGTTGATATACTAGCTTTTACTAACTGTAATAGTGATGATTGCAAACATTCTAAGTAGTCTTATCCTTGCAAATTTTAGCCTTTGATCTGCTTATTTATCCATGTTCAATTAGTAGATACATTGTGTTTTTCCTGAATTAACTATTTAACTTCCAATTTAGTGTGCATGTTGAATACATTACAAAATAAGATGATTGTCTTGCTATTCTGTATATATTGAAAGCATTACAAACACAGTATAAGGTTTTTGGAAACAATACTTTGCATGTTCCTTATCTCCTCACCATTTGTTTGAAATTTGTTGGTAGATAGTATTAAGAGATAAAGAATGAAAAAGAGAGAAAAATAAGCTATGAAAAGAATCCTAAGAAAGTTACATACATGAAAGTCTGTTAAGATTATATGACTGTATGAAATGTGCAGAAATACAGATAGTGGCATGAAAGAGAAATTATTTTACAGCTAAGAGTTTGAAGGGGAAGAGTTTTAGTGAAAATGAAATGATCCAATTCAGTGTGTGGCCTTTAGGTATTCCAGATGATGGTGCCAAGGGAATGGCTAATGATTATATGCTGTGAAAAGGTTTAGTTTGTAAGGAGAAAATGATGAATGAAGTCACACACCTCACTTAGTAAATCAACTTGATGTGCAAAATGATTACTTATGAAGTGCTGTTGCAGTGAGAGAGATTGTTCCCTTTGTCATGCGCTGTATTGATTGAGAATGCACATGGACACAGTAATTTGTAAAGTGGTATGCATGTTTTCCACTTGTTTTGTAAAAGATTTGTTTTACATGTAGATTTGTAGCATGTAAGTGGATTGCACACTGATTTCATTACAGCACATTTTCTACAAGAATGAGGGATTTGCACTTCTCTTGCAACTAATTTTACCAGATTACTGCTAAACACTCTCTTGAAACTCCAGTTAATTGTAGGTGTTTGTATAAATGTAATGAAACTAGGAGAAAAATGTAGATATTCACTCCCAAATTTTGTAATGGAATTATTTAAAAGCAGAAAGTAATTGTCCATATCACTGTTATGGTTGCTGTAGTGCCTCAATTCAGTAGATTATCAGAGTGATCATTTGGTTCCTTGATCATTTCTTTGGTTTACTTGGGTTTGATGGTGAATAGTAATTGATGATATGTAGGGTTATTGTAATTATTCTGAAGAAAGATGAATCACATGAGATAATCATTGACTATGGCAATAATATAAAACCTAATAAAAAATCTAGATGGTGTCGATGGTGTGGATGTTGATACTTCGATGAAGTGTTCGCACAAGGGACGTTACTACAAGCCCGGGCAAGAATTCTATGAAGAGTGTTCCCATTCCTGCATCTGTACTGAAAGTTTAGAAGTTCATTGTGCTGCCATTGAGTGTCCAGTTACCTTTGGCCTAGAGCTCATTGATCCTAACTGCCTTGAATGGGATCTTGATCCTGATTATGTTCCTACGCCACCAAAGTATGTTTTTTACGATTTTCATTACTGTTCCTGTCTTTCTTTTGATACTTTTATCATTATGTTAGTACTTCACCCTGCCATATAATAGTATACAGGAAAAAATAACCTTAATACAGCAAATGTTAAAAGACTGTGACTTGTACCTGTTTTTTAGTAATTGATAAATGCTTTAGGAATAATACAACACATGTACAAGTTATGTCACCTAGGTTTGAGTGGAAGGCTTGGTAGTTTTTGCAGGATGCTTATGAGTTTATTGTAAACTGAAGTGATCTTTACCATTTCAACATATTTGACTAGGCTAGCCTTTTTTCCTGCAGAGGTACCAGTATAAAAGGAATTTGGGCTTAAAAAATGTTTGCATTATCTTATTTTATTTCATTTATGGAGTGTGTAGAAAAAGGGAGGTAACTGTCTCTGTGATTCTATAATAGTGGTGTTTTATAGATGAGAATCTTGAGCCATAAATGTGAACAAACAAAAAAGGGTGAATGTGTTGGGAATTTGATGCCCAAGGTTGTGAGATAGGTTGATTGAATAAGGAATGACATCTTGAAAGGGAGGTATGATAGTAAATGGAGTATGTTTGAAAAAGCTAAGCAGGATGTGTTGAAATTATTTGGACATATGGAGAGGATGAGTGAGGAGAGACTAAAAGGATAAGTGTGTCAGACATAGAGAAAACCAGGAGGGAGAGGTGACTGAGGATGAGATAGAAGGACGTGGTGGAAGAGTTTGAGATATTGGGGGCCTGAACATGCAGGAGGATGTGAGGCATACTTGGAATAGAGTGAATTAGAGCATGTGAGGCATACTTGGAATAGAGGGAATTAGAGCAATGTGGTAAACAAGTAGTGATGTGCTGTCAGTGGGCTTAACCAGGGCATGTGGAGTGGTCCAAGGAAATCACAGAAAAGTCCTTGAGGTTTGGCTGTGGATAGGGGGCTCTGGTTTTAGTACATGAGACATGACAGTCAGAGAGAGGGTGTGAGCTAATGTGTGTCGTTTCTTCTTCTGTTCAGGCCTGGTGAACAAGTGTATAAGCTAAGAGATATGGATATTTTTCACAATAAATTCAAATAAACTCACCAGTAAACCAATTGATTGGAATAATAACTTTCCTTCATCCTTCTGGTCAAACGCTTATATAATTTATATCATTTGATGTGATTTGTTCTATTGATTTTTTTGTCCGATTATTTTCCAAACAAATATGCAAGCTTGTTTGTTCTCTTAAATACTCATCACCTTGTTATCCTTCCCAGATGTTGTCCTCAGGTGAAGTGTATCTCCTCCTCGGCATGTCAGTACGTGGGTCAAACTTTCGACAATTATGAACAAATCCCTCGGGAGATAACAGGTTGCTCTCAAGTATGCACTTGTAATTATGGCAATGTAACCTGTCGTGATCTTTGTGAACCTGTACCCCCCAGCCCTCCTCTGGACCTGAGCTGTGATCCTAAAGATGCTGTACTCATCACCCTTCCTGGAGAAACTTGTTGTAGATCCTGGCAGTGTGCTGCCCATTCCGCTGCTGGTAAGTAACCATATTGATAAGTCAAAAGAGAAATATTTTTTTGCTTTACAGGTACTTCAGCTTAATTTCTAAATGCCTTTGATCTTTCATCATTTATACTGTTGTATTTGAATCTTTTATCTGTAACTACATTCCTGTTTATTTCGACTGGTTTTAAAGTGCATAAAGCCTCACAAGAACATATGTGAGCATGGTCTTCTTTATTCCCAGAGAATTCTATATGTGTTCATTTGGAATGCACAGTTGAGTGAGTTCATATAATTTTGTAACCAGACAGTTATATCAAGTTAAAGTTAATATGTTCTCCAGAATCTTTTTAATGTTCTTGAGTGAATTTTAATCCTCGATATGCTTTTGTTTGAAGTCTAGATGTACTGAAAAGTTGACCAAGTTTGTGATGACAATATACATTGAACTTAGTAAAGATATTACGTATACTAGCCTAATGAAAGCCCTTTAAGCCTTTCAGGCTAGTGTTAGGTCTGCTGGCAGTTTTGATGCCTTCAGTACCATCGTAGTGCCTGTGATGTTGACTTAGCTTGCTTTGCTTGCTTTTTGCTTCACTCTGTATTATGAAGAAGCTAAAAAGAAATTTTAGAGAATAGGTTATAGTGATGGGTGATTTGAATGCAAAGGTGAGTAATGTGGCAGTTGAGGGAATAATTGGTATGCATGGGGTGTTCAGTGTTGTAAATGGAAATGGTGAAGAGCTTGTAGATTTATGTGCTGAAAAAGGACTGATGATTGGGAATACCTGGTTTAAAAAGCGAGATATACATAAGTATACTTATGTAAGTAGGAGAGATGGCCAGAGAGCGTTATTGGATTACGTGTTAATTGACAGGCGCGCGAAAGAGAGACTTTTGGATGTTAATGTGCTGAGAGGTGCAACTGGAGGGATGTCTGATCATTATCTTGTGGAGGCTAAGGTGAAGATTAGTATGGGTTTTCAGAAAAGAGGAGTGAATGTTGGGGTGAAGAAGGTGGTGAGAGTAAGTGAGCTTGGGAAGGAGACCTGTGTGGGGAAGTACCAGGAGAGACTGTGTACAGAATGGAAAAAGGTGAGAACAATGGAAGTAAGGGGAGTGGGGGAGGAATGGGATGTATTTAGGGAATCAGTGATGGATTGCGCAAAAGATGCTTGTGGCATGAGAAGAGTGGGAGGTGGGCTGTTTAGAAAGGGTAGTGAGTGGTGGGATGAAGAAGTAAGAGTATTAGTGAAAGAGAAGAGAGAGGCATTTGGACGATTTTTGCAGGTAAAAAATGCAATTGAGTGGGAGAAGTATAAAAGAAAGAGACAGGAGGTCAAGAGAAAGGTGCAAGAGGTGAAAAAAAGGGCAAATGAGAGTTGGGGTGAGAGACTATCAGTAAATTTTAGGGAGAATAAAAAGATGTTCTGGAAGGAGGTAAATAGGGTGCGTAAGACAAGGGAGCAAATGGGAACTTCAGTGAAGGGCGCAAATGGGGAGGTGATAACAAGTAGCGGTGATGTGAGAAGGAGATGGAATGAGTATTTTGAAGGTTTGTTGAATGTGTCTGATGACAGAGTGGCAGATATAGGGTGTTTTGGTCGAGGTGGTGTGCAAAGTGAAAGGGTTAGGGAAAATGATTTGGTAAACAGAGAGGAGGTAGTAAAAGCTTTGCGGAAGATGAAAGCCGGCAAGGCAGCAGGTTTGGATGGTATTGCAGTGGAATTTATTAAAAAAGGGGGTGACTGTATTGTTGACTGGTTGGTAAGGTTATTTAATGTATGTATGACTCATGGTGAGGTGCCTGAGGATTGGCGGAATGCGTGCATAGTGCCATTGTACAAAGGCAAAGGGGATAAGAGTGAGTGCTCAAATTACAGAGGTATAAGTTTGTTGAGTATTCCTGGTAAATTATATGGGAGGGTATTGATTGAGAGGGTGAAGGCATGTACAGAGCATCAGATTGGGGAAGAGCAGTGCGGTTTCAGAAGTGGTAGAGGATGTGTGGATCAGGTGTTTGCTTTGAAGAATGTATGTGAGAAATACTTAGAAAAGCAAATGGATTTGTATGTAGCATTTATGGATCTGGAGAAGGCATATGATAGAGTTGATAGAGATGCTCTGTGGAAGGTATTAAGAATATATGGTGTGGGAGGCAAGTTGTTAGAAGCAGTGAAAAGTTTTTATCGAGGATGTAAGGCATGTGTACGTGTAGGAAGAGAGGAAAGTGATTGGTTCTCAGTGAATGTAGGTTTGCGGCAGGGGTGTGTGATGTCTCCATGGTTGTTTAATTTGTTTATGGATGGGGTTGTAAGGGAGGTAAATGCAAGAGTCCTGGAAAGAGGGGCAAGTATGAAGTCTGTTGGGGATGAGAGAGCTTGGGAAGTGAGTCAGTTGTTGTTCGCTGATGATACAGCGCTGGTGGCTGATTCATGTGAGAAACTGCAGAAGCTGGTGACTGAGTTTGGTAAAGTGTGTGGAAGAAGAAAGTTGAGAGTAAATGTGAATAAGAGCAAGGTTATTAGGTACAGTAGGGGTGAGGGTCAAGTCAATTGGGAGGTGAGTTTGTATGGAGAAAAACTGGAGGAAGTGAAGTGTTTTAGATATCTGGGAGTGGATCTGTCAGCGGATGGAACCATGGAAGCGGAAGTGGATCATAGGGTGGGGGAGGGGGCGAAAATTTTGGGAGCCTTGAAAAATGTGTGGAAGTCGAGAACATTATCTCGGAAAGCGAAAATGGGTATGTTTGAGGGAATAGTGGTTCCAACAATGTTGTATGGTTGCGAGGCGTGGGCTATGGATAGAGATGTGCGCAGGAGGATGGATGTGCTGGAAATGAGATGTTTGAGGACAATGTGTGGTGTGAGGTGGTTTGATCGAGTAAGTAACGTAAGGGTAAGAGAGATGTGTGGAAATAAAAAGAGCGTGGTTGAGAGAGCAGAAGAGGGTGTTTTGAAATGGTTTGGGCACATGGAGAGAATGAGTGAGGAGAGATTGACCAAGAGGATATATGTGTCGGAGGTGGAGGGAACGAGGAGAAGAGGGAGACCAAATTGGAGGTGGAAAGATGGAGTGAAAAAGATTTTGTGTGATCGGGGCCTGAACATGCAGGAGGGTGAAAGGAGGGCAAGGAATAGAGTGAATTGGAGTCATGTGGTATACAGGGGTTGACGTGCTGTCAGTGGATTGAATCAAGGCATGTGAAGCGTCTGGGGTAAACCATGGAAAGCTGTGTAGGTATGTATATTTGCGTGTGTGGACGTGTGTATGTACATGTGTATGGGGGGGGGGTTGGGCCATTTCTTTCGTCTGTTTCCTTGCGCTACCTCGCAAACGCGGGAGACAGCGACAAAGTATAAAAAAAAAAAAAAAAAAAAAAAAAAAAAGGTTAGCTATATTTAACAGTAAAATATTGAAACTTCTAGTGTCCCCAAAGCTATGTTTAACAGTAAAATATTGGGATTCATAGTATTCCAGATTTCTATTTTTCACTAAAAAGAACTCATAGTATTCACTTACCACTTATAGATAGTTCATAGCGAGGAGCTTTTAGATGTAAATACATAATTTGAAAAAAAAAATCAAATTACAGATCATTAAAAAGTCCAACAGTACAGATTTTCCTTCTTATGAAGCTGTCTCTAGTCATACACCTATTCTTAAGCAGAGATGTTTTGGAGTTTTAGAAAGTTCCAAAACTTTGAGGTGTAGAGAAAGTAACTGTTATCAAAATGGCCCACCTTTGAGTTGCCAATAGCCACAAAGTAATCATGTGATGCAGCAGCTTATCAAGTCTTGCATGGTCTAGCTAGTGATGGGGGCACACAAGCAGCCACTTCTCAGGAATAAAAACCAGAGTAATACCAACAGAAGAGGGAAAGTGAGCCAACATTGTGGTGTAGGGCAAGTGGGTCGAGTTTAGACATAACCTCACCTGTAATCAAGCTCTTCTGAGACTACAAAAATGCAGCATAATGTTTTTTGGGCTTTCTATCCCAATGAATAATGTCAGTACTAAGAAAAATTTATTCCTCAACTGTTTAGTTAATCATTCACCTAGTTCATGCATTGTGCCTCTGATACATAGAAAAAAATATCTTTGAGATTATGATCTACTCCAGATAGAAAAACTATCAGCTCATAGCAGGTGTTCCTAATAGCTACATACTATTTATATTTGGTTCTCCTGTGCTAGATGACATATGATAGGTTGATCAAGAAGATATATGATAGTGTATGATAGTTGAAGTTATGTGGAGAAGATGCAGACCGCAGAACAGATGGGAGTGCAGTGCATGAGTTGTTTAGGGGCTAGAGGCATTGCATCTGAGGATGCTAGAGGAATTCTTGTCTCTCATGTGCAGAGTGATTGTTTTGATGTAAAGATTGAGTTATGAATGTAAATATTAAGTGCAAGTTAAGTGAAATATTAAGAAGTGGACACATTGTATGGAAGCCCCAGTTAACTTTAGCATATCGGACATTAGCTGAGGTTGTGTATGAATAATTGAGGAACTGTTTTCTTATTCCATACCATGTAAATTGAAGTAAAAGATAACTGATGGATAGAATTTGACACTATTGCTGATGTGGGCCAAAGTATACAGTTGCTGCCAAGAAAGATTTTGAGCCATGTAGTGTGATCTGTAATAACTGTGGACATGACATATCAAAAGGTTAGGTGGCTATGGGCTATGGTTTAGTTACCTCTGTGTGGGAATAACTCCCAAGTGGTAATCTTTTACGGGCCATAATTTGCGGACCCTGGGAGAAAGTTATATTTTGGTCAGAAAAATGTGGGACTACATTTGCATAACAGTATGCAAGAATTGCTGAAGAAGATTGAAGTCATCATTTGTAAGGAGAAATGATATAAAGAAGAAACAAGAGGGTACTTAAAGATGTAAGATTACGAATCAGTTCGTAATATAGAGAAAAGTAAAATCAAAGTGGTATGTGTGCATGGCAAGACAGAACAGTATCAGACAAGAAAACAAAGAATACTTGAGAACTTGTTTTGAAAGTACCAGTAGTTAAAATCTAAGAGGAATAGTAATGAGCACTCAGGTCAAAGGAAATTATTAGTCAGTTGATAATAGGAGCTTGCTGCAAGAAACTGGTTGATGGTTGTTATTAGAATAGGATGCTTTATTAATCATTTCATAATATTTTCATGTAAGTAGTGCTAACTTTTTACCGTTAATACTACAGATTTGTTCTTATTTCTCCCTACTGCTTCAAGTTCAGACATGAAGATGCACCTATCCTTTGGTCACTGTCTTTTTATGGGATAGATTATCCTGTTTGACATTCATTTCTTATTGATGGTGGAAAATGTTGTTCTTAATGATGATTAAAACAAATGTAATGTCTGCCTTGAAATTTGCTTTATTATATTTGTCAAGAATGATGTGAGTCACTGTACTTCAGCTTCAGATGCACTGAAGATGCATTTTTCTCAGTATACATTAAGAACATTTTGTTGAATTCTCTTGAGTACTTCATATAGTCATTATGTCATCTGTGATACATGAAGGCCCAGACACACCACTGAAAAGATAATCATTGGCTTGCTGTCAAAAGGCAGGGCTGCTAGTAATGCTAAAAGGTAGATGTTTTGACTTAGAATTACTCGTGTTTGTTGATGATGCAATGGTCCTGAGTCTTCTGTCTGTAGTTGATTCTGAAATGCTTGTTTTGATCAGTCTTGTGAAGAACTAACATGCTGTCAGTGCTGCAAGTTGATATTGATCTACTTGCAACTTCAGATTGACTGTTATTTTGTTGTTCTGACATATGTGGATGGTGTCATCCTGCTGAACAGTGGGGACAGTGGTGGGTTACATTCTGAGTATGTGATTCTTTCTGAAGCTTCATCATAAATGGAAGTGTCTTGCCGGGCAGGAACTTTGGTTGGGCATCCATTTTTGGAGAGCATGGCATATACACTTTGGACTTGCCCCACTGCTTAAACATTCTGAAAATTAGCTAGTAAACCTTCACTCAGTGGACAGTTTTTATATATTTTGCGCACCTTTTCATTTAGAAAATATAAATTTTGGGGAAAGCAGAGCCATAACTGGAGCCAGTTAATGGGGCAAAGGGTCAGTTGTGCAGTGCATACAGCACAGGTAAACCAGTATGTAGCTGTGGTTATCTCTTAAAGGCAGAAAGGTGTCCTGCCACTGTTGAGGTTTGTGCCAAGTGTATGAGTAATGAAGACAAAGTCATCATTGCAGGGGCTAAGTAGAAAGGCAAGCACAAGCATGTTTGTCAGTCATGGCATTAGTACAGTTGCCATTGACGGTAACTTTGTGTGCCACATTAGCTTCCCGAACAAATGAAGGCAGTGAATTGTAGTAGACGTGGCCATAAATTGCCTGCTGTTGCAAATGTAGCTAGACCTTGCAGCTGATGTGATGAAGACTTTGGAGGCAGCTGCCATGGCACTATCCCAAATGCAAGTCAAATCTCATTCCTCTGGTGAGACTAAAACCTGAAGCCAAGTATCATTGCAGAGCAAAGTTTCTGTTGAGGTTTGCTGTGACAGTGATCATTGCACTAGTTGGGCTTAACCATAGTTAAAAGTGAAGGTATTACTTTGTTTGGCCCTGGCTAGGTATGTGTTATTCCATAAAAGTGGCCAAGGTGACTTGAGGCTGAAGCCAAAAACCTTTTTATTCAAGAATTAAGATATGATGATTCCTGGTTTAGGGAATACACCTCATCTTCTGAATCAGCTAATCATATGAAGGCAAGTACATTGACCTACATTTTAGAACTTCTTTTAATTATATGATTAGACAAAGAAAAATTATTAGAACCACTTTTTTCTTATTATTTAACAGTTAAACATTTGTAATTTAGGAAAAACAGATTTTCAACAGATTAGCCAATCCTAAATGGGGCAGCTTGAAAGTGTTGGGTGTGTGCCACAAATGCAGTTGGCTCTTGGGAAAGGCACACAACTGACCATCATGGTCACTAGTGGGTTACTGAGGCCTCAAAGCAGTTGTAATAACCCATTCTTTGTATGGGTTGCCATATATGGACAGCCAACAGAGCCCACAGTGTGTGCAAAGCCCATCTGATGAACAATAGCTAACTCCAGTATGCTTACTTTAATCAAGGACAATAGCATGGAGAGGGTTAAGGAGCTCTCAGCTGTTATGTCACTTTTGTCTATAAATCCACAATGCTTTTCTGCACTATGTAATGTGGTAATAAAAGAATCTACTGTCATGTGCTGGTGGATCTGTATAATTGCCTTTATACCATTCTAAACCTTCTGAATTTTCACAATTGACTGGTTCATTCAAAACCTGCTGCATCTTCTTGGGAGTGAATTTAAGACCTTTTCATGCCTAAACTGTTGTTACCAGAAAACCTGACTACCACTGCATAAACAAAAAACACAGGATAAAACTCTTGAGACCATTGTTTTTACAAAATCAGAGATATGCATGCTTAAATTTGAAGAAGAAAAAAATTTCATTCATCTTTGATTTGCCATGGTAGAGTGCTAATGTTTATAATGCTGCACTTAGCATGCAAAAACTTTGTTGTAAAAGCATATTATATTCATATAGAATTGAAGATATGAATGCAGAAGTACAAAAGATTAAAGAGTAAGTCCTTCATTTACTTTTGTTTTGCCAGGGTAAATCCTGATTAACTAATCAACAATATGATATGTGTGGGAAGAGGGGTGTTAAAGTGAGCAAACAGGAAAGAAGCTCGTAAGAAGAGATATAAGGAGATACTGAGTGTAGAATGGCAAAAGTTAAGAGTAAATGAAGCTAGGATAGTGGGTGAGCAATGGGAGGAGTGCAAGAAAAGTACATGGCTGACAGAAGGTGGGAGATGAACTGGTGATAAAGGGTAGTGTGTGGCAGAATGAGGAAGTTGAGAGTTGCTGGTGAAAGAGAAAAGAGAGGTGTATGGGAATGAAGAAGAGGGCTGATGAGATATGGGATGAGGGAGTATCAGCAAACTTTAGGGAAAATAAGAAAATATTTTGGAAGGAGGTTAAGTGTGAGAAAAATAAGAGAATGAATGGGAATTTCAGTGAAGGTGAAGAGGAGACGTAGTGAGCATTTTGAAGGATTGTTGAATGCATTTGATGATAGGATGGCAGACCTAGGATGTTTTGGACATGGAGGTATGCAAAGTGAGAGAGTCATGGGGAGCGTTTTGGTGAAAAGAGCAGGGTTGCTGAAAACCTTGCATAAGAAGTGTGGCTGGATGTGATTGCAGATGAATTTCTTCAGAAATATCATGATTGTGTTGTTGATTGGTTGGTGAGGATTTTCAAAATATGTATTGGAATGCAAGGTATCTGAAAATTGGCAGAATACCTGCATAGAACCATTGTATAAAGGCAAGGGGGACAGGAGTGAATGTTCAAATTATAGAGATGTAAGTTTGTTGGGTAACTGACAATGTATGGGAGTGTGGTGATTGAGATATTTAAGTTGGGGAGGAACATTTGGTCTTTTAATTCCAGTGATGATATGCATAATGCTTTTGTACATATTCTTAAGAAATTTTGTTATAAACATTTTCATAATCTCTAAATCAGATGCATGAATTAATAAATGATTTTATCTACTTTTTTTATATTAACTTTTAACTTTTATCTTTTCCTGCTGTACAGTAAGCTGCTTAGAAATAGTAAGGTTAACTTTAAACTTGAAAATGTGTTACCCAGGTAATGTAACTACTCAATATTAAGAAACCTTTCTGATTGGGAACTACCTTCCATTGGGAGAAGCATTAATATCTACTCTTTAATAATTAGGGATTTAGTCTCTCTCACATTGTGTTTCATTATGAAATTCCATGCTTGTGTAAATATTTCCTCCATTAAGGAAGCTTTTATTCCTTATTTTTTGGTATAACCCTTTTGAATATTTTCCATTTCTGCTAATAATTCCAATAGATAAACCCCTGCTAATGGTATGTGTGGATATTTATATAAACAAGTGTTATTTCAAGTATATAGAGTGTATATGTCACATGGTTGTGTTGCAGAGTTTGAGTTCTTGGGTACAACGGAGGTGGTAGAGACAACGCAGTTTCCGGGTGATTCCCGAGGTGGGTATGGAGGCACCCAATGTCTCACAGGCAGCCCCCACCCAACATGCACAATGCTTTTTGCTCCACTGCTGTTAGCATATTAATGCTTTCATCTATTTTGAATTTTTTCATCTATTTTGAATTTTGCTTTGCCTTGATCACAGTATATAGGTCTTTATGCTGTCAATCAGTCATAAGGATAAAAAACAAACTAGTGTGTAAATGCAGTAGTTGGGCTTTTCTTTTGGCTTTTACTAATTGTAGCCAAATAGTGTATGTCTAGTGAATCAGCATGAGTATTCTGTCAGAGTTAAGGACACAAAACAAAATTATTGAGCAAAATTGGCACTTGACAAGAATAAGAAATTCATGACAATGGAAGTTTGAAAAATATTGCAAAACAGTTAAAGAGAATGATGCACATGTACCTCTTCCTAAAGGTAAGGTTGGAGATTTACTGCTGAAGCATATTGTGATAAGTAAAACATTTTTTTATGTAGTATGCTATATACTAAAATTATATTGTAGACAGTAAGCTCAGATTGCACATGATAATTATACCTGCATTTGAATGCAAACATTTTCATCAGCATTTAGAGCTAACATTTATTACAATGCTTTTTGGTACACCATATATGGTACCAGTTGAAAATGTAGGGCTGATGTTGAGTATGATGCTTACTGGTACACTGCGTTTAATACCTTTTGCTTTCTTTCGTACTTGATTACCATTCCTGCGTTAGTGAGGTAGAACCAGGAACAGTTGAAAGATTGGCCACATGTTCCCTCATCCATTCTTTATCTGTCATGTGCAGTGCACCAAAACCTCAGCTCCCTATTCATAACCAAGCCCTACAGACCTTTCCATGGTTTACCGTGGCTGCTTTGTATGTCCATTGATAGTGTGTCAACCCCTGTATACCACATTGTTCCAATTCACTCCATCCTATGCACACTTGCACGCTTAGGCCCTTTGGCTCAAAATCTTTTTCATTTCATCCTTCCCGCTCCAATTTGGTCTCCCCCATCTCCTTGTTCTCTCTATTTGTGATGCATATGTCCTCTTTGTTAACCATGTTTGATATCTACTGAAAAATTACCCGAAGGAAAGTTTGAATTTTTTTCTTGCTTACAAATTGTCTTCTTAGCTCAGTTTTCCAGAAAGCTGTCATTCATTGTAGAAACAGCTGATAATATGAGCACTGTGACTCACAAACCAGCTGTCGCTCATCACATGCCATTCAGTACAGCATGTTAAGACTCACACATATACACTGCTTAGTCCCATGTTCCAGTTTTTATTCCTCACGTAGTTTTACACTTAATCATAGTATTTCTTTATTCTCACTTTCATAAATCAATTCTGTAGAATTATTACACTCGCCTCATTGTCTTTTTTGAATCACTTCTATAGAATTATTACACTCACCTTGTAATAAATTACAGATTTGCTCATCTTGAAGCTTTTGCCAACAAAAGCATTACTGTAGAGGTAGTTGTTAGGGAAGTTATAAGAATATTATCATTCTTGCTGAGATGAATAATTTCTCAACAACAGATCTAGAGAACAATCTTGAGATGAAGTGCCTTATGAAAGGACACAGAGATGTGTAACAAAAGAATGAAAGGACAAGTTAGTGAAGAAGACAGAGGAAGATAATAAGATGATGTTGCATAAAACTATTTCATTAATTGTGTAGTGCTAGGAAATTGCATAATTTTTGGCTATATGCTCTATCCATTGCCTTTGCAGTCAGATAAGGAATACATTCGTTTTGCAAAATGGTTTCCTGAAACCTTCCAAAAAGTAAATTGTTATTCTAAACAGTCTTTATCCATCAAAGTAAGGGCGAGGCTTCGAGTGGATGCAAAACCTCCATCAGGAGAAGCAGAATTAAGTCAAAGCTTGTGAACAGATATGAAATAAGGAGTTATTTTTGTTCTTAGGCGCAGTCATAGATATAACCAGATCATCCATTCAACTACAACTTATCACAGAGCTGAAATGAGGGGGTTTAAACTTGCAGGAGGGTCATTGTTAAAAAATCCATTAGTTCACAGAATTGCATGAAAACCTGAAAGATTTGTATGTCTGTATGAAATGATAATTAGATAGATGTACCAAGGCTTTCTTTTACAAGAGTTTGAAAAGCAAGGAAATTATGTGTAGTATCAAGTGAAACATTGAGGAACTTCATGCTGTTGCTCACCATCAGTGCTGAGGTTTATGGCTGCAGTAAGATCATGAACTGTGGTAGCACAGCCACAGTAAACATTAATGATATCAAGATTATTGCTGCATTGAGAATCCATGTAGCTGTGTCTTCAGGAAGGGCCAAAATGCCAACATGTCACTTCCCTTCACATCAAGCACCCAAATACAAACTTTTCATGCCAAGGTGACAAGTTAGTTGGAGGCTTCATAAAGTACCCTTTGCACTTTCACATCCTAGTGCTTGCATTGACTCTAGATTAGTTTGTCCACTCTGGGTGAATCACCCCTATGTCTATGCAGGGCAAATCAACCCTATGTCTATGTAGCATTGCTCCGTGTTTGAAAATTTTATCCCTTTGTCCAAGGATAGTTGTGCAATGGAAGCTGTTGGATGAACACAATAATAAGTTGATTTGTTTAAGGTTTCCAGTTTAGCTGCAAAATTAGATAGAATTAGTTGTGCTGTATTTGTTATTTATAGTTTCATTGCCTGATATAAATCTTAAATACAAGCTAACAATGGAGTTGAATGAATATTTGTGAAATCACTGCAAAATCATATCTCTAGGACTTAATGTTTATCATAATATGGTGGGGAGCATCCATATACATTATAGGCACTATACATGAATTACTGTAGATATGATGATGACACTTGTCCGTGATGATAGTATGAGGGTGAAATCGCACTTCAGTAGGAGTTCATACAATTTTATTTAACATAATGTTTCTTTACATGTGGCACAACATGTTTTGTGGAGACAATCCACCTCATCAGTGCTGTGATGTTAGGATTTAAATAACTTTGTTAAGCACTGGCACCTGATGAGGTGGATTGTCTCCATGAAACATGTTGAGCCACATGTACAGAAAAACTACATGTTAAGTAAAATTGCATGAACTCCTACTGAAGTGCTGAAACAGTGGGTAGCAATGCTATTTTCCTGAGGGGGTGGGGTAGTGACAGGAATGGATGGGGGCAAGCTAGTATGAATATGTATATGTCTGTGTATGTATATCATGATATGTATATGTATTTATATGGGTGTTTATGTCTATATACGTGTATATGAGTGGATGGGCCATTCTTTTTTTCTTAGCGCTACCTTGTTGACCCGGGGAACCCTCCCCTCCTTGTATTTAACTTTCTGAAAGGGGAAACAGAAGGAGTCAGGTGGGAGTGTTCATCCTCCTTGAAGGCTCAGATTGGGGTGCCTAAAAGTGTGTGGATGTAACCAAGATGAGAAAAAAGGAGAGATAGGTAGTATGTTTAAGGAAAGGAACCTGGATGTTTTGGTTCTGAGTGAAACAAAGCTCATGGGTAAAGGGGAAGAGTGGTTTGGGAATGTCTTGGAAGTAAAGTCAGGGGTTGGTGAGAGGACAAGAGCAAAGGAAGGAGCAGCACTACTCCTGAAGCATGATTGATGTGGGTTAAACTGAAAGAGGATGGAGAGAGATGGGTGATTATTGATGCCTATTCACCTGATCGTGAGAAAAAGGATCATGAGAGGCAAGTGTTTTGGGAGCTGCTGAGTAAGTGTTTTAAGAACTTTGATGCACGAGACCGGGTTATAGTGATGGTTGATTTGAATGCAAAGGTGAGTAATGTGGCTGTTGAGGGTATAATTGATGTACATGGGGTGTTCAGTGTTATAAATGGAAATGTTAAAGAGCTTGTAGATTTGTGTGCTGAAAAAGGACTTGTGATTGGGAATATCTGGTTTAAAAAGAGAGATATACATAAGTATACATATGTAAGTAGGAGAGATGGCCAGAGAGTGTTATTGGATTACGTGTTAATTGATAGGCATGTGAAAGAGAGACTTATGGATGTTAATGTGCTGTGAGGGGCAGCTGGAGGGATGTCTAGTCATTATCTTGTGGAGGCAAAGGTGAAGTTTTGTAGGGGTTTTCAGAAAAGAAGAGAGTGGTGAAAGTAAGTGAGCTTGGAAAGGAGACTTGTGTGAGGAAGTACCAGGAGAGATTGAGTGCAGAATGGCAAAAGGTGAGAGCAGATGACGTAAGGGGAGTGGGGGAGGAATGGGATCTATTTAGGAAGCATTGATGGCTTGCGCAAAAGATGCTTGTGGCATGAGAAAGGTGTGAGGTGGGCAGATTAGAAAGGGTAGTGAGTTGTGGGATGAAGAAGTGGGATTGTTAGTGAAAGAAGAGAGAGACATTTGAACAGTTTTTGCAGGGAAGTAGTGCAATTGACTGGGAGATGTATAAAAGAAAGAGGCAGGAGGTCAAGAGAAAGGTGCAAGAGGTGAAAAGGAGGGCAAATGAGAGTTGGTATGAGAGAGTATCATTAAGTTTTAGGGAGAATAAAAAGATTTTTGGAAAGAGGTAAATAAAGTGCATAAGACAAAAGAACAAATGTTAACATTGGCGAAGTGGGCTGATGGGAAGGTAATAACAAATAGCAATGAAGTGAGGAGATGGAGTGAATATTTTAAAGGTATGTTGAATGTGTTTGATGATGGAGTGGCAGATATAGGGTGTTTTGGTCGAGGTGGTGTGCAAAGTGAGGGGGGTCAGGGAAAATGGTATGATAAACAGAGAAGAGGTAGTGATAGCTTTGCGGAAGATGAAAGCTGACAAGGCGGTGGGATTGGATGGCATTGCAGTGGAATTTTATAAAAAAGGGAGTGACTGTGTTGTTGACTGGTTGGTAAGGATATTCACTGTATGTATGATTCATGGTGAAGTGCCTGAGGATTGGCGCAATGCATGCATAGTGCCATTGTACAAAGGCAAAGGTGAGTGTTCAAATTACAGAGGCTTAAGTTTGACGAGTATTCCTAGGGAATTAAATGGGAGGGTATTGATTGAGAGGATAAAGGCATGTATAGAGCATCAAACTGGGGAAGAGTAGTGTGGTTTCAGAAGTGATAGAGGATGTTTGGATCAGGTGTTTGCTTTGAAGATTGTGAGAAATAGTTAGAAGAACAGATGGATTTGTATGTAGCATTTATGGATCTGAAGAAGGCTAATGATAGAGTGAATAGAGATGCTTTGTGGAAGGTATCAAGAGTATATGGTATGGGAGGCAAGTTGCTAGAAGCAGTCAAAAGTTTTTTCAAAGGATGTAAGGCATGCGTACGAGTAGGAAGAGAGGAAAGTGACTGGTTCCCAGTGAATGTCGGTTTGCAGCAGGGGTGTATGACGTCTCCATGGTTGTTTAATTTGTTTATGGATAGGGTAGTTCGGGTGGAGAATGCAAGAGTTTTGGAGAGAGGGGCAAGTATGCAGTCCGTTGTGCATGAGAAGGCTTGGGAAGTGAGTCAGTTGTTGTTTGCTGATGATATAGCGTTGGTGGCTGATTTAGGTGAGAAACTGCAGATGCTGGTGACTGAGTTTGGTAAAGTGTGTGAAAGAGGGAAACTGAGAGTAAATGTGAATAAGAGCAAGATTATTAGGTTCAGTAGGGTTGAGGGACAAGTTAATTGGGAGGAAATTTTGAATGGAGAAAGAATGGAGAAAGTGAAGTGTTTTAGATATCTGGGAGTGGACTTAGCAGTGGATGGAACAATGGAAGAGGAAGTGGAAGTGAGTCACAGTGTGAGGGAAGGAGCAAAGGTTCTGGGAGCATTGAAGAATGTGTGGAGGGCAAGAACATTATCTCAGAGAGTAAAAATGGGTATGTTTGAAGGAATAGTGATTCCAACAATGTTATATGGTTGCGAAGCATTGGCTATAGATAGGGTTGTGCAGAGGAGGGTGGAAGTGTTGGAAATGAAGTGTTTGAGGACAATATGTGGTGTGAGGTGGTTTGATCGAGTAAGTAATGAAAGTGTAAGAGAAATGTTTGGTAACAAAAAGAGTATGGTTGAGAAAGCAGAAGAGGGTGTGTTGAAATGGTTTGGTCACATGGAGAGAATGTGTGAGAAAGATTGACTAAGAGGATATATGTGTCAGAGGTGAAGAAAAGAAGGAGAAGCAGTAGACCAAGGTGGAGGTGGAAGGATGGAATGATAAAGATTTTGAGTGATCAAGGCCTGAACATACAGAAGGATGAAAAGTGTACTGGGAATAGAGTGAATTGGAACAATGTGGTATGCTGGGGTCGATGTGATGTCAGTGGATTGAACCAGGGCATATGAGGCATCTGGGGTAAACTGATAGGTCTGTGGGGTCTGGATGTGGAAAGGGAGCTGTAGTTTTGGTGCATTACACATGATAGCTAAAGACTGAGTGTGAACGAATGTGACCTTTTTTGTCTGTTCTTGGTGCTGCCTCGCTGGAGGGGTTGGGGGATGGGTGGGGATGCTATTTCTTGTGTGGTAGGGTGGCGATGGGAATAGATGAAGGCAGCAAGTATGGATATGTACATGTGTATATATGTATACGTCTGTGTATGTATATTTATGTATACGTTGAAATGTATATGTATGTATTTGTGAGTGTGTGGGCATGTGTATGCGGGTGGGTTAGGCCATTCCTCGTCTGTTTCCTTGTGCTACCTCGCTAATAGGGGAGACGGCCTTTAAGTATGATAAGAAAAAAATGTATATATTTTTCATACATATTCGCCATTTTCCGTGATAGCGATGTATCGTTTAGAACAAAGGACTGAGCCTTTGAGGGAATATCCTTACTTGGCCCCCTTCTATGTTCTGTCTTATGGAAAATTAAAAACAGGAGGGGAGGATTTCCAGCCCCCTGCTCCCTTCCCTTTTAATTGCCTTCTACGACATGCAGGGAATATGTGGGAAGTATTCTTTGTGATATCCCCATGGTTGTTTGATTTGTTTGTGGATGGGGTGGTTAGGGAGGTAAGTGTTAGAGTTTTGGAGAGAGGGGCAAGTATGCTCTTAATTGGGATGTAAGTTTAAATGGACAAAAATTGGAGGAAGCGAAGTGTTTTAGATATCTGGGAGTGGACTTAGCAGCGAATGGAACCATGGAAGCAGAATTGAATCACAGGGTGGGGGAGGGGGTGAAAGTTTTGGGAGAGATGAAGAATGAGTGGAAGGAGAGAATGTTTTCTCAGAGAGCAAAATATATATTATATTTATTTATTATACATAATTGCCATTTCCTCCATCAGCGAGGTAGTGCCAGGAAACAGATGAAGAACAGCTCATCCACTCACATATACGTATACATACACAAATGCCCACACAAACACATATACATACATATAAACATCAACACATATGTACACATACATATACACACATGTACGCATTCACACTTTCCTGCCTTCATCCATCTTTGGCGCTGCCCCACCCCACAGGAAACAGCATTGCTGTAGTGCCAGGAAACAGATAAAGAACAGCCCATCCACTCACATATACGTATACATATACAAATGCCCACACCTGCACATATATATACATATACACATTAACACATATATACACATACACAGACATACATATACACACATGTACGCATTCACACTTGCTTGCCTTCATCCATCTCTGGTGCTGCCCCACCCCACAGGAAGCAGCATCGCTTGCCCCCCCCCAGCAAGGTAGCACCAGGAAAACGGACAAAAAAAAAAGGCCACATTCATTCACACTCAGTCTTTAACTGTCATGTGTAATGCACTGAGCCCACAGCTCCCTATCCACATCCAAGCCCCATAGACCTTTCCATGGTTTACCCCAGAAGTTTCACACGCCCTGGTTCAGTCCATTGACAGCACATCGACCCCTGTACACCACATCATTCCAGTTCACTCTATTCCTTACACGCCTCTCACCCCTCTGTATATTCTGATTCTGGTCGCTCATAATCTTTTTCAATCCATCCTTCTAATCTCCAGTGTTGTCTCCTGCTTCTCCTTGTTCCTTCTTCTTCTGACACAAATATCCTCTTTGTCAAGCTTTCCTCACTCATTCTCTCCATATGTCTAAACCATTTCAACACACCCTCTTCTGCTCTCTCAACCACACATTTTATTTCTGCACTTCTCTCTTACCTTTCATTACTTACTCGATCAAACCTCCTCACACCATATATTGTCCTCAACAAACATTTCATATCCATCACATCCACCCTCCTCCACACAACCCTATCTATAGCCCTTTCCTTGCAACTATATGATATTGTTGGAACTACTTTTCCTTCAAGCATACCCATTTTTGTGCTCTGAGATAATGTTCCCTCCTTCTATACATTCTTCATAGCTCTCAGAATCTTTGCCCCCTCAACTCTGTGACTCACTTCTGCTTCCTTGGTTCCATTTGCTGCTAAGTCCACTCTCAAATATCTAAAACACTTCTCCAATTTTTCTCCATTCAAACTGGCATCCCAACCAACTTGTCCCTCAACCCTGCTGAATCTAATAACCTTGCTCTTATTCACATTTACTCTTAATTTTCTCCTTTCACACACTTCCAAAACTCAGTCACCAACTTCTGCAGTTTCTCACTCAAATCAGCCACTAGTGCTGTATCATCAGCAAACCACAACTGACTCACTTCCCATGCCCTGTCAACCCCAACAGACTGCATACTTGCTCCTTTTTCCAAAACTCTTGTACGTACCTCCCTTACCACCCCCATAAGCAAATTAAACTGCTTTGGTGACATCACACACCATTGCCTCAGACCGACCTTCACTTGGGAAGCATTCAGTGGAGGAAGAGAGCTTCCTACTCTTATGCATGCATCACTCTCCTCTCCTCCTACTCAAATGCATTCCTTACATCCTTGGTAAAAACTTTTCACTGCTTTTAGCAGCTTACCACCCACACCATATATTTTTGATACCCTCCACAAAGCATCTCTGTCAAACCTATCATATCCTTCTCCAGATCCATGAATGCCAGGTACATATCCATCTGTTTTTCTTAGTATTTCTCACACATTCTTGAAAGCAAACACCTGATCCACATATCCTCTACCACTTCTGAAACCATACTGCTCTTCCACAGTCTGAATCTCTGTACATGCCCTCACCCTCTCAGTCAATACTCTCCCGTACAATTTTACAAGTATACTCATCAAATTTATGCCTCTGTAATTTAAACACTCACTTTTTATCCCCTTTACCTTTGTACAATGGCACTTTCCTTTCTTACTTCCAACATTTACATTTTCACTTTTACATCCACCTCTTTCCTTTTTCACCTCTTTCTAGTACAATTTCTTATTTTACTTAAACTTTACACTAAACTCTCTTCTGAAGTCTTCATCTACTCTTTCAGCGTTTTCCTCTGTCTCTTAACATTCCATTTACACATCTTATATTCTTCCCTATTCTGTTGCTGAACTTTCACTGGTACATTCCTATTCCTTTCGAGCAATCTCCCACATAACTTTTTCTTGTCTTCCACAGCATTTCTAATCCCATCCGTCTCTGGTGCCTTTAGGAACAGGCATCAGGGATATCGATCAATAGATAGGTAGATCAAGCTGTATTGTATATGACGGTTAGAGAATGGATGCGAGCAAATTTGGCCTTTCTTCATGTGTTCCTTGTGCTGCCTTGCTAACATTGGAAATTGTGATAAAGAATTAATTATTGGTGTCATATATAACTGCTGCATTATTCTGCTTAATCTGAAATCAGAAAGCATGGAAAGAACTTATGGATAACAGGACTCATCACACACACAGTTTTGACACAATTCTTACCATTACTGATTTGCAGCATGGCCCGAATCCGCTTTTAAATCTTTATCGTGTATGTAATTAGTCACTGTTCTGCAGATTTTATTTCACTTGTCACTTTTCTAGATTCATGTTTGTACCACATTACCTCGTATGTAGATAACTTTATGACTTTGGTTTCTTAGTACTGATTCCTTGTAGCCATAAACCATCTCTTACACTGCCAGCTGTCCTGCAAATGCTGCTGTTGCATGAGGATGTATTGTAAAAGTTAAGCCATTCTAAGGAATGATATGCTGTAATTATGAAAATTTACTATGTATTACTGATTGAGCTTTTGTGAATTGAATATGACATACAGTTCTCATATTCTTAGCAAATAATTTTTCTAATACTCCATCCTTTATATTTTCATGATGTGAACCATGAATTTGACCTTGATGTCATTTATGTTAATATACTTTTATTAAAAGAACTTTCTTCACTCAACTCATGGTACATGGGTTGAGTTACAGTATTAGTTTTTTATATTCTAGCAACTTTATTGGCAACAGTTGTAAAATATGTTAACATTAGATTTGAGGTAGTTCCTAGGGTTACTGGCAATGACTGCCTCAGTAGTATGATGGTACAAAAAAGTCTAATTATCTGACAGTATAGATATATGATTATTTCAACTGTCCATCAGGATTTGTCCAAATTTGAATATTACCAGATATTCATCAGTATTCCTGGGAAATTATATGGGAGTGTATTGATTGAGAGGGTGAAAGCATGTACAGAGCATCAGATTGGGGAAGAACAGTGTGGTTTCAGAAGTGGTAGAGGATATGTGGATCAAGTGTTTGCTTTTAAGACTGTATGTGAGAAATACTTAGAAAAGCAAATGGATTTGTATGTAACATTTATGGATCTTGAGAAGGCATATGATAGAATTGATAGAGATGCTTTGTGGAAGGTATTAAGAATATACTGTGTGGGATGCAAGTTGTTAGAAGCAGTGAAAAGATTTTATCGAGGATGTAAGGCATGTGTACGAGTAGGAAGAGAGGAAAGTGATTGGTTCTAAGTGAATGTTCGTTTGCGGCAGGGGCGAGTGATGTCTCCATGGTTGTTTGATTTGTTTATGGATGGAATTGTTAGGGAGGTAAATGCAAGAGTTTTGGAGAGAGGGGCAAGTATGCAGTCTGTTGTGGATGAAAGAGCTTGGGAAGTGAGTCAGTTGTTGTTCGCTGATGATACAGCGCTGGTGACTGATTCGGGTGAGAAACTGCAGAAGCTGGTGACTGAGTTTGGTAAAGTGTGTGGAAGAAGAAAGTTAAGAGTAAATGTGAATAAGAGCAAGGTTATTAGGTGCAGTAGGGTTGAGGGACAAGTCATTTGGGAGGTAAGTTTGAATGGGGAAAAACTGGAGGAAGTGAAGTGTTTTAGATATCTGGGAGTGGATCTGGCAGCCGATGGAACCATGGAAGCGGAAGTGAATCATAGGGTGGGGGAGGGGGCGAAAGTTCTGAGAGTGTTGAAAAATGTGTTGAAGGCGAGAACGTTATCTCGGAAAGCAAAAATGGGTATGTTTGAAGGAATAGTGGTTCCGACAATATTATATGGTTGCGAGGTGTGGGCTATAGATAGAGTTGTGTGGAGGAGGGTGGATGTGCTGGAAATGAGATGTTTGAGGACAATATGGGGTGTGAGGTAGTTTGATCGAGTAAGTAATGAAAGGGTAAGAGAGATGTGTGGTAATAAAAAGAGTGTGGTTGAGGGAGCAGAAGAGGGTGTTCTGAAATGGTTTGGTCACATGGAGAGAATGTGAGGAAAGATTGACAAAGAGGATATATGTGTCAGAGGTGGAGGGAACGAGGAGAAGTGGGAGACCAAATTGGAGGTGGAAAGATGGAGTGAGAAAGATTTTGAGTGATCAGGGTCTGAAAATGCAGGAGGGTGAAAGGCGTGCAAGGAATAGAGTGAATTGGAACGATGTGGTATACCAGGGTCGACATGCTGTCAATGGATTGAACCAGGGCATGTGAAGCGTCTGGGGTAAACCATGGAAAGTTTTGTGGGGCCTGGATGTGGAAAGGGAGCTATGGTTTCAGTGCATTATACATGACAGCTAGAGACTGAGTGTGAACAAATGTGGCCTTTGTTGTCTTTTCCTAGTGCTACCTTGCGCACATGCAGGGGGAGGGGTTGTCATTTCATGTGTGGCGTGGTGGCGACGGGAATGAATAAGGGCAGACAGTATGAATTATGTACATGTGTATATATGTATATGTCTGTGTGTGTATATATGTATAAGTTGAGATGTGTAGGTATGTATATGTGCATGTGTGGACATGTATGTATATACATGTGTATGTGGGTGGGTTGGGCCATTTTTTGTCTGTTTCCTTGCGCTACCTCGCTAACGCTGGAGACCGACAAAGTATAATAAGAATAAAAAAGTATTCATCAAATGTTTGATCACCTGGCATTTGGTCCCCAAATAAGACTGTAAAGACTTTTGCAAATTTGCCACTAGAAACGCTGCTCTTAAAGCATCTGTAGTCACCTTTGTTGATGTTGATGGAGTCCCCTACTCATATTGCTTATTTGTATTTTCTTATTTGTTCATTTTCTTGTTGATATTGGACTTCATCAGAAAATATAAGTCATCCTTTCACAGTTCTAGCTTAAAGCTGCCAACATTTTGAGATCATTAGGAAGCAGTACAAAGAAGCAGAAGTGTATGGTGTTATGTTTAAAAGAGAAAATTGATGCAGTAAACGCTCAATTTAACGGACTAATCAGGGGAGAGGGTTTCCGTTAATGCTAAGAGTCCATTAAATTGAGAATGTAACCAATTGGCCTTTTTTCATACAGTATACACTTCACATGCTTTCTTTTAATCCTCTATCACTTGATGCCGTTTTGAATTGTAAGGGTTGCAAAATTATTTAGTAAATAAAGTCACAATTCTTTGTATATAACCTGAGCACATGGTAGCTTGAGGCAGACTGAGATGGAAGCAAAGTGAGTATACCCCACACTACCAAAAACAAGTGCGATATGAAATCTATATGGTGTGGTGTTTGAGGTTTTTTATTTTTTATATTTTTTGACTATTACAAATAAATGTATTATTACTTGTCCGGTCCATTAAATCCAAAGTCTGTTAAATTGGGGTCCATTAAATTGTGGGTTTACTGTGTTATCAAACACAGCAAAACAGAAAGGAGCCTATAAATAAACTGTGCATGAGTTTGACATAGGTAAAGACAACCTTGGTGGAAACTCTGCTCCACTCCCTTTGCTGAAAGACCTTAAGAGGAACCTCACTATCTTTTTCATTGAATATATGTAGAATATATGTATACAATCCAGTATTACATAATTATTTTCTTTACTTCTAACTCTTCTAATATTTCATTATTACAGTGTTATTAGAAACGTCCATGTTTTTTCAAGTTTTTCAGTTATCCAACTCCCTGCTGGTCATAATGTAGTTTGATAATTGGACTTTCACTACTGTTCTCATATTCATTGAGTAATTTGAAAGTTCATGAAACTTCTGTGATGTTGTTATCTTACTTACAAACCTAACCCATATCTCCTCTCTTAGCTAATTATGTGCATATGATATTGTAGGTACCCCGGCAATCTTTCCTCTGCCGCCTGTGTCTGTATTGGGCGGTAACCCCTCTTCTGGCTTTGTATCTGTTAGTCCCTCTGCGCCCCCTAATTTTGGTGCAGGTGCGTTTATATACTTCTTGACTTCACTAGTTTATTCTTTAACTCATTGATTTTTTGTTTATGGTAGATGTATAAAAAATTGTATGTTCTTTCTGACTTCATTGACGTAGTTATTCCTTAAATTTAATATTTTTCTTTAGCTGGATTCAGAGTTTATACCACCAAACAAATGGTCTTTTGTATTACATTTTAGAATTGTATGAAATATGTAAAAGAGCTGAAGATTTATATAACTTACTACATTATGTCATGCATTCCATCTTACCCATATTTTCATTATTGTGCCATTCTTTGATTTATTGATAACCAGGACAAGGAAAAAATATGCTGTGAGCAATTGTTTTATATTGTTGATTGATAAAAGGACATGCTTCATTATATCTTTCTCCCTAGGGATGAATCATTCTGCAATTAATTTTAAGGTTTGTAGGGCATTGCCCAAGAATGAAGCAGATTTGTATTTTTCAATTTTTTTTTTACTCTCAAAGGTCTTATCATCCCTTGAAATTGCTCATAAGATACCACTCTAGAGGGAAACTGATTTTCTTCCTTCAAAATTTACATATTTCTGCCTCATTTACTTTTGAGGGATCTGTTCTCCTGTCTTCACTATCCAGGGTAGTGCCTGTGGTCTTTTCCAAACATCCTGTCCATTAAACTTTCCTTGTAATCTTTCATTTTCATACTCCCTTATTCTACATTCAGTTCAACTTTCAGTCTCTTTTGCTGGCTGTTGCTTCTTTTACTCTACTCTTATGTTTGAGCAGTTGTTTTAGATCCGTCCTTTCCATATGTATATGGTATCACAGAACTCAGTCATATATTGATCATTCCATTCTCTCCATGTTGAAAAAAAGGGAGGTCCAAATGCTTTATGTGAAAATTTAGAGGATATTAGATTGCTGTTTAACATAACAAAATCCTTCTTTATTTCACATTCCAGTATCTTTACCAGCTGTTTTTGACCTGAAAAATACCTTGGTATCACATAAGCTTTGGCCAATTTTATATAACTCTAATTTTCCTTGATATCTTATCCAAGATATTATTCCTGATTTGAGCAAGGAGTTGGGATTTAAGTGTTGGCTTTTGGCAACTGAGTTGCTAACCATTTTATTTTGGGCATAAAAGGTGTAGTAATATGATGGAATAGTGTTTGTAGTGTTTATAGATGTCCAGAGCATAAGTGGGAGAATATCATTAGTGTTTGTCAGGGCACTGTGGTTTCTGATGGGTGTCTGTCTGGAAGGTTGGAGTCTAAGATGGAGTTGGAAGGTAGGTTGTTAATGAGATGGCCTTGATTAGGTTTTTTAGTTGCCTCTACCATTTCAGGAGAAAATAAATATTATTATTGTTATTATTATACTTTGTTGCTGTCTCCCACGTTAGCAAGGTAGCTCAAGGAAACAGACGAAAGAATGGCCCAACCCACCCACATTCACATGTATATACATACATGCCCACTCACGCACATATACATACCTATACATTTCAACATATACATACAGACATATACATATATACACATGTACATATTCATACTTGATGTCTTTATTCATTCCCGTTGCCACCCCGCCACACATGAAAGAGCATCCCCCTCCCCCCCTGCGAGGTAGTGCTAGGAAAAGACAAAAGGCCGTATTTGTTCACACTCAATCTCTAGCTGTCTCGTGTAATGCACTGAAACCACAGCTCCCTTTCCATGTCCAAGCCCCACAAAACTTTCCATGGTTTACCCCATGCCCTGGTTCAATCCATTGACAGCATGTCGACCCCGGTATACCACATCGATCCAATTCACTATATTCCTTGCATGCCTTTCACCCTCCTGTATGTTCAGACCCTGATCGCTCAAAACCTTTTTCACTCCATCCTTCCACCTCCAATTTGGTCTCCCACTTTTCCTTGTTCCCTCCATCTCTGACACACATCCTCTTTGTCAATCTTTCCTGACTCATTCTCTCCATGTGACCAAACCATTTCAATACACCCTCTTCTGCTCTCTCAACCACACTCTTTTTATTACCACACATATCTCTCACCCTTTCATTACTTACTCGATCAAACCACCTCACACCACATATTGTCCTCAGACATTTCATTACCAACACATCCACCGTCCTCCGCACAACCCTATCTATAGTCCATGCCTCGCAACCATATAAAATTGTTGGAACCATTATTCCTTCAAACATACCCATTTTTGCTTTCTGAGATAATGTTCTCAACTTCCACACATTCTTCAATGCTCCCAGAACCTTCGCCTACTACAACACCCTTTGCCTCACTTCCACTTTCATGGTTACATCTGCTGCCAATTCCACTCCCAGATATCTAAAACACTTCACTTCCTCCAGTTTTTCTCTGTTCAAACTTACCTCCCAATTGACTTATCCCTCAGCCCTACTGAACCTAATTACCTTGCTCTTATTCACATTTACTATCAGCTTTCTTCTTTCATACACTTTACCAAACTCATTCACCAACTTTTACAGTTTCTCACCTGAATCAGCTACCCACGCTGTATCATCAGCAAACAACAACTGACTCACTTCCCAAGCCCTCTCATCCACAACAGACTGCATACTTGCCCCTCTCTCCAAAACTCTTGCATTCCCCTCCCTAACAACCCCACCCATAAACAAATTAAACAACCATGGAGACATCATGCACCCCTGCCGCACACCGATATTCACTGAGAACCAATCACTTTCCTCTCTTCTTACTCGTACACATGCCTTACATCCTTGGTAAAACCTTTGCACTGCTTCTAGTAACACTGCTTCTAAGCAAACACCTGATCCACACATCCTTTACCACTTCTGAAACCACAGTGCTCTTCCCCAATCTGATTCTCTGTTCTCCTAATCAATACCCTCCCATATAATTTCCCAGGAATACTCAACAAACTTAAACCTCTTTAATTTGAACACTCACCTTTATCCCCTTTGCCTTTGTACAGTGATACTATGCATGCATTCCGCTAATCCTCAGGTACTCCACCATGAGCCATACATACATTGAATATCCTCACCAACCAGTCAACAACACAGTCACCCCTTTTTTAATAAATTCCACTGCAAACCATCCAAACCCGCCACCTTGCCGGCTTTCATCTTCCGCAAAGCTTTCACTACCTCTTCTCTGTTTACCAAATTATTCTCCCTGACCCTCTCACTTTGCACACCACCTCAACTAGAACACCCTATATCTGCCACACTATCATCAAACACATTTAACAAACCTTCAAAATACTTACTCCATGTCCTTCTCACATCACCACTACTTGTTATAACCTCCCCATTATCCCCCTTCACTGATGTTCCCTTTTGTTCTTTTGTCTTATGCACTTTATTTACCTCCTTTCAAAACATCTTTTTATTCTCCCTAAGATTTAATGATACTCTCTCACCCCAACTCTCATTTGCCCTCTTTTTTCACCTCTTGCACCTTTCTCTTGACCTCCTGCCTCTTTCTTTTATACATCTCCTCGTCATTTGCACTATTTCCCTGCAAAAATTGTCCAAATGCCTCTCTCTTCTCTTTCACTAATAATCTTACTTCTTCATCCCACCACTCACTGCCCTTTCTAATCTGCCCATCTCCCACATTTCTCATGCCACAAGCATCTCTTGCCCAAGCCATCACTGCTTCCCTAAATACATCCCATTCCTCCCCTCTCCCATTACGTCCTTTGCTCTAACCTTTTTCCATTCTGCTCTCAGTCTCTCCTTCCCAAGCTCACTTACTCTCACCACTCTCTTCACCCCAACTTTCTTCTTTTCTGAAAACCTCTACAAATCTTCATCTTCGCCTTCACAGGATAGTAATCAGACAACCCTCCAGTTGCACCTCTCAGCACATTAACATCCAAAATATATATATATATATATATATATATATATATATATATATATATATATATATATATATATATATATATATATATTTTTTTTTTTTTTTTTTCAAACTATTCGCCATTTCCCGCGTTAGCGAGGTAGCGTTAAGAACAGAGGACTGGGCCTTTTTTGGAATATCCTCACCTGGCCCCCTCTGTTCCTTCTTTTGGAAAATTAAAAAAAAACGAGAGGGGAGGATTTCCAGCCCCCCGCTCCCTCCCCTTTTAGTCGCCTTCTACGACACGCAGGGAATACGTGGGAAGTATTCTTAATCCCCTATCCCCAGGGATATATATATATATATATATATATATATATATATATATATATATATATATATGTGTGTGTGTGTGTGTGTGTGTGTGTGTGTTCCCTGGGGATAGGGGAGAAAGAATACTTCCCACGTATTCCCTGCATGTCGTAGAAGGCGACTAAAAGGGGAGGGAGCGGGGGGCTGGAAATCCTCCCCTCTCGTTTTTTTTTAATTTTCCAAAAGAGGGAACAGAGAATTGGGCCAGGTGAGGGTATTCCCTCAAAGGCCCACTCCTCTGTTCTTAACGCTACTTCGCTAATGCGGGAAATGGCGAATAGTTTGAAAGAAAGAATATATATATATATATATATATAAAACAGGAGTTGTGGGAGTATGTGATAGAATGTAAGAAAGTAAATTCTCGATTAATATGGGTAAAACTGAAAGTTGATGGAGAGAAATGGGTGATTATTGGTGCATATGCACCTGGGCATGAGAAGAAAGATCATGAGAGGCAAGTGTTTTGGGAGCAGCTGATTGAGTGTGTTAGTGGTTTTGATGCACGAGACTGGGTTATAGTGATGGGTGATTTGAATGCAAAGGTGAGTAATGTGGCAGTTGAGGGAATAATTGGTATACATGGGGTGTTCAGTGTTGTAAATGGAAATGGTGAAGAGCTTGTAGATTTATGTGCTGAAAAAGGACTGGTGACTGGGAATACCTGGTTTAAAAAGCGAGATATACATAAGTATACGTATGTAAGTAGGAGAGATGGCCAGAGAGCGTTATTGGGTTACGTGTTAATTGACAGGCGCGCGAAAGAGAGACTTTTGGATGTTAATGTGCTGAGAGGTGCAACTGGAGGGATGTCTGATCATTATCTTGTGGAGGCTAAGGTGAAGATTTGTATGGGTTTTCAGAAAAGAAGAGTGAATGTTGGGGTGAAGAGGGTGGTGAGAGTAAGTGAGCTTGGGAAGGAGACTTGTGTGAGGAAGTACCAGGAGAGACTGAGTACAGAATGGAAAAAGGTGAGAACAATGGAAGTAAGGGGAGTGGGGGAGGAATGGGATGTATTTAGGGAATCAGTGATGGATTGCGCAAAAGATGCTGGTGGCATGAGAAGAGTGGGAGGTGGGTTGATTAGAAAGGGTAGTGAGTGGTGGGATGAAGAAGTAAGATTATTAGTGAAAGAGAAGAGAGAGGCATTTGGACGATTTTTGCAGGGAAAAAATGCAATTGAGTGGGAGATGTATAAAAGAAAGAGACAGGAGGTCAAGAGAAAGGTGCAAGAGGTGAAAAAGAGGGCAAATGAGAGTTGGGGTGATAGAGTATCATTAAATTTTAGGGAGAATAAAAAGATGTTCTGGAAGGAGGTAAATAAAGTGCGTAAGACAAGGGAGCAAATGGGAACTTCAGTGAAGGGCGCAAATGGGGAGGTGATAACAAGTAGTGGGGATGTGAGAAGGAGATGGAGTGAGTATTTTGAAGGTTTGTTGAATGTGTTTGATGATAGAGTGGCAGATATAGGGTGTCTTGGTCGAGGTGGTGTGCAAAGTGAGAGGGTTAGGGAAAATGATTTGGTAAACAGAGAAGAGGTAGTAAAAGCTTTGCGGAAGATGAAAGCCGGCAAGGCCGCAGGTTTGGATGGTATTGCAGTGGAATTTATTAAAAAAGGGGGTGACTGTATTATTGACTGGTTGGTAAGGTTATTCAATGTATGTATGACTCATGGTGAGGTGCCTGAGGATTGGCGGAATGCGTGCATAGTGCCATTGTACAAAGGCAAAGGGGATAAGAGTGAGTGCTCAAATTACAGAGGTATAAGTTTGTTGAGTATTCCTGGTAAATTATATGGGAGGGTATTGATTGAGAGGGTGAAGGCATGTACAGAGCATCAGATTGGGGAAGAGCAGTGTGGTTTCAGAAGTGGTAGAGGATGTGTGGATCAGGTGTTTGCTTTGAGAATGTATGTGAGAAATACTTAGAAAAGCAAATGGATTTGTATGTAGCATTTATGGATCTGGAGAAGGCATATGATAGAGTTGATAGAGATGCTCTGTGGAAGGTAGTAAGAATATATGGTGTGGGAGGCAAGTTGTTAGAAGCAGTGAAAAGTTTTTATCGAGGATGTAAGGCATGTGTACGTGTAGGAAGAGAGGAAAGTGATTGGTTCTCAGTGAATGTAGGTTTGCGGCAGGGGTGTGTGATGTCTCCATGGTTGTTTAATTTGTTTATGGATGGGGTTGTTAGGGAGGTGAATGCAAGAGTTTTGGAAAGAGGGGCAAGTATGAAGTCTGTTGGGGATGAGAGAGCTTGGGAAGTGAGTCAGTTGTTGTTCGCTGATGATACAGCGCTGGTGGCTGATTCATGTGAGAAACTGCAGAAGCTGGTGACTGAGTTTGGTAAAGTGTGTGAAAGAAGAAAGTTAAGAGTAAATATGAATAAGAGCAAGGTTATTAGGTACAGTAGGGTTGAGGGTCAAGCCAATTGGGAGGTAAGTTTGAATGGAGAAAAACTGGAGGAAGTAAAGTGTTTTAGATATCTGGGAGTGGATCTGGAAGCGGATGGAACCATGGAAGCGGAAGTGGATCATAGGGTGGGGGAGGGGGCGAAAATCCTGGGAGCCTTGAAGAATGTGTGGAAGTCGAGAACATTATCTCGGAAAGCAAAAATGGGTATGTTTGAAGGAATAGTGGTTCCAACAATGTTGAATGGTTGCGAGGCGTGGGCTATGGATAGAGTTGTGCGCAGAAGGATGGATGTGCTGGAAATGAGATGTTTGAGGACAATGTGTGGTGTGAGGTGGTTTGATCGAGTAAGTAACGTAAGGGTAAGAGAGATGTGTGGAAATAAAAAGAGCGTGGTTGAGAGAGCAGAAGAGGGTGTTTTGAAATGGTTTGGGCACATGGAGAGAATGAGTGAGGAAAGATTGACCAAGAGGATATATGTGTCGGAGGTGGAGGGAACGAGGAGAAGTGGGAGACCAAATTGGAGGGGGAAAGATGGAGTGAAAAAGATTTTGTGTGATCGGGGCCTCAACATGCAGGAGGGTGAAAGGAGGGCAAGGAATAGAGTTAATTGGATCGATGTGGTATACCGGGGTTGACGTGCTGTCAGTGGATTGAATCAGGGCATGTGAAACGTCTGGGGTAAACCATGGAAAGCTGTGTAGGTATGTATATTTGCGTGTGTGGACGTGTATGTATATACATGTGTATGGGGGGGGTTGGGCCATTTCTTTTGTCTGTTTCCTTGCGCTACCTCGCAAATGCGGGAGACAGCGACAAAGCCAAAAAAAAAGAAAAATTTATATATATTATTAATTTATTTATTCTATTTTATTATACTTAATTGCTGTTTCCCTTATCAGCAAGGTAGCACCTGGAAACAGAAAAAGAATGGCCCATATACTCATATACTCAGACCTTTCCATGGTTTACCCTAGATGCTTTTCATGCCCTGTCGACAGCATGTCGACCCCATTTTATCAGATATATTTAGTGGGGGAGGGCTATAAAGATCAGGGGGAAACTGTGGGAAAAGTGTCCCACTTGCGTAACTGAACAGTACTTGTGAAAGCTTAAATTTACCATATGTTTGATGCTATTAGAAAAAAGTCTGCAATTGTTTTGGTCTTGTGTTTGTATTCATTTCTTCTGAGGTTAGGATGCTGTGTATGTTTGCTTTCATATAGTCCTGTCCCAGTCAATGTAACTCTCTCTCTCTCTCTCTCTCTCTCTCTCTCTCTCTCTCTCTCTCTCTCTCTCTCTCCAGTAGTTAACTTCTTGCTTTTTCTGATCTCCATAACCTTCCTCACTGACCCTTTCTTTTTTTTATCAGAGGAATACTAATAGTTATCGAAATCATGCTCCAGCCATCTTAAGTTACCTCTACTAAGAAATTGATGTCCATTGATATGCTTTCATTCCACTTCTATTAGTTACTTAGTATGACTGAAAAGATATGTGCTGGAAGTGAAGGGAACAAGAAAAAGTGAGAAACTGTGGATGAGGTTCTAGAAATATGGAATGAAAGAAGATTTGAGTCTTCAGATCTTAAACATACAGGAGTGTATGAGGTGTACATGGGATTTAATGAATTGAAGTATACAGGGGATGACATGTTGTCAGCAAGCTGAACAAGGGTTGATTAAGTGGTCAAGAGAAGCCATGGAAAAGTCTGCAGGTCTTATATGCATTTTACATAATAGCTAGTGATGTTTTCTGATGTGGCATTGCATTCTCCAAATTGAGGAAATTAAATCTTAGTTGAAACAAGGACATCCAAGAGTGACAAGCTATGTGCACTTGTTACCCATATGGACAGTACCTTGCCATCATGCTTGATCTTGAAATAGAACTCAGATCCTAAAAGTTGTGAATGCAGAGATTTACTTGTACACCATAGTATTCCCAAATGTTATTTTCTCAATATCTATTAAAAGTAGAATGTCAGAAATCTGTATTTCTAAAATCTGTAAACTCCCAAAATCTGTAGCTCAATATGTTCAACATTACCGCCAACTTTGAGCATGGCATTTTAGTGAATGATATCATTGAGTTGTTTATCAGATGTTATTAGCAGTATATATATACAAGTTTTACAAACAAATGAAAATGTAGCTGCATTAGGTATACAAAACTCTGTTAGAGTATGATCAGACCTCAGTATTTGGCCAATATATTTCTAAAATCCATAAAATCCCAAAATTTGAACATTATTTGATCATAACGATTGAGAATTTGCAGGCTTCCTCTCAGTATGACCCCATTTATGGTTTAAAAGAAAATTATGAAGTTCATAGAGCTTTTTAGCTCACATATCTTTATCTTGTGTTCATTGTATTTGAATGAACAAAGTATTCTACACTTGCAGTCTTCACTGACACTTCTATTATTACAGATAAAATGGTCTCCACTACATAGTAGTCATTCCTCAAGCATTCTCATTTGAAATATCGGTTCACTTGTTTCTCCTGATGTTAAATTTTGCAGTCTATCCCATTTTGTACCTTCAGTTATCATGTCATAAATTTTATTTTAAGTCTTTGATCAGCATTATGTCTCACATGGCTATGTCATCATTGGAGACTTTTATTCATGTTTTTTTTTTTATGTTTTCTTAATGTAGCATATTGCTCTGACTTCGTTTCATATCTATTTTCACGCTTTCTACATGTTGTCCATTTCTTCTGTTTTCATTTATCTACCCTTCTGTGTTAAGGATAGAAGGGTTTCACATCAACACATAAAAGTTGAGAAAAGTCTGTCAAGCAGGCTTTTTACAATCCAAAGCTCTTAGTAAATCTAAAACTTGTCTCCTTTTCCATTCTTACTAATCATCCCTCTCAAATACTGAAATTCCTTGAGAGATGACTATTCTCATCAAGTCCTGTACATATTATTATTATTGTTATTATTATTATTATTATTATTATTATTATTATTATTATTATTATGATTATTATTATTGTTATTATTACACTTGATCAGCACAAAAAGTTTATGCCAGTAAGATCACTATCAATAAGAAACTCATCTGTGCTATACTCTGAAACTTTCAGATGTTATTGCTGAGCCTCGTGTTTCCTCGCAAGATGCAAGAACAGCCCATTTCTTCTTCTCCACTCCTACACTCTATCAAGGCCTCCCTGGAGAACTATTCTTTAGGTTTACAAATGACCCAGTGTAAGTACATCTTTTCACAAAGTCTCTTATTAGTATGCACTCCCAGCCAAACTTGCATGTCATATCCATGTATTACTGTGCAAGTTGTATGGTGCATTTAACTTTCAGACAAACATGCATGAACATTTGTCAGTTGAGTATTAATACTCTTAGTGTACCTGGATATGTTTAGTTCATTTGGACAGATACCCAAGAGGACTCTGCCATGCTGAGTGTGGTTTAATTTGTGCATCTGACTATACAAACTTTCATGAGTTTGAAGTTTATTCCTTTCAGTTTTCAGCTCATTCTTTTCAAGATCGATGAATCATTAATTTTTTCCAGAATGTTAGTCATAAATATGTTCTGATTATGAGATTTTATTTTGTATTTTAACATTATTTTTCTGAACCTAAAGTTCAACAACTTTTTCTCATTACATAAGGTGCAAGTTAATTAGAACTTTATTGGTGAAACTCTGAAAGTATACAAATAGCTACTTGAAGATGTCTTTTGCAAATTAAAGATCATACCTATACAGTATTTCTTAAGATACTAAAGCTGTACAGGCAAAACTTAGAATATGATTGGTAAATTTTAGAGGTTGTAACATCTAGTAGATCCAGAATACAGTAATGGGATCATGGTCACCTCATATTTTGTAACATCTTGAACTGAAGGTAGACGATTATGTAGTGATGTGTTGATGGGATGTATCCTTCAAGTAGAAGCCATAAGATGGAGTGCTATCTGGTTAATATAGTGTACTCAGAGTACACAGACAGTAAACATGGTACTTACATTAAACAGGATACACTAATAATTAATGTGGATCACCTGTAATAAGCATGTTATATTCACAAAGAAAATCGTGTAATTACTCATGGATATGGTGCAACTAGGGAATATAATGAACTCAAAGGGAAAAGAATGAAATTGCAGCAGATGTGGAGCATTCAGTTATTTTAGCTGGGTGAACTACTGAGAATAAACATGAACTTGCATTCTGCCAGGATGGAGCACTTAAGAGAGAGTATATTTTTTTCTTAGCAAACATCAAATGATTATAGATTTGGCATGCAGCTAGTAGCAAGCACTGAGAATATAGCTTTTCTTAAGCAAACAGCAAACACATACAGACTTAGCATGATGTTACTGTACAGCTGTACCTTGAATATTTTTCTTGTGGGATTAATATCAGATTTTACCTTGTTCAAAACTACTGTTCTCTGTATTGCATTGCTTCATAATCATTACTGCAGACATTTTACATATGTTTATGGTCTAGTGCTGCTACAGTTGTTAAGCGTTTATTGAAAGTGTCAAAATGCTGCAGTTTATCCTAGTATTTCTTCACTCATATTTATAGTTCTTAGTCTTAATTGTTGACAAGTTTCAAGAATCTTGAGATTCAGGGAGCAGGAACTATTTCTCATTGCACATAAGACTGTACTTATGCATTAGTTCGGAATGATTTTTGTAATGTTGTACATACATATCCATAAACCTCTACCATGCACTATCATATGTAATTGATGTAAAATGTACCATTCACCTTCATATGCCCCAGGATACGATTTGGGTCAGTCCATATGGAAATACTCCCCAACCGTAGAGTGTTTGACCCAGGTTCAGATCCTTGGATGCATAAAGGTGAATGGTTTACATATACACAGTGTTCTTTCTCATAGAGAATCACTAAAAATAGATAAAGGATTCTCTAAACACTTACTCAATTCTGGATGTTTGATTATTGCAGGAACCATCCTGATCCCAGCACATGGTCCAAAGAGGTACTAGTGCCTATGGGGTCCATGATTAGTCAGTCTGAGTGGGACCACCTCCTTACTGGGTTAGACCCTTCAACTACATATACTATGCAGCTAGTGCTTACTGTACAGGGTGCTGAGCCAGTTACTTCACCAGTATTTACGTACACCACCATGGAGGAAGGTAAAAGGCAACTAGGGTCACAAATATGTTTCACTGATTGTAGTTTTCTGTTATGCATAGCCAAACACTTAAATAAGATATTTTGCTATTTTCTTATGCATTATCATGAAATTGATGTACTTTTTCATGCATATGACTGTTAAGATAGAAGCTAAAATTGGGAGATAGTGTTTAAAAATTTGTATAAATTCATGATTAGAATCCAACATTGATGTGTGTTTGATTAAGTTCTTCCTCTAACTTAGAGGAGTAGATATGTATACTCCCACTTATTAGCATATTTGACCTGACTTTTATGTATTATATATGAACATCCAGGACCTTACAGATTCATATCTAACTTTGCTCTTAATTCATCCCTTGCAGCTACTACACCATCAACTACTACACCTCTTCCTCACCTTGATATAACTGCTGATCTCTATGCCTCTGAGGTCACCAAGACTACAGCAAAGGTGTCTTGGCGAGTTTTTGATGACTTCGAGCTGCAGTACATTGATGGTGTACTGGTTAAATACACTGAGAAGGATAAGCGGGTATGAAATTTATCTAGCAAACAAAAATAATGTGAATATTCTTTTATATGTGTGCATCTTCTTGTGCAAAGAAAATATGAAATTTTATATACATATATAGTCTAACAGAACCACTGGTAATCATTACATACATGCTCTAGAAATACAGACAGTTGCATGGGAGAGTAAACAATTATGGAAAATGGGATCTTGGAGCTATTTTATTAATTAGATTAGATTAAGTAATACTTACTAACTTACTTCCTGCCCCAGGAATTCCTTCTATCTTTATGAAACTCCCATTGTGGTTGTTTCATCATAAGTGTGAAGGGTTCTGGGATATGTTGAACTAGTGTTTTTAGTAATGCAGGGATGGTTGATGCAGTGTATTCTGCTTCTCTCACAGATTTTATTCGGTCTTTCCTCACTCATCCTCCTTGTATGCCTGAACCATTTCAGTACTCCCTGAATGACTTTCAGTCATACTTCACTTACAACCACTCCTCCCCCTTACATTGTCATTTCTTACACAATCAGCCCACACCACATATTATCCTCTGGCAATGTTTTTGTGAATGGGACATTACATTAGGATGAGAGTGAGATGGGGTAATAACTGTTAGATGCTAAGCTGTAGTGGATCTAATTGTTCTATCTATCTATCTATATCTCTGATGCTTGTTCCCTTAAGGAACTCCCTTGGTGAGGTAGCCATGGCCATAGAGTCTCCATAACTAGTGAACTCCAGTGATGCTTCTTAACCTTCAGTGCCTCACCCTTAAAAGGCCAGTGGCAGAGGGCCAGTCTAGTGCAGTGTTTGTAGTCTCCTACTTAATGTTCCTACTGACTACTTCTACCTCATGTTCCTACCTACTACTTCTACCTTTCTACCTAATGTTTCCATCTAATAGTCCTATTTAAATGTTCCTACCTACTATTTCTATCTTTTGCTCCTGCCATTTTGTCGAGAGGCAGGGCTAGCACAGCACTCACCACAGGAAAATCTAGAGTTACAAAGAATGAGATGGGTAAGTTAAGTGTTGTCAGTGTTGTGTGCAACAGGGAGAGATACTGTAATTGTATGCTTATGGACAGAATGCTAGCAGTCCATTTGTAGGTGAGACAGAAAGAAAAGACAGCTACCTGGGTCAGTGGAGTGCAACTTGACAACCAATGAAGTGCTGGCTCACCATGCAGCTATCACTTACCCTCCTGATACCCAGGCGAGTAGTAATGGTAATATACCTCTATGATCGTTGGCTGCCCTGCCAACTACTATGACAGTTTTGTATGCAGACGATTGAGCTCTGTTAGCTGACACAGAAGTGGAATTTAATTGAATTGTATGTTGCTTTGAAGATGTATGTAGGAGGAGGATGTTGGATGTAAATGATTTTGGTTTTGAGACATGGGCTGTGACATTGTAATGTTAGTTTAATTGGTGAGGAACTGAAAGTGTAGATGAATGTAGTGATTCGGAGTGGTGACTAGTAAGGAATTTAATCTTGGAAGGGAGAAAATTTGAAGATTCTTGTTGAAGTAATTCGATGTAGTATGTGCAAAGAACTTATATGATAGAATACTTGTCTCTACTTTGATGTTTGGATATGAAACACTGGTTTCTGTAGACAGGTGTAGGGAAGAAATTAAGAGTAGTAAAGATGGATAATTTACACTATAATTGTAAATACAAGAATAGAGTAAATAATGAAGGTATGAGAACATTTGGTTTGAAGTAATTGTCAGAAAGACACGTAGATGAAATTCTTTTAAGATGTTATTGTAACATCAGATGTACGGTAGATGATGGTTCCATTATCAAAAAGATATATTATAGTAAAGTTGAAGGTACGAGAAGAGTTAGGCAGATGAGATGAATTTATTTAATGAGAGAACTAATGACAGCTTGAGATAATCCATACAAAGATGTGAGATGAATGATTTTTGATCTGGTACTTTGGAATTATTTTGTGTGGAGTTGTATATTGAGAATTCATTCTTGTGACAGATCATCTCAGTTTACAGGGTAGAAAAGTTAAGAGCAGTTATACTGACATGGAAGTCCATGATCTACTTTTACAAATTGGAATTGTATTGAGGGTGTGTATAAGACTGAGAGGTTGTATGTACTTGGTCCAGACTGTAAATGGGAATGAAGTGACTAGAGATAATGAAGTATAATTCTCAACATGAAAGTCATTAACATCTTGCAGATCCCTAAATTCAGCCAAATGCTTCACCGAGACAACAACCATGTGTACCTCCGTGATCTTCAGCCAGGCCGCTCCTACACTGTGGATTTAGACTTTGTTACTCACAAAAACCAGACAACACAAGTCTCCAATACAAAGAATATAACCTTTACTACACTGCCGGAAGAAGGTATTATATTTTTTCATTCATATGGAAAATTAAGGTCTCATAAAGGTCTGATGTTTTATTGCTGTGAACTGTACAAAAGTTTCTGTCTGATGTGCCAAAAAAAACCTAAAATTTCACTCTGACAAAATTTGATATCTTGAAATGTAACCTGAAAGTTTTGATATTATGGATGAATAATAAGCTATTGATGTTTGCCTTTTGTAGATCCTTATGCATTTGACATTGAGGTTACGGCTGGCAAGGTGTCATCCCAAACAGCAGAACTGTTTTATTCTGGAGTTCCTGAGCCAGAGGAAAAGTATGTTAATGTGTATCGAGTTGTTTACTTGCGTGAAGTTGAACGGATAGATGCACAAACTTTCAAGATTCCCAAGACTGGCCAGGAGAGGAAGATCTTCTTAAGTGATTTGAAGCCTGATATTGAATATCAGGTGTGGTTAGAAGCCTACCTGTCCAATGGTCGTAAGAAAAAGAGCAATGTTTTAACTATCACCACTCGAGCTGGTGAACTTCCTAAACCTGAGAGAAGTGAAGTTGGTAAGTCATTAAAACTTTTCTTATGTACTGAATATAAAAGTTTTCTCTCTTTTACCAAACTCAGTCCCATTTACAGGTCTTAGAGCAATGCTAAAGCTTCACATGTCATTGAAACATGTCCTCTTTTCACTGTTACTTTGCCTGTATGCTTGTACATGCATTTTGTTAGTAAAGTTTTCCAAACTCACTACACACTAATTTTATCAGGTGATACTTGCAGCTTTAATAATCCACACACACAAATCTCTTCCACTGCACTTGATTTACTTTCCATCTTTCTCATCATTTTCATCACTGTACTATACCCTCTGCTGGTTGTGTAATAAATTAGTTAAACAGATCAATTATTTTGGGAAATTTTTCATTTTCTGTGAAACTTGTCATTAGAAAGCCTTCAGAGTAAGTGATTCTTCCTGTATATCTGTCTGTATATGACTGAAAAGTGTAAAATTCATAATTAGAGAAGTAGAACTGTTGATATAACTGTTTTGATTGTAATGACTAATTGTTTTGTGGCATAATTGTGCATAGTTTTTTATTTATTGCTCCTAGATTTTGAGTAATAGAGCTGATACTTTCTATAAATCAATATTTTAGCTTTGAGAATCATTACCATAATATCTAATAAAACTCATCTTTTAACTTTGATGTTTAATGCATTTTGTATGAATTAAATTGTACAGTCTGCAGTAGAAATTATTTCAAAACATTACTATTTCCTTGTCACATTTAGTAAATTTCAACATTTGTCTTGGTAAGATCCGTCAGCAAAGGATTCAGAAGATGGTGAGAGTTACTACTCAGAATTGGTTACTGTGGCGATCATAGCTGCTATTGCCTGTTTAGGATTCCTTGGTCTGCTTGTCATTCTCCTGAGGAAACAAAGCCATGCAAAGGCTCACATTAGTTCCTCCAGAAATACTGCCGCGTATGACAACCCGTCATACAAGGTAGGCGACAATGTAAGTACAAAAACTAACTTTTGCTTTCGTATTAACCAGTAGTTCCCAAGTTGATTTTCTTGTATGCCATAATAGTGTTGTTACTTCCTAGCTTTTGATAGTAAGAGATACAGTTTACAGTGAGATAACATAGGGAAGTCAATCACTGGCACTTCTTTTCTTAATAGTATCTGTTGATAAAAGCTTAGCTTACATATAATTTACACCTTAAAAATCATTTATTGAAGCAAACTAAACTGCTTTCTTTTTAAATAAATTTTCAGTAGATATAGTTAGTACAAAATTTAAACCATTTAACCAAACTATTATGAATATTATCAATATCTGGGGTGTTTTTTTTGTCCACCTCTATTATTGAGAGCGGAATCAGAAGCCTTCTATCTTGTCAGTTCTCCTAGTATCACCTGACCTCAGTCATTTATTTTTGTACACTAGATGTTGCTACCCTTATTCTGTTCTACAGGTATTATTTTGGCTCATGATTTCGTGAGCTGTGTGTATGTGTCCCTGCTACCAGGGCTTGGACCCAAGGCACTTATCTGGCTGGTTCTTCCCACAGTTTCTGTGTAAAGACTGGCGACTCAAGAATTGACAATTATGATACCTCCTTATCTCCTTGAGCACCTAAATTGTGGAACACTCATTCTCCTTTTGTCTTTTCCTCTTCGTGTAACCTTTCTACCTGTGGGGTCCTAATCAAATTCTACATTCTTTTTCTCTTACTATTTCCATTTTACCATAGATAGCCTTTGATTGAGGCATGTTTTACCTGTATAATGTTAGTCATTACCACTTAATTCCACTTCATTCTATTCCTTGCATGCCCCTCACCCTCCTGTATATTCAGGTCCTGATTGCTCAAAATCTTTTTCACTCGATCCTTCCACCTCCAATTTGGTTTGCCGCTTCTCCTTGTTCCCTCCACCTCTGACACACATGTATCCTCTTTGTCAATCTTTCCTCACTCATTCTCTCCATATGTCCAGACCATTTCAATACACCCTCTTCTGTTCTCTCAACCACACTCTTTTTATTTCCACATAACTCTCTTACCCTTTCATTATTTACTTGATCAAACCACCTTACACCACATATTTCCTCAAACATTTCATTTCCAACACATTTACCCTCCTCTGTACAAGCCCATGCCTTGCAACCATATAACATTGTTTGAACTACTATTCCTTCAAACATACCTATTTTTGCTCTTTGAGATAATGTTCTCTCCCTCCACACATTCTTCATTGCTCACAGAACCTTCGCCTCCTCCCCCACCCTGTGACTCAATTCCGCTTCCATGGTTCCATCTTCTGCTAAGTCCACTCCCAGATATCCAAAACACTTCACTTCCTCCAACTTTTCTCTATTCAAACTTACATCCCAAGTAACTTGTCCCTCAACCCTACTGAACCTAATAATCTTGCTCTTATTCACATTTACTCTCAGCTTTCTCCTTTCACACACCTTACCAAACTCATTCACCAACTTCTGCAGTTTCTCACATGAATCAGTCACTAAAGCAGTATCATTGGTGAACACCCCGAACACCAATGATTTGCTTCCCAGGCCCTCTCCTCCCCAACAGACTGCTTACTCGCCCCTCTCTCAAAACTCTTGCATTTACCTCCCTAACCACCCCATCCATAAACAAGTTAAACAACCATAGGGACATCACACACCTCTGCCGCAGACTGACGTACTGGGAACCAATCACTCTCCTCTCTTCCTACTCGTACACATGCCTTACATCCGTGGTAAAAAGTTTTCACTGCTTCTAGCAGCTTACCTCCCATACCATATACTTAAAACCTTCCACAAAGCATCTCTATCAACCCTATCATATGCCTTCTCAAGATCCATAAATGCTAAATACAAATCTATCTATTTTTCTAAGTATTTCTCACATACATTCTTCAAAGCAAACACCTGATCCACACTTCCTCTACCACTTCTGAAACGAGAATGCTCTTCCCCAGTCTGATGCGCTGTACATGCCTTCACCCTCTCAATCATTACCCTCCCATATAATTTCCCAAGAGTACTGAACAAACCTATGCCTCTGTAATTTGAACACTCACTTTTATCCTCTTTTCCTTTGTATAATGGCACTATGCATGCATTCTGCCAATCCTCAGGCACCTCACCATCGTCCATACATACATTGAATATCCTTACCAACCAATCAAGAACGCAGTCACCCCCTTTTTTAACGAATTCCACTGCAGTACCATCCAAACCCACCATCTTGCTGGATTTCATCTTCTACAAAGGTTTCACTATCTCCTCTCTTAACCAAACCATTCTCCCTGACCCTTTCACTTGCACACCACCCTAACCAAAACACCATATTTCTGCCACTCTATCATCAGACACATTCAACAAACCTTCAAAATACTCCATCTCCTTCTCACTTCATCACTACCTGTTATTATCCCAGGGGATATTCCCTGTGTGTTGTATAAGACAACTACAGGGGGTGGGAGCAGGGAGCTGGAAACCCCCTCTCCTTGTATTTCAATTTCTAATAAGGGAAACAGAAGAAGGAGTCAAGCAGGGAGTGTTCATCCTCCTCGAAGGCTCAGATTGGGGTTGCTGAATGTGTGGATGTAACCAAGATGAGAAGAAAGGAGAGATAGGTAGTATGTCTGAGGAAAGAAACCTGGATGTTCTGGCTGTGAGTGAAACGAAGCTCAAGGGTAAAAGGAAAGAGTGGTTTGGGAAAGTCTTGGGAGTAAAGTCAGGGTGGATGAGAGGACAAGAGCTAAAGAGAAGCACTGCTCCTGAAGCAGGAGTTGTGGGAGTATATGATAGAGTGTAAGAAAGTAAATTATGCATTGATGTGGGTAAAACTGAAAGTGGATGGAGAGAGATGGGTGATTATTGATGCCCTTGTACCTGGTAGCAAATAGTGGTGAATTGAGGAGATGGGTGAGTATTTTGAAGGTTTCTTGAATGTGTTTGATGATAGAGTGGCAGATATAGGGTGTTTTGGTCAAGGTGGTGTGCTAAGTGAGAGAGTCAGGTTGAATAGTTTGGTAAACAGAGAAGAGGTAGTAAAAGCTTTGCGGAAGATGAAAGCTAGCAAGGTGGTGGGTTTGGATGGTATTCAAGAGGAATTTATTTAAAAAGGGGTGACTGTGTAGTTGACTGGTTGGTGAGGATATTCAATGTATGTGTGGTTCATGGTGAAGTGCCTGAGGATTGGTGGAATGCGTGCATAGTGCCATTGTACAAAGGCAAAGGGGATGAAGGTGAGTGTTCAGATTACAGAGGTATGTATATGTTGAGTATTCTTAGGAAATTATACGGGAGGATATTGATTGAGAGGGTGAAGGCATGTATGGAGCATCAGATTGGTGAAGAGCAGTGTGGTTTCAGAAGTGGTAGAGGATGTGTGGATCAGGTGTTTGCTTTGAAGAATGTATGTGAGAAATGCTTAGACATATAAATGGATTTGTACGTAGCATTTATGGATCTGGAGAAGGCATATGATAGAGTTGATAGAGATGCTCTGCGTAAGGTTTTACGAGTATGTGATGTGGAAGGTAAATTGCTAGGAGCAAAGTTTTTATCGAGGATGTAAGGCTTGTGTACAAGTAGGAAGAGAGGAGAGTGATTGGTTCCCAGTGAATGTCGGTTTGTGGCAGGGGTGCATGATGTCTCCATGATCGTTTAATTTGTTTATGGATGGGGTTGTTAGGGAGGTGAATACAAGAGTTTTGGAGAGAGGGACAAGTAAGCAGTCTGTTGTGGATGAGAGGGCCTTGGAAGTGAGCCAGTTGCTGTTCGCTGATGGTACAGCACTGGTGGCTGATTTGGGTGAGAAACTGCAGAAGCTGGTGACTGAGTTTGGTAAAGTGTGTGAAAGAAGAAAGCTGAGAGTAAATGTGAATAATAGCAAGGTTATTAGATGAGAGTAAATGTGAATAATAGCTAGGTTATTAGATTCAGTAGGGTTGTGGAACAAGTAAAGTGGGAGGTAAGTTTGAATGATAGAGCAAGGTTATTAGGTTCAGTAGGGTTGTGGAACAAGGAAAGTGGGAGGTAAGTTTGAATGGAGAAAATTTTACTGGAGGAAGTGAAGTGATTTAGATATCTGGGAGTGGATTTAGCAGTGGATGGAAGGGAAGCGGAAGTGAGTCACAGGGTGGGGGAGGGGCGAAAGTCCTTGGAGCGTTGAAGAATGTGTGGAAGGTGAGAACGTTATCTCGGATAGTAAAATGGGTATGTTTGAAGGAATAGTGGAGGAATAGTGGTTCCAACAATGATACATGGTTGTAAGGCATGAGTTATTATAGACAGGGTTGTGCTGAGGAGGGTAGATGTGTTAGAAATGAGGTGTTTGAGGGCAATATGTGGTGTGAGTGGTTTGAGCGAGTAAGTAATGAAAGGGTAAGAGATGTGTGATAATAAATTTATAAGTGTGGTTGAGAGAGCACAGGAGGGTGTGTTGAAATGATTTTGTCACATGGAGAGAATGAGTGAGGAAAGATTGACAAAGAGGATATATGTGTCAGAGGTAGAAGGAAGAAGGAGAAGCAGGAGACCAAATTGGAGGTGGAAGGATGGAGTGAAAAAGATTTTGAGCGATCAGGGCCTGAACATACCGGAGGGTAAAAGGCATGCAAGGAATAGAGTAAACCAATGAAAGTTTTGTGGGGCTTGGAAGTGGAAAGGGAGCTGTGGTTTTGCTGCATTACGCATGACAGCTAGAGATTGAGTGTGAACGAATGTGGCCTTTTTTGTCTTTTCCTAGCAATACCTCGCTGGGGGGGGGATGCTATTTCACGTGTCATGGGGTGGCAATGGGAATGGATGATGGCGATTAGGTATAATAATAAAAAAATTGAGCTTTCATAAGGTTAGATAAAAAGGTATGAGCAGTGATGTGTAATTTTCGAGTAAAGTTTACCATTAGAGGGATGGATAGAGTGAAGAAGTGAGATTATATACGGTGTAAAATTTTGAGAAAAGTCCAATGATGACTTACTGGATGGTAAGGTCATCTTGAACCTTTGACAAAAAATAGGAAAAAAATGTGTACTAGTACTGTTGTATGTACAAACACAAGAAGACTGCATGAAAAATGGATAGATGCAATGAGATAATTTGTTAGGGCTATTTTGAATGAAGATGACAGAGGAAGGACTACAGACAGGATGCAGGCAGTGTATAGAGGTGGCTTGAATTATAACATTAGTCTCACTTGATGAATAAATGTAGTTTATAAAGTGAAATAGTAAGAAGAATTCCGATCAATGAGTAGTTTGTGTTTTACTTGAACGCATTGGATGCAGTTTAAGGATATACTGTATATGAGTGAATTTTAAGGGCTGTACAATATAAGCCTTAACCATTCCCTTCTGTGGAGTTAAGATAGAGTTAAGTGTGATAGATGAATAGATAGATGGGTGATTCATCATTGAGTGCCTGGTTGTGCAACTGTACACTGTTAAGCATGCATTGATTTACAAAAAGTACGAAGTGAATGGAAGTGAGTACATCTATAGTGCATGCAGCTGGGTGAACAGTACTAGCAAATTAATAGTGTTATCCTGGTATTAGGTGAAATACACAGTCACACCATTTCAGTTAAGTATATGATTGCAGTAAATGTTTATTCCTGCCACTTTTCTTCCACTCTCTAGCTGCCCTGCCATATTCAGAAAATCTGTTATGTGCTGTTGAGATATTCAGTTTACATCACCTTGCCATGGATATTCAGTAATTCACCGATTGTTTACAATGGTTTGTGTATATTTCCGTAGTGTGCAACTGATATGAGCAAGAGAATATAATTGTTGTCACTTAAGTGTGATAAATTATGCTACTGATGGACAGTTCAGATGTACTAGAATGAATTTTCCCTGTTTTATTACAGTTGCAGCTGGGTAGACCCTATAGTCATTGTTAAATTCAAATATATGAACATCATATATATCAACATAAGTGTAAGAAACATTTTTTCATACATATTTGCCTTATCCCACATTAGTGAGGTAGCGTCAAGAACAGAGGAGTGAGCCTTAGAGGGTATATCCTCTCCATTCCTTCTTTTGGAAAATTATAAATGGGAGGGGAGGATTTCCAATCCCTGCTCCCTCCCCTTTTAGTTGCCTTCTACGACACGCAGGGAATACATGGGAAGTGTTCTTTCTCCCCTATCCCCAGGGATAAAACATTTATGAGTTTATTTATTCCAGTGCTATGTGTGACTAGTAGCACTCAGAATAGACATAAATGACATCCTTTTCCAACATACAACAGGGTCATACTGTTAAGATGTACTGCTGTAATTGGAATTATGAAGTAATGGTCATCACAGAGCAAATACCAGCCATGCTATAAAATAAATTTTGAATTTATTTTCTTTTTCAGACGTATGACATGGAAATGAATGGTATCAAGGGAAGTGGGAATGGTGCCACGCATGCGGAGGAACCTTAGTCCACACTCACAACTAGACCCAGTTTATCATCTACGATTTTGTCCTCATTTGTCTTCTCTCCCAGTTTACATGTCCATTATTTCTCATTTTAGAGAAGTTTGTTTCTATAATATCCTCTGTTGTTTGCTGAGAACCAGCAACTGTGTAAAAATGCTTCCCTCAATATTACATATGTAAATAATAGCAAAGAATGAACCATCACTGTACCATTGTTCATTGTGGACCTGAGCATGCAAAAATATAAATTTTGATTAGTCTTTTGAATAAAACTTCCAACTCTGGTGGAAGAAAGGCAACAGTGCGGGTCAGTAATTTACTCGTGTTCAACATATTTGTTACAATGGTTACTAGTAAGGGCTTCATTGTAATATACTATACACCAGCCTCACAACTCTTTTAAAATATTTTCTTCTCATACTGTCTTTTTTTGTAATACTGTTGTAATAACCAAGTTATGGCTTAATACTAACTTGTGCTTTAGTCAGTTATCTTTATCTATTTATAGGTATTTATAATCACCCCAAGAATAAATAATTACACAGAGTATATCTAAGTGCTCTGTGAATAACTTGGTTGTGCCTTTTGAAGCAAAAGTGCTGTACTTAATTGTGCCATTATTGTACACTAGCACAAATAGAAATTGTACAATGGGACCACTGTTGCAGTGTTCAAAAAATATTCAATAATGTTTGAATCCTCTTCTTGTTAAGGGAATGGGGATTATTAGAAACTCATTGGCAGATAACATTTAGATAAATACCGTACATAGGTTAATTGTACCTCTAAACTTCAGATGCCCATGTTGTGAAACTTCTTACAGGGGTCAGTTAGCCATCAGAGTTAAGGCTGTGCAATCCAGCATTTGTCCTGCAGATGCTCTACTTGAAACACTCCCTTTACTAAAAGTTATTTCTGGAAAATAAAAAGTTTGATAGTCATGAGTGATTTGTACAGTTCTGCAAGGCTTTGTTACCTTTGATGATTAATATGCAATATAACATGGTAACTCTGGTGGAGTAACTTGTACTGTTAAGGAGAGAATCATGTTGTAAATGTGATATGAATGTTCTAGAGTTTTCTAATGTAGTGTAAGTGTTATCAGTAAACATATTTAAATGACACTTTTACTGATAAAACATTATAAAACATTCACAGTTAGTGTATTTTTTTACATTTTTACTTAAAATCAAGTTTTGATAATGCAAGGGGTTCCTTGTATTTGTCCCTTGCCGATTATCGGCGAGTTTCAGCTAATTCATCATTTCTTGTTAATTAGTAAGGGAATGATTGTAATACCAGTGGATAGTTTTATAGAATAGAAAAGTACAGTACATTATTATTAGTACCTCATGCTACAAATAATTAATTTAAGCATTTGCTTAAATTAAAATATAGGGAATTAATGTACAGTTTAGGAATAAATTCATTTATTTTGATTACCTCGACAATATACTCCTCCCATATTCAACATAAATTTTTACACATTTATAATTGTATAATTACTTCTTTGACCGACAAAATCCAGTTAGTTTAGGTTTATGTTAACAGTGGTGCAGCTTATGTGTACAGATTTAGTTGTATAAATCTTGTGCAGTTGTGCACATTAAACTACTCATAAGACATGTGATTTCATTCATCCCTTTGTCTTTAAAACCCCTCATACTCATTGCTGCACATATCCTCAACTTTTACATTGTATGGTCTGGGGATGATGACCAACAGATATAAGCAACAGCGTTTCAATGCATTTCGTTATTTTGGTTTACGCATCCTCTGTCTTAAGCTTTTCCCCTTACTCAGTACCTGTTATCTCAAGATGCTCTCATAAATATCCTTTTCATATCTTTCTTGCAATGCATTTCATATGACAACTAGGTAGTAGACATGATTAAATGAAGCCACTTTTCGTCTCTTCCTGGTGTTAGCTTGTCAATAAGGGAAGCAGCAAACTGTAAAAAAAAAAATTCTTGATGGCAACCACATAACATTCTTGGAACCACTATTCCTTCAAACATACACATTTTTGCTTTCCGAGATAATGTTCTCGACTTCCACACATTCTTCAAGGCTCCCAGGATTTTCGCCCCCTCCCCCACCCTATGATCCACTTCCGCTTCCATGGTTCCATCCGCTGCTAGATCCACTCCCAGATATCTAAAACACTTTACTTCCTCCAGTTTTTCTCCATTCAAACTTACCTCCCAATTGACTTGACCCTCAACCCTACTGTACCTAATAACCTTGCTCTTATTCACATTTACTCTCAACTTTCTTCTTTCACACACTTTACCAAACTCAGTCACCAGCTTCAGCAGTTTCTCACATGAATCAGCCACCAGCGCTGTATCATCAGTGAACAACAACTGACTCACTTCCCAAGCTCTCTCATCCCCAACAGACTTCATACTTGCCCCTCTTTCCAAAACTCTTGCATTCACCTCCCTAACAACCCCATCCATAAACAAATTAAACAACCATGGAGACATCACACACCCCTTCCGCAAACCTACATTCACTGAGAACCAATCACTTTCCTCTCTTCCTACACGTACACATGCCTTACATCCTCGATAAAAACTTTTCACTGCTTCTAACAACTTGCCTCCCACACCATATATTCTTAATACCTTCTGCAGAGCATCTCTATCAATTCTATCATATGCCTTCTCCAGATCCATAAATGCTACATACAAATCCATTCGTCTGTATATATATATATATATATATATATATATATATATATATATATATATATATATATATATATATATATCTTTTCTTCTTTTTCATACTATTCGCCATTTCCCGCGTCAGCGAGGTAGCGTTAAGAACAGAGGACTGGGCATATATATATATATATATCTTTTCTTCTTTTTCATACTATTCGCCGAGGAAACATCCTCATCCAGCCCCCTTCTCTGTTCCTTCCTTTGGAGAAAAAAAAAAAAAAAAAAAAAAAAGAGAGGGGAGGATTTCCAGCCCCCCGCTCCCTTCCCCTTTAGTCGCCTTCTACGACACGCAGGGAATACGTGGGAAGTATTCTTTCTCCCCTATCCCCAGGGAATAATATATATATATATATATACATTGAGATGTATATGTATGTATATCATGTGTATGTGGGTGGGTTGGGCCATTCTTTCGTCTGTTTCCTTACACTACCTCACTAACGTGGGAGAGAGCGACAAAGTATAATAAAAATATAAATTAATAAAAAAGTAAGAAATAGAGTTAACAGAGATGCCTTAAGGAAGGTATCATGGGTATATATATGGGATCATTGGAAAGGTACTAAAAGTATGGCAGGGGTATAGCAGTAATAGACCAAGAGTAGTGTGGTAACAGATACAGTTGCTGAGCTGTAACAGAAAGGGAGAATAATCAAAGTCAAGAACAAAGCTACTCCTGTTGAAAGGACAAATAAAAATTCTAACTGCTGAATAGTCCCCTTTATTTAGGTTCACTACTGACCTAACATTGGATGAAATTACATCAGCTGAACAATGAAACAGAATAACATATTCAAGAGTTTGTAATTTTCTGTGTTAAAAACATGACTAAAATATATGATAAAAAGAACTAATTTCAGTTTTGACAGTGTCTGAAGATTTAAGAGTTCTATTTATATAACTCTAGTACAATTTAATGCACTTTCATTCCTTCATCAGTGAAACAAATGTATAACCATAAATATACATCACATTATTCCTAAGTACATTAATGCAAGACAGACTAAGTGATAAAGAGCATACGTCATTTTTCTAGGTCCACAAAGAAGTGTTGTGCAAAATGCATGTATGTTGGGTTAAGAATACATGCAAACCTGTATTATGAAACATACTGAAGTTCTGAGATTTACTGCAGGCCTGTCTGTAACTGGAGCTGCTCTCAGTTATGTGCAGAAACACCAAAATGCTAGGATGCTCTAAACAAAAGAATGCAGTTCCACAAGAATTACAACACATTCTTATGGCTGTTAAAATGTGGATGGTAGTCAGAGATACAAACAACCTGATATAGGTTTTCTAAGTGGTTCAGTAAGGGTATGATACCTGGTGAAAGTATGGGTACAGAAGGTACAAGGTTTGACTGGTGATTCAGTGCAGGTATAATGCTTATTGTTTAGAATGGTTATAGGAGCTTACTATAAAGACTTACAGATGGTTCATAATGGGTATTGTTAGTCATTTTACTTTTGTTTCAGTAAGTTCGAGTACAGTGCTAAGGTGGTTCAGTAGGGGGATGAATGGCTGTGAGGATTTACCAGTGCCTCCTCACTAACGTGGGAGACAGCGACTAAATATAATAAAATAAAATGAGTTCTACTGATGATTCAATAGATATCTGTAAAAAGTGAAACATCCACTGCAGACGGAACATCTATAACAGGTGTTACATCTACCATATATAGGATATCTTGCAAGTGTATCATCCAATCATTTGCCAAAGACTGGTAGCTTCAATATCTGGATGTCATTCATTATGGATACCAGAAACAGTCTCTTTGGCTTACTTTAGATTATCTGCAGATACAGCAGGTTTTGCTGCCAAGAAGACCGGCACTCTAGAAAAAGACAACCAAATGAGCTATCTATCTATATCTCAGACACCCATTCCAATTGGAATGCCCTCAAAGGAGTAGCCACGGCAATAGTCTCTCCATAATTAGTGAACTCCAGTGCCGCTTCTTAGCCTTCAGTGTCTTAAATGAGCTTGGCGTTTATACCATCATAAAGCAATGTGATCTCCACTTACAACAGTCCACTAAAATAAATCATTCAAAGTGATCCTGATCAGTTTCCAATGAAAGCCACAAGAAAAATTCCATATTTCTCCCAGAAAAAGTTGATGAAACACAATCAGTTAATTCAAATTTCAACTAGAATCTTACACTGAACTATGGGGTCTTAACTTTGTTTATTCCAAAAATGAAATACAGGCTTCCACAAATAAAATTTCATTACCTACTACACTTATAATCTAACATGCAAAATAATGTTGACATCCTCTCACAGGAATTTGGGTGATCTTACCAACCTTGTCCTTATATTATGTGCATAAGGAGTATCTAACGGGTAAGGTAATGTCGTATCAACCTTGTCCTTATATTATGTGCATAAGGATTATCTAATGGGTAAGCTAATGGCAAATCTTCATTTCTGTGTAACAAGCAGATCCCCAGGGTGTAAAATCTGAAAACAAGGGGATGCTTTATCCATACTGATCCATACAGTAATAATTTTCATACAACTCATCACCTGGTCTCTCCCTTAACTTTCAACCTCTCTGACCAGTTGAGATCAGGATGGTCTAACCCCCACTCACTTCCTCCTTAAGCTACTTAATAAGAAAATTAATACTGAGCTTAGGATTAAGCTCCATTTCAAGTACTTTGAATCACAGTCAATCTTGTCTTAGAAATTAAAACTACATGATTCCTTCACAATTGTTAGTTAAAAGCTCTCTAATAAAAATATAAAAATTATATGAAAATGAGTGACGGAACATTATCACATTCCATCTTATTCTGAAATTTTGCAGTTGAAATATCTAATCACCTGATCATGACTGATGTCATGTGAATCCCTATCATCTTTTATTCTCTAACAAAATTGTCATTGGTGTAGATATTCTTTTCCAGAGGAATACATTTCCCTGATAAAATGTAATTGTTGAAACAGTTAAAAAACTGACAATGCTCACTAAAGTTTTCGTACGACTTTTGCTCCGAACAAAATGATGCACCAAAGTCTCTTGCCTGTGTAACCTAGATTGTGTGTAAAATATCAGTTGCAGCACACTAGTAATGGTAGTGGGTGCCTGGTTTGGTCATCAACAGCTCCAGCTCATCTCCTAGAATTCCCAAGCCGGATGTCAAAGCCGAAGTTTGACAAGAGTTCATGTTGTACCCATTCTACAGCCTCACTGACGGCAGCATACACTCCAGGTAAGCCCGCCTGGCCACATCCAATTCCCCAAGCTACAATCCCTGCCTGTTGGAGAAGACCCTGGGTTATTATGTACATATGGGATTAACTGGCCTATTGGGTTAAATATACATGCACACCATTCGGCTGAGGTTCTATCATCCACATATCTTTATCTCTGATGCCTGTTCCCTTTGGGAACTCCCTCAAGAGGGTGGGTACAGAAAAGTCTCCATAAATGTTGAACTACAGTGCTGCTTCTTAGTTAAAGTTGGGCATTAAATATAATTTATACTAAGAATATGAACAGATGTTTCCATAAACACATGAAAAATTCCGACAAAAAGAAAACAGAAAATTTTTCAACAATAAATGTTCATATCTCTGTAAAAGTAACAAAAATGGAAATAAAAATAAAAAAATAATCAAAATTAGATAAATAAAACTAAGACCACAGACAACACTGGGTGTTGAAAACTGATGCTTTTTGTTTTCGTTGTCCTTAAAATTGCCAGGTTTCTACCTGGTACAGCCCTTTTTTGCAATGACAGCCTAATTTTGAATCTCAGCCGTGAACTAACAATATAGACCTCCCATGAGAAGGAGTAAAGGCAAAGCACTTACCTGGACGTAGCGTTCTGGGTCTGAGGTCATGGGGCAGACGAGAGGCGAGCCACCATCACCCGTGCAGACATCACTGCCTGCCTCACCGCCAGCGCACATGAAGCTGCTGTGCAATCTGAAGCCTGAGCCCAGGCGTGTTCCCCGCATAGCTTTCTGGCATGCACTGTGGTTGACTGCTGGCAGCTCAATAGATTTCAGGATCTGCAGAGATTGAGTTCAAAAGGTATTGAGTACATGGAGGTCTGAGAAGTGAGTGATGTGTGAATATGGGGTCATGAGATGAAAGGTGTGTGAATGTGGGTGACGAAAGGTGTGTGTGTGGGTCATATAGAATACCTCTAAGTAGGACATCTGAAACGGAAGTGCAAGACATGGAAGAAAAAGTATAGAACATGTAGAAGATTTGGAACTGTGCAAAATGTGCATGAGATGCATGTGTGGGATATACAAAAGTGAAGTACACACACACACACACAAATATAAATATATATCAACTGACTGCTATATTTCTCTCTTGTGTCTCCCCTGATGATGTGATTATTACACGAAAGTGCACTTGGGAACTTATTGTGTTTCATTTTCCCCATGGACTCATAGGAATATATATATATATATATATATATATATATATATATATATATATATATATATATATATATATATATTTTTTTGCTTTGTCGCTGTCTCCCGCGTTTGCGAGGTAGCGCAAGGAAACAGACGAAAGAAATGGCCCAACCCACCCCCATACACATGCCTTGATTCAATCCACTGACAGCACGTCAACCCCGGTATACCACATCGCTCCAATTCACTCTATTCTTTGCCCTCCTTTCACCCTCCTGCATGTTCAGGCCCCGATCACACAAAATCTTTTTCACTCCATCTTTCCACCTCCAATTTGGTCTCCCTCTTCTCCTCGTTCCCTCCACCTCCGACACATATATCCTCTTGGTCAATCTTTCCTCACTCATTCTCTCCATGTGACCAAACCATTTCCAAACACCCTCTTCTGCTCTCTCAACCACGCTCTTTTTATTTCCACACATCTCTCTTACCCTTACGTTACTTACTCGATCAAACCACCTCACACCACACATTGTCCTCAAACATCTCATTTCCAGCACATCCATCCTCCTGCGCACAACTCTATCCATAGTCCACGCCTCGCAACCATACAACATTGTTGGAACCACTATTCCTTCAAACATACCCATTTTTGCTTTCGGAGATAATGTTCTCGACTTCCACACATTCTTCAAGGCTCCCAGAATTTTCGCCCCCTCCCCCACCCTATGATCCACTTCTGCGTCCATGGTTCCATCCGCTGCCACATCCACTCCCAGATATCTAAAACACTTCGCTTCCTCCATGTTTTTCTCCATTCAAACTCACCTCCCAATTGAATTGACCCTCAACCCTACTGTACCTAATAACCTTGCTCTTATTCATATTTACTCTTAACTTTCTTCTTTCACACACTTTACCAAACTCAGTCACCAGCTTCTGCAGTTTCTCACATGAATCAGCCACCAGCGCTGTATCATCAGCGAACAACAACTGACTCACTTCCCAAGCTCTCTCATCCCCAACAGACTTCATACTTGCCCCTCTTTCCAAAACTCTTGCATTCACCTCCCTAACAACCCCATCCATAAACAAATTAAACAACCATGGAAACATCACACACCCCTGCCGCAAGCCTACATTCACTGAGAACCAATCACTTTCCTCTCTTCCTACACGTACACATGCCTTACATCCTCGATAAAAACTTTTCACTGCTTCTAACAACTTGCCTCCCACACCATATATTCTTAATACCTTCCACAGAGCATCTCTATCAACTCTATCATATGCCTTCTCCAGATCCATAAATCCTACATACAAATCCATTTGCTTTTCTAAGTATTTCTCACATACATTTTTCAAAGCAAACACCTGATCGACACATCCTCTACCACTTCTGAAACCACACTGCTCTTCCCCAATCTGATGCTCTGTACATGCCTTCACCCTCTCAATCAATACCCTCCCATATAATTTACCAGGAATACTCAACAAACTTATACCTCTGTAATTTGAGCACTCACTCTTATCCCCTTTGCCTTTGTACAATGGCACTATGCACGCATTCCGCCAATCCTCAGGCACCTCACCATGAGTCATACATACATTAAATAACCTTACCAACCAGTCAACAATACAGTCACCCCCTTTTTTAATAAATTCCACTGCAATACCATCCAAACCTGCTGCCTTGCCGGCTTTCATCTTCCGCAAAGCTTTTACTACCTCTTCTCTGTTTACCAACTCATTTTCCCTAACCCTCGCACTTTGCACACCACCTCGACCAAAACACCCTATATCTGCCACTCTATCATCAAACACATTCAACAAACCTTCAAAATACTCACTCCATCTCCTTCTCACATCACCACTACTTGTTATCACCTCCCCATTTGCGCCCTTCACTGAAGTTCCCATTTGCTCCCTTGTCTTACGCACTTTATTTACCTCCTTCCAGAACATCTTTTTATTCTCCCTAAAATTTAATGATACTCTCTCACCCCAACTCTCATTTGCCCTTTTTTTTCACCTCTTGCACCTTTCTCTTGACCTCCTGTCTCTTTCTTTTATACGACTCCCACTCAATTTCATTTTTTCCCTGCAAAAATAGTCCAAATGCCTCTCTCTTCTCTTTCACTAATACTCTTACTTCTTCATCCCACCACTCACTACCCTTTCGAATCAACCCACCTCCCACTCTTCTCATGCCACAAGCATCTTTTGCGCAATCCATCATGGCCCAACCCACCCCCATACACATGTATATACATACGTCCACACACGCAAATATACATACCTACACAGCTTTCCATGGTTTACCCCAGACGCTTCACATGCCTTGATTCAATCCACTGACAGCACGTCAACCCCGGTATACCACATCGCTCCAATTCACTCTATTCCTTGCCCACCTTTCACTCTCCTGCATGTTCAGGCCCCGATCACACAAAATCTTTTTCACTCCATCTTTCCACCTCCAATTTCGTCTCCCTCTTCTCCTCGTTCCCTCCACCTCCGACACATATATCCTCTTGGTCAATCTTTCCTCACTCATTCTCTCCATGTGCCCAAACCATTTCAAAACACCCTCTTCTGCTCTCTCAACCACACTCTTTTTATTTCCACACATCTCTCTTACCCTTACGTTACTTACTCGATCAAACCACCTCACACCACACATTGTCCTCAAACATCTCATTTCCAGCACATCCATCCTCCTGCGCACAACTCTATCCATAGCCCACGCCTCGCAACCATACAACATTGTTGGAACCACTATTCCTTCAAACATACCCATTTTTGCTTTCCGAGATAATGTTCTCGACTTCCACACATTCTTCAAGGCTCCCAGAATTTTCGCCCCCTCCCCCACCCTATGATCCACTTCCGCTTCCATGGTTCTATCCGCTGCCAGATCCACTCCCAGATATCTAAAACACTTCACTTCCTCCAGTTTTTCTCCATTCAAACTCACCTCCCAATTGACTTGACCCTCAACCCTACTGTACCTAATAACCTTGCTCTTATTCACATTTACTCTTAACTTTCTTCTTCCACACACTTTACCAAACTCAGTCACCAGCTTCTGCAGTTTCTCACATGAATCAGCCACCAGCGCTGTATCATCAGCAAACAACAACTGACTCACTTCCCAAGCTCTCTCATCCCCAACAGACTTCATACTTGCCCCTCTTTCCAAAACTCTTGCATTCACCTCCCTAACAACCCCATCTATAAACAAATTAAACAACCATGGAGACATCACACACCCCTGCCAGAAACCTACATTCACTGAGAACCAATCACTTTCCTCTCTTCCTACATATATATATATATATATATGCTTTGAAGAATGTATGTGACAAATACTTAGAAAAGCAAATGGATTTGTATGTAGCATTTATGGATCTGGAGAAGGCATATGATAGAGTTGATAGAGATGCTCTGTGGAAGGGTATTAAGAATATATGGTGTGGGAGGCAAGTTGTTAGAAGCAGTGAAAAGTTTTTATCGAGGATGTAAGGCATGTGTTCGTGTAGGAAGAGAGGAAAGTGATTGGTTCTCAGTGAATGTAGGTTTGCAGCAGGGGTGTGTGATGTCTCCGCGGTTGTTTAATTTGTTTATGGATGGGGTTGTTAGGGAGGTGAATGCAAGAGTTTTGGAAAGAGGGGCAAGTATGAAGTCTGTTGGGGATGAGAGAGCTTGGGAAGTGAGTCAGTTGTTGTTCGCTGATGATACAGAGCTGGTGGCTGATTCATGTGAGAAACTGCAGAAGCTGGTGACTGAGTTTGGTAAAGTGTGTGAAAGAAGAGAGTTAAGAGTAAATGTGGATAAGAGCAAGGTTATTAGGTACAGTAGGGTTGAGGGTCAAGTCAATCGGGAGGTAAGTTTGAATGGAGAAAAACAGGAGGAAGTAAAGTGTTTTAGATATCTGGGAGTGGATCTGGCAGCGGATGGAACCATGGAAGCGGAAGTGGATCATAGGGTGGGGGAGGGGGCGAAAATTCTGGGAGCCTTGAAGAATGTGTGGAAGTCGAGAACATTATCTCGGAAAGCAAAAATGGGTATGTTTGAAGGAATAGTGGTTCCAACAATGTTGTATGGTTGCAAGATGTGGGCTATGGATAGAGTTGTGCGCAGGAGGATGGATGTGCTGGAAATGAGATGTTTGAGGACAATGTGTGGTGTGAGGTGGTTTGATCAAGTAAGTAACGTAAAGGTAAGAGAGATGTGTGGAAATAAAATGAGCGTGGTTGAGAGAGCAGAAGAGGGTGTTTTGAAATGGTTTGGGCACATGGAGAGAATGAGTGAGGAAAGATTGACCAAGAGAATATATGTGTCGGAGGTGGAGGGAACGAGGAGAAGTGGGAGACCAAATTGGAGGTGGAAAGATGGAGTGAAAAAGATTTTGTGTGATCGGGGCCTGAACATGCAGGAGGGTGAAAGGAGGCCAAGGAATAGAGTGAATTGGATCGATGTGGTATACCGGGGTTGACGTGCTGTCAGTGGATTGAATCAGGGCATGTGAAGCATCTGGGGTAAACCATGGAAAGCTGTGTAGGTATGTATGTTTGCGTGTGTGGACGTATGTATATACATGTGTATGGGGGTGGGTTGGGCCATTTCTTTCGTCTGTTTCCTTGCGCTACCTCGCAAACGCGGGAGACAGCGACAAAGCAAAAAAGAAAAAAAAAAAATATATATATATATATATATGCTCTGTGGAAGGTACTAAGAGTATATGGTGTGGGAGGCAAGTTGTTACAAGCAGTGAAAAGTTTTTATTGAGGATGTAAGGCATGTGTACGTGTAGGAAGAGAGGAAAGTGATTGGTTCTCAGTGAATGTAGGTTTGCGGCAGGGGTGTGTGATGTCTCCATGGTTGTTTAATTTGTTTATGGATGGGGTAGTTAGGGAGGTGAATGCAAGAGTTTTGGAAAGAGGGGCAAGTATGCAGTCTGTCGGGGATGAGAGAGCTTGGGAAGTGAGTCAGTTGTTGTTCGCTGATGATACAGCGCTGGTGGCTGATTCATGTGAGAAACTGCAGAAGCTGGTGATTGAGTTTGGTAAAGTGTGTGAAAGAAGAAAGTTAAGAGTAAATGTGAATAAGAGCAAGGTTATTAGGTACAGTAGGGTTGAGGGTCGAGTCAATTGGGAGGTAAGTTTGAATGGAGAAAAACTGGAGGAAGTAAAGTGTTTTACATATCTGGGAGTGGATCTGGCAGCGGATGGAACCATGGAAGCGGAAGTGAATCATAGGGTGGGGGAGGGGGCGAAAGTTCTGGGAGCATTGAAGAATGTGTGGAAGTCGAGAACATTATCTCCGAAAGCAAAAATGGGTATGTTTGAAGGAATAATGATTCCAACAATGTTATATGGTTGCGAGGCGTGGGCTATAGATAAAGTTGTGCGGAGGAGGGTGGATGTGCTGTAAATGAGATGTTTGAGGATAATATGTGGTGTGAGGTGGTTTGATCGAGTAAGTAATAACAGGGTAAGACAGATGTGTGGTAATAAAAAGAGTGTGGTTGAGAGAGCAGAAGAGGGTGTTTGGAAATGGTTTGGTCACATGGAGAGAATGAGTGAGGAAAGATTGACCAAGAGGATATATGTGTAAGAGGTGGAGGGAACGAGGAGAAGTGGGAGACCCAATTGGAGGTGGAAAGATGGAGTGAAAAAGATTATGAGTGATCTGGGCCTAAACATGCAGGAGGGTGAAAGGCATGCAAGGAATAGATTGAATTGGAACAATGTGGCATACCAGGGTCAACGTGCTGTCAATGGATTGAACCAAGGCATGTGAAGCGTCTGGGGTAAACTATGGAAAGTTCTGTGGGGCCTGGATGTGGAAAGGGAGCTGTGGTTTCGGTGCATTATTACATGACAGCTAGAGACTGAGTGTGAACAAATGGGGCCTTTGTTGTCTTTTCCTAGCGCTACCTCACACACGAGGGGGGGAGGGGGTTGTTATTCCATGTGTGGCGAGGTGGCGATGGGAATAAATAAAGGCAGACAGTATGAATTATGTACATGTGTATATATGTATATGTCTGTGTGTGTGTATATATATGTGTACATTGAGATGTATAGGTATGTATATTTGCGTGTGTGGATGTGTATGTATATACATTTGTGTGTGGGTGGGTTGGGCCATTCTTTCGTCTGTTTCCTTGCGCTACATTGCTAACGCGGGAGACAGCGACAATGCAAAATAAATAAAAAATAAATATATATATATAAGTGGGAGTGGGGGAGGAATGGGATGTATTTAGGGAATCAGTGATGGATTGCGCAAAAGATGCTTGTGGCATGAGAAGAGTGGGAGATGGGTTGATTAGAAAGGGTAGTGAGTGGTGGGATGAAGAAGTAAGAGTATTAGTGAAAGAGAAGAGAGAGGCATTTGGATGATTTTTGCAGGGAAAAAATGCAATTGAGTGGGAGATGTATAAAAGAAAGAGACAGGAGGTCAAGAGAAAGGTGCAAGAGGTGAAAAAAAGGGCAAATGACAGTTGGGGTGAGAGAGTATCATTAAATTTTAGGGAGAATAAAAAGATGTTCTGGAAGGAGGTAAGTAAAGTGCGTAAGACAAGGGAGCAAATGGGAACTTCAGTGAAGGGCGCAAATGGGGAGGTGATAACAAGTAGTGGTGATGTGAGAAGGAGATGGAGTGAGTATTTTGAAGGTTTGTTGAATGTGTTTGATGATAGAGTGGCAGATATAGGGTGTTTTGGTCGAGGTGGTGTGCAAAGTGAAAGGGTTAGGGAAAATGATTTGGTAAACAGAGAAGAGGTAGTAAAAGCTTTGCGGAAGATGAAAGCCGGTAAGGCAGCAGGTTTGGATGGTATTGCAGTGGAATCTATTAAAAAAGGGGGTGACTGTATTGTTGACTGGTTGGTAAGGTTATGACTCATGGTGAGGTGCCTGAGGATTGGCGGAATGAGTGCATAGTGCCATTGTACAAAGGCAAAGGGGATAAGAGTGAGTGCTCAAATTACAGAGGTATAAGTTTGTTGAGTATTCCTGGTAAATTATATGGGAGGGTATTGATTGAGAGGGTGAAGGCATGTACAGAGCATCAGATTGGGGAAGAGCAGTGTGGTTTCAGAAGTGGTAGAGGATGTGTGGATCAGGTGTTTGCTTTGAAGAAAGTATGTGAGAAATACTTAGAAAAGCAAATGGATTTGTATGTAGCATTTATGGATCTGGAGAAGGCATATGATAGAGTTGATAGAGATACTCTGTGGAAGGTATTAAGAATATATGGTGTGGGAGGCAAGTTGTTAGAAGCAGTGAAAAGTTTTTATCGAGGATGTAAGGCATGTGTACGTGTAGGAAGAGAGGAAAGTGATTGGTTCTCAGTGAATGTAGGTTTGCGGCAGGGGTGTGTGATGTCTCCATGGTTGTTTAATTTGTTTATGGATGGGGTTGTTAGGGAGGTGAATGCAAGACTTTTGGAAAGAGGGGCAAGTATGAAGTCTGTTGGGGATGAGAGAGCTTGGGAAGTGAGTCAGTTGTTGTTCGCTGATGATACAGCGCTGGTGGCTGATTCATGTGAGAAACTGCAGAAGCTGGTGACTGAGTTTGGTAAAGTGTGTGAAAGAAGAAAGTTAAGAGTAAATGTGAATAAGAGCAAGGTTAATAGGTACAGTAGGGTTGAGGGTCAAGTCAATTGGGAGGTGAGTTTGAATGGAGAAAAACTGGAGGAAGTGAAGTGTTTTAGATATCTGGGAGTGGATCTGGCAGCGGATGGAACCATGGAAGCGGAAGTGGATCATAGGGTGGGGGAGGGGGCGAAAATTCTGGGAGCCTTGAAGAATGTGTGGAAGTCGAGAACATTATCTAGGAAAGCAAAAATGGGTATGTTTGAAGGAATAGTGGTTCCAACAATGTTGTATGGTTGCGAGGCGTGGGCTATGGATAGAGTGGTGCGCAGGAGGATGGATGTGCTGGAAATGAGATGTTTGAGGACAATGTGTGGTGTGAGGTGGTTTGATCGAGTAAGTAACGTAAGGGTAAGAGAGATGTGTGGAAATAAAAAGAGCGTGGTTGAGAGAGCAGAAGAGGGTGTTTTGAAATGGTTTGGGCACATGGAGAGAATGAGTGAGGAAAGATTGACCAAGAGGATATATGTGTCGGAGGTGGAGGGAACGAGGAGAAGAGGGAGACCAAATTGGAGGTGGAAAGATGGAGTGAAGAAGATTTTGTGTGATCGGGGCCTGAACATGCAGGAGGGTGAAAGGAGGGCAAGGAATAGAGTGAATTGGAGCGATGTGGTATACCGGGGTTGACGTGCTGTCAGTGGATTGAATCAGGGCATGTGAAGCATCTGGGGTAAACCATGGAAAGCTGTGTAGGTATGTATATTTGCGTGTGTGGACGTATGTATATACATGTGTATGGGGGTGGGTTGGGCCATTTCTTTCGTCTGTTTCCTTGCGCTACCTCGCAAACGCGGGAGACAGCGACAAAGCAAAAAAAAAAAAAAGAAAAAAAAATATATATATGTATACGTTGAGATGTATAGGTTTGTATATGTGCGTGTGTGGATGTGTATGTATATACATGTGTATGTGGGTGGGTTGGGCCATTCTTTCGTCTGTTTCCTTGCGCTACCTCGCTAACGCGGGAGACAGCGACAAAGTATGATAAAAAAAAATAAAAATATATATATATATATATATATATATATATATATATATATATATATATATATATATATATATATATATATATGTGGGGTGAGAGAGTATCATTAAATTTTAGGGAGAATAAAAAGACGTTTTGGAAGGAGGTAAATAAAGTGCATCAGAAAAGGGAAGAAATGGGAACATCAGTGAAGGGTGCTAATGGGGAGTTGATAACAAGTAAGGGTGATGTGAGGGGATGGAGTGAGTATTTTGAAGGTTTGTTGAATGTGTCTGATGACAGAGTGGCATATATAGGGTGTTTTGGTCAAGGTGGTGTGCAAAGTGAGAGGGTTAGGGAGAATGATTTGGTAAACAGAGAGGAGGTAGTAAAAGCTTTGCGGAAGATGAAAGCTGGCAAGGCAGCGGGTTTGGATGGTATTGCAGCGGAATTTATTAAAAGGGGGTGACTGTATTGTTGACAGGTTGGTAAGGTTATTTAATGTATGTATGACTCATGGCGAGGTGCCTAAGGATTGGCGGAACGCTTGCATAGTGCCATTGTACAAAGGCAAAGGGGATAAAAGTGAGTGCTCAAATTACAAAGGTATAAGTTTGTTGAGTATTCCTGGGAAATTATATGGGAGGGAATTGATTGAGAGGGTGAAGGCATGTACAGAGCATCAGATTGGGGAAGAACAGTGTGGTTTCAGAAGTGGTAGAGGATGTGTGGATTAGGTGTTTGCTTTGAAGAAAGTATGTGAGAAATACTTAGAAAAGCAAATGGATTTTTATGTAGCATTTATGGATCTGGAGAAGGCATGTGATAAGAGTTGATAAAGATGCTCTGTGGAAGGTATTAAGAATATATGGTGTAGGAGGCAAGGTGCTAGAAGCAGTGAAAAGTTTTTATCGAGGATGTAAGGCATGTGTACTTGTAGGAAGAGAGGATAGTGATCGCTTCTCAGTGAATGTTGGTTTGCAGCAGTGGTGCGTGATGTCTACGTGGTTGTTTAATTTGTTTATGGATGGGGTTGTTAGGGAGGTGAATGCAAGAGTGTTAGAAAAAGGGGCAAGTATGCAGTCTGTTGTGGATGAAAGAGCTTGGGAAGTGAGTCAGTTGTTTGCTGATGATACAGCACTAGCGGCTGATTCGGGTGAGAAACTGCAGAAGCTGGTGACTGAGTTTGGTAAAGTGTGTGAAAGATGAAAGCTGAGAGTAAATGTGAATAAGAGCAAGGTTATTAGGTAAAGTAGGGTTGAGGGACAAGTCAATTGGGAGGTAAGTTTGAATGGAGAAAAACTGGAGGAAGTGAAGTGTTTTAGATATCTAGGAGTGGATTTGGCAGCGGATGGAACCATGGAAGCGGAAGTGAATCATAGGGTGGGGGAGGAGGCGAAAGTTATGGGAGCATTGAAAAATGTGTGGAAGCTGAGAATGCTATCTTGGAAAGCAAAACTGGGTATGTTTGAAGGAACAGTGGTTCTAACAATGTTATATGGTTGTGAGGCGTGGGCTATAGATAGAGTTGTGTGGAGGAGGGTGGATGTGCTGGAAATGAAATGTTTGAGGATTATATGTGGGGTGAGGTAGTTTGATCAAGTAAGTAATAAAAAGAGTGTGGTTGAAAGAGCAGGAGAGGGTGTTTTGAAATGGTTTGGTCACATGGAGAGAATGAGTGAGGAAAGATTGACAAAGAGGATATATGTGTCAGAGGTGGAGGGAACAGAAGTGGGAGACCTAATTGGAGGTGGAAGGATGGAGAGAAGAAGATTTTGAGTGATCAGGGCCTGAACATGCAGGAGGGTGAAAGGCGTGCAAGGAATAATGTAAATTGGAATGATGTGGTACACCGGGGTCGACGTGCTGTCAATGGATTGAAACAGGGCATGTGAAGCATCTGGGGTAAACCATGGAAAGTTTTGTGGGGCCTGGATGTGGAAAGGAAGCTGTGGTTTCAGTGCATTATACATGACAGCTAGAGACTGCATGTGAACGAATGTGGCCTTTGTTGTCTTTTCCTAGCGCTACCTCGCGCACATGCGGGGGGAGAGGGTTTTCATTTCATGTGTGGCGGGGTGGCAACAGGAATGAATAAAGGCAGACATTATGAATTATGTACATGTGTATATATGTATATGCCTGTGTGTGTATATATATGTATACGCTGAGATGTATAGGTATGTATATGCGAGTGTGTGGACGTGTATGTATATACATGTGTATGTGGGTGGGTTGGGCCATTCTTTCATCTGTTTTCTTGTGCTACCTCACTAACAACAGTTTAATAATAATAATAATAATAATAATAATAATAATAATAATAATAATAATAATAATAATAATAATAAATATATAAGAGCAATATGAGGGACAGCTGTGAGTCAGGAGTGATGTGTGAGACACTGAGTAAGGGATAACAGGAGATATCTGAGTAAGAGAAAAGTGCATGTACTGTATAGGGTATGTGACAAGATGTAAACATGTAACTGAAAGATGCGAAGTGTAAGTATGAATATTTTGGAGGTGAAAGTGTGATAGAAGTCTGGGCATGAAACAAAAGTGTAAGACAAGTGTGTGTGTGTGTGTGTATGACTATCAATAATTACCTATCTATACAGTAAGATGGAGTCTTACAGTCAAAAGGCCCCATCTCCTATGTGTGTGTACTTACCAATTTGTACTTTATAGGAAGATAGTTCTACACTCATGGGGCTCAATCTCTTGTGCTTTTTGTACCAATGAGAAATTTCAAATATTTGTAAACTTCCTGCATTCACCATTGCCATGACCATTCTAACCATTTACACTAAATCAGCATGTCTTTACATCTTTATCAACAATATTGTTTCTTAGTTTCTGATTATGGCCTAAAGTAATTCTGGTACTGTTCCTAGAAGAAGTGTTGACTGTCATCATCATCCAGATGACTTAGGAACCTGAATACTGTTATCAGGTCACCCCTCTCCCTTCTCTCTTTTATGGAGAACAGCTGTGTGGTCTTCAAATTTTCAATGTACTTACCTTAATTTGGTACCACCTTGGCCACTCTCCTCTGGACCTTCTCAATAACGTCTTTGTTCTTCTTTAGGTGCGGTGACCAGACCTGAGAGGCCTAATCAACCTTCAGTCACATGCACATCATGAATACTTTACCAAACATCTCCTTTATGACAACTAAATACAATCTTAACATTTGCCCAGAGAAAGTTTACCTCTTTCACAATTCTCCTTTTTTAAACTCTGGTGATAGATTAAAAACAATATTGGCCCTTGATCTCTTTCACGCACTGATTACTGTACCTTATTTCTTGCTAAGCAGTACACATAATGAAGCCTTTTGCTGTCCCATCTCAGACTTATTTGATTTCAATCTCATTATCCATTTACCAGACTAATTTTGGAGTTTGTCCCATTATACGCTGATGCATTTATTTTCATACCTTATTTCTCTCATGATCATGGGATCACCCACAAACATGTTTAATTGTAAGTCTAGTCCTTCTCACAAGTCATTTACACACACTAAGATTGGGCCCTATGGCACTCCACTTGAAACCTTGGCACAATTTGAGAATGTGCCTCCTACCTATGTCCTTCATCTCCTAACATATTGGTAATCCTCAACCCAGCGAAGGCGTTTATCTATTATCCCTGCCTGTAGCTCAAGCTTCAGGCACAGTGTCAAAGGTTTTTCAGTTGTCTAAGAACACAGTCTAACCATCCACCTCTGGTTTGAGACTGAGATCACTGTCTCATAGAAGTCTTATGGGATCATGATGGAGGAACTTCTTTTCTCTAAAGAATAGTTGTCTCCCTCTTAAGAATTCTTTCCTTAATGGGCCATCATCTATTTATCTTCTGATTACCTTTTCTTGTTTTACAAACAATATTCGTCAAAGAAACAGGCCTGTTATTCAATATGATTTTCTTGCTCTTTTTTCTTAGAGATAGATACAACTTTTTTGTGTTTAATTAAGTAACCACAATTGGTAAGGTTATCTAATGTATGTATGATTCATGGTGAGGTGCCTGAGGACTGGCGGACTGCGTGCATAGTGCCATTGTACAAAGGCAAAGGGGATAAGAGTGAGTGCTCAAATTACAGAGGTATAAGTGTGAGTGCTCAAATTACAGAGGTATAAGTTTGTTGAGTATTCCTGGTAAATTATATAGGAGGGTATCGATTGAAAGGGTGAAGGCATGTACAGAGCATCAGATTGGGGAAGAGCAGTGTGGTTTCAGAAGTGGTAGAGGATGTGTGGATCAGGTGTTTGCTTTGAAGAATGTATGTGAGAAATACTTAGAAAAGCAAATGGATTTGTATGTAGCATTTATGGATCTGGAGAAGGCATATGATAGAGTTGATAGAGATGCTCTGTGGAAGGTACTGAGAATATATGGTGTGGGAGGCAAGTTGTTAGAAGCAGTGAAAAGTTTTTATTGAGGATGTAAGGCATGTGTACATGTAGGAAGAGAGGATAGTGATTGGTTCTCAGTGAATGTAGGTCTGCGGCAGGGGTGTGTGATGTCTCCATGGTTGTTTAATTTGTTTATGGATGGGGTTGTTAGGGAGGTGAATGCAAGAGTTTTGGAAAGAGGGGCAAGTATGAAGTCTGTTGGGGATGAGAGAGCTTGGGAAGTGAGTCAGTTGTTGTTCGCTGATGATACAGTGCTGGTGGCTGATTCATGTGAGAAACTGCAGAAGCTGGTGACTGAATTTGGTAAAGTGTGTGAAAGAAGAAAGTTAAGAGTAAATGTGAATAAGAGCAAGGTTATTAGGTACAGTAGGGTTGAGGGTCAAGTCAATTGGGAGGTAAGTTTGAATGGAGAAAAACTGAAGGAAGTAAAGTGTTTTAGATATCTGGGAGTGGATCTGGCTGCTGATGGAACCATGGAAGCGGAAGTGAATCATAGGGTGGGGGAGGGGGCAAAAATCCTGGGAGCCTAGAAGAATGTGTGGAAGTCGAGAACATTATCTCCGAAAGCAAAAATGGGTATGTTTGAAGGAATAGTGGTTCCAACAATGTTGTATGGTTGCGAGGCGTGGGCTATGGATAGAGTTGTGCGGAGGAGGGTGGATGTGCTAGAAATGAGATGTTTGAGGACAATATGTGGTGTGAGGTGGTTTGATCGAGTAAGTAATGTAAGGGTAAGAGAGATGTGTGGAAATAAAAAGAGCGTGGTTGAGAGAGCAGAAGAGGGTGTTTTGAAATGGTTTGGGCACATGGAGAGAATGAGTGAGGAAAGATTGACCAAGAGGATATATGTGTCGGAGGTGGAGGGAACGAGGAGAAGTGGGAGACCAAATTGGAGGTGGAAAGATGGAGTGAAAAAGATTTTGAGTGATCGGGGCCTGAACATGCAGGAGGGTTAAAGGCGGGCATGGAATAGAGTGAATTGGATCGATGTGGTATACCAGGGTAGATGTGCTGTCAATGGATTGAATCAGGGCATGTGAAGCGTCTGGGGTAAACCACGGAAAGTTCTGTGGGGCCTGGATGTGGAAAGGGAGCTGTGGTTTCGGTGCATTATTACATGACAGCTAGAGACTGAGTGTGAACGAATGGGGCCTTTGTTGTCTTTTCCTAGCGTTACCTCACACACATGAGGGGGGAGGGGGATGTTATTCCATGTGTGGCGAGGTGGCGATGGGAATGAATAAAGGCAGTGTGAATTGTATGCATGTGTGTATATGTATGTGTCTGTGTGTGTATATATATGTGTACATTGAGATGTATGGGTATGTATATTTGCGTGTGTGGACATGTATGTATATACATGTGTATAGGGGTGGGTTGGGCCATTTCTTTCGTCTGTTTTCTTGCGCTACCTCGCAAACGCGAGAGACAGCAACAAAGCAAAATAAATAAATAAATAAATAATTATCTGTTTTATAAATTGGGAATTTAAAAATCATGGGACCCATCTCTTGAATTTTTTTTTAACAGCAACTTTTAATTTTCTTAAGTTGTAGGCATTCACAGTCTCCTTGCTTAGACCATTCAAAACATCCACCAACCTAACACTAGACCATTATTTCTTAACATATATCCTTAATATCCTCTTTCTCAGCTTCTGATCATGGCCTCTAGAAAATCTGGCGCTGTGCCTTGTAAAAAAACTGGTGACATGATGCTGACTCAAGAATTTCAATGTTATCAGGTCACCCCTCTCACTTTGCTAAGATGGATAGCTGTGAAGCCTTAAACCTTTCACTACAATTCAGCTCTCTTACTTCTGGTACCATCTTCACAGCTCTTCTCTGAATCTTCTTAAAAGCATCTTTATGTTTCTTAAAATGGTGACTAGATCTGAGAAGCATAACCCAGTTATGGTGTACTTTGTTGTGAAAAGCTTACAAACATTTTCTTATCCATATACTTTTTTGCAATCTTAATATTTACCAGCAGACAAATGTTTTCTTTCATAATTCTCCTGATGTGAAACTCTGGCAACAGATTAAGTACAATGTTAAACCACTAGATCTCTTTTACCAACTTCCTTTAGTTTACTTCCTGCTTAGTAGGACACATACAAGGGCTTTCTTTCACTACATCCCAGCCTCATTACCTTGCACTTACCTGGATTGAATCTCATCCTCCAATTATCGAGTACAATTTGGATTCTGTCCTGGTCCCCCAAAAGATGATGTAATTATTTTCATTCTTAATTTCTCCCACAACCTTGTCATCATCCACAAACATATTTAGGTCTGAAGGTCACTATAGAAAGTCATTTTTCAGTACACTAATATTAAGAAGTGGGCTCAACATTAAACCCTGTGGCACCACTTGTAACCCTAGCCTAGTTTGATAATGTGCCTCTTACCTGTGCCCTTTGTTCCCGACTGCATAGATAATCCTCAAACCAGGGAAGAAATTGTCCCCTTATCCTAGCCTGTAGCTCTAACTTCTTTGTCAATCTCCAATGGTTAATGTCAAAGGCTTTCTGGCAGTTTAGTGGCACACAGTCTACCTAACCATCTCTTTGATCTACGAGTGAGCTTATCCTGTCGTAGAAGTCTAACAGGTTTGAGACACAGGCTCTCCTTAAGCTGGACAGTTTTGTTTGCCAATTAAGAAGTCTCTCCTCTGCAGGTAATCATTCATTTTCTGGTAAACTTTTCCTAAGATTTGCAAACATTCATCAAAGAATCAGGCCTGTAGTCAAGTGCAATTTTTCAGTCTCCTTCCTTCTACATCTTTGGACCTACCCCTTCCTCTAATACCCAACTGATCAGTATTTCATGAAGCCCAGCAAGTGCCTCAGCTTGTGTGTATATGAGAGACAGGGGTAGTGACCAAATCTGAAAAGCATAATCTAGTTTTAGCCTTATGTAGGATATGAATAGCTTGCTAAATATTTCCTTATCCATAAACAGTGCCTGCCCACCCACTATATATTTTCCAAGGCAATACAGCTAAGGTTTATTATGGGTACAAGCATATGATGCTCTCAGGGTGAAAACCATGTACACGATTGCCAAGACTTGTGTTTCTAATGGTGTTAGCACCAGTACCCCACCTCAATGCGACTTGGGCTATCTTGAGGGAACAATGTTCTTTTCCACACTTCATGGATACTCCTTCATTCTGGGAATGTACTTCTTTCATCTGTGCCATAAGATGACTAGCACTTACCTTTCTATGGAGGATGAAGCCCAAATTTTTGCCTAAAAGCAAGAAAATGTTGGTACACGTGAGATTTCTAGGTGCATTAGGTGCTCAGAATGCATGATCAGGCAGCTACTTCCCGCAAAATCTCCTCAGTGCCATACTGCATTCAGGAGATCAAGACCTAAGGATCCAAAACATGGACCAAGAATACTTCAGGAAACTTGCCAACTCCAAGCCCAAATGTCTGAATGCCAAAGGAAAAATAGCAAAGTCCTAAAATGTAAGTGTAAAATCGCCCTTGAAAATATATGGGAAGGTGGACAAGGATTTTTTGCAGACACTGTACTCAAAAGTTATTCAGAAATTTGCCAGATGACAGCTTGGTTTTGTCTTCTTTACCATTCTCCTAATGGCAACAGGTTAGGGTCAACTTTGACTCCCAAGTCATTTCCATTCAAAGAATCTTGAAGCATATTTTCTGCTAGATAATAATCATACCGAGGCCCTCCTTCACTATGCCCCATCTTCATTACTTTACATTTGCTTGGGTTGAATTTCATCAGCTATGCATCAGACCAACTTTGGAGTCTGTACGGATCCTCTTTAAGTTGATGCAATCCTTGCTTTTCACTCATCTTTTGCATCTCCTGCAAACAAATTCAAGAAGTCCATACCTTCAATCAAGATATTCACATACATCAAGAAGGGTAATGGTTCCAAAACAAAATGTTGTGGTACCCCAACAGCTACCTCTACCCATTTGGAGAGGCTCCTCTGACACAAGTTCTTTGTTCCCTTTCACGAGGATAATATAAACATTGATGTTGCCTCCCCTTATTTCTGCAAAGCATTCCAGCTTCTTCATCAGCCTCCCATGTTCTACTGTGTAAAATGCTTTCTGGCAATAAAGATATAAATAATCTAACCAGCCTTCCATTTTGGATTAGAAATCACTTACTCATCAAAACCAACGAGGTTCATCGCACATGACCTTTCCCTAAAACAGTCTTGCCTCTCACTAAGTAATTTCTCTTCTTTGTGAAGTCATCCAATTGCTTTGTGTGTGTGTCTGTGTTACAAGGAAAGTTTTACACTCATGTTGCCACATCTCTGAACCTTGTATATAGTTTTACACTCATGCTGCCCCATTTCTTAACCTTGTATATATGTAGCATGTCTTAGCTCCTGTGTATATAAGTACACACACACACACACACACACACACACCCTAGCCTATGCCAGGTACATATTACATTGAACACCCTATTAGGGAGGATAATCAGCTGGGAGGACTGTTGACTGGTTGCTGTGACCAAGATTCAAACTTACTGGATGCTAACCAGGATTCGAACCTATGTAGGCTTGATCCCGGGCATGCATACTTGACAATCTGTAACACTAACCACTACACCATGGTGTGTGTGTGTGTGTGTGGTTAAGAATCATATTGTGAAATATGAGGATGAGAGGTCTTAAGGTGGTCATCCATGAGATGTCATAGTGCGAGACATGAGTGATCGTAAAAGTGCTAAATTCTCTTTAACAGAGCTGTAATTTTTACAATGAGACTACATTAATGCTTCCACCACTGCAAACATGACTATTACTAGTACCATTACCTCTTCTGGAACAATGGTGACTTTCATCCCAATCACTAATAAAAAAAAATTAATAACTTTTCCAGAACTGATGTCTTTGACCTTACCTGCTGGTATTTGCCTTCTTTGCCAAACAAATCCTTGCCCCATCCTGAACTAATGCACCGATCACCATCAAATGTTTGGCCAAGTTCTGGTAAGCATATGGTGTCGACAGTCGGTCCCAGCTCTGCCTCGTGGTCCAAGAAGAGCAAGGCTACATCATAATGCAAGTGCTTTGGGATATATTTTGGATGGATGAGGATTTTGTTCACAAGGAAGTCCTGGTGTGGTGCAGGCTCCGAGGGTAGTTTGAAGTTCCACTCTCCCAGCCTCACAGCCAGCTGGTCAGCTGTCATACTGCCATAGGGAGGTACAAGTCCTATCAGACAATGACAAAATAAACTCACTCCTTTCCTTCTCCAAAATTATGAAATCACACTAGACTACTGTACACAGTCCCACAAACTGATATACCTGACCTAGTCAAATTACCCTGTACATTTTTTTTTTTTTTTTTTTTTTATACTTTGTCGCTGTCTCCCGCGTTTGCGAGGTAGCGCAAGGAAACAGACGAAAGAAATGGCCCAACCCCCCCCCCATACACATGTACATACACACGTCCACACACGCAAATATACATACCTACACAGCTTTCCATGGTTTACCCCAGACGCTTCACATGCCTTGATTCAATCCACTGACAGCACGTCAACCCCTGTATACCACATCGCTCCAATTCACTCTATTCCTTGCCCTCCTTTCACCCTCCTGCATGTTCAGGCCCCGATCACACAAAATCTTTTTCACTCCATCTTTCCACCTCCAATTTGGTCTCCCTCTTCTCCTCGTTCCCTCCACCTCCGACACATATATCCTCTTGGTCAATCTTTCCTCACTCATTCTCTCCATGTGCCCAAACCATTTCAAAACACCCTCTTCTGCTCTCTCAACCACGCTCTTTTTATTTCCACACATCTCTCTTACCCTTACGTTACTTACTCGATCAAACCACCTCACACCACACATTTTCCTCAAACATCTCATTTCCAGCACATCCATCCTCCTGCGCACATCTCTATCCATAGCCCACGCCTCGCAACCATACAACATTGTTGGTACCACTATTCCTTCAAACATACCCATTTTTGCTTTCCGAGATAATGTTCTCGACTTCCACACATTTTTCAAGGCTCCCAAAATTTTCGCCCCCTCCCCCACCCTATGATCCACTTCCGCTTCCATGGTTCCATCCGCTGACAGATCCACTCCCAGATATCTAAAACACTTCACTTCCTCCAGTTTTTCTCCATTCAAACTCACCTCCCAATTGACTTGACCCTCACCCCTACTGTACCTAATAACCTTGCTCTTATTCACATTTACTCTTAACTTTCTTCTTCCACACACTTTACCAAACTCAGTCACCAGCTTCTGCAGTTTCTCACATGAATCAGCCACCAGCGCTGTATCATCAGCGAACAACAACTGACTCACTTCCCAAGCTCTCTCATCCCCAACAGACTTCATACTTGCCCCTCTTTCCAGGACTCTTGCATTTACCTCCCTAACAACCCCATCCATAAACAAATTAAACAACCATGGAGACATCACACACCCCTGCCGCAAACCTACATTCACTGAGAACCAATCACTTTCCTCTCTTCCTACACGTACACATGCCTTACATCCTCGATAAAAACTTTTCACTGCTTCTAACAACTTGCCTCCCACACCATATATTCTTAATACCTTCCACAGAGCATCTCTATCAACTCTATCATATGCCTTCTCCAGATCCATAAATGCTACATACAAATCCATTTGCTTTTCTAAGTATTTCTCACATACATTCTTCAAAGCAAACACCTGATCCACACATCCTCTACCACTTCTGAAACCGCACTGCTCTTCCCCAATCTGATGCTCTGTACATGCCTTCACCCTCTCAATCAATACCCTCCCATATAATTTACCAGGAATACTCAACAAACTTATACCTCTGTAATTTGAGCACTCACTCTTATCCCCTTTGCCTTTGTACAATGGCACTATGCACGCATTCCGCCAATCCTCAGGCACCTCACCATGAGTCATACATACATTAAATAACCTTACCAACCAGTCAACAATACAGTCACCCCCTTTTTTAATAAATTCCACTGCAATACCATCCAAACCTGCTGCCTTGCCGGCTTTCATCTTCCGCAAAGCTTTTACTACCTCTTCTCTGTTTACCAAATCATTTTCCCTAACCCTCTCACTTTGCACACCACCTCGACCAAAACACCCTATATCTGCCACTCTGTCATCAGACACATTCAACAAACCTTCAAAATACTCATTCCATCTCCTTCTCACATCACCGCTACTTGTTATCACCTCCCCATTTACGCCCTTCACTGATGAAAATTTTTAAAATGACACAAAACCTTTTAAGTTTTTAAACCATACAGATGATGTACATGGTAAACAGTTTTTCAAGACACAGCAATACAACATGAATTAAGCAATAAACCTGTTAAAAATACAAATAGAAGCATCCTTATGGTGTAAGAGTAGTGGATATATGAGACAAAGAGGAATCAGTAAAAATAGACAGCACATAGAAGTTTAAAAATTTGTATGATAGAAAAGGTTAAGGGAAAAATGGGCTACAGTGTAAACTCTTTCCCAGCACAGTGCAAATAGATTATTACCCATAAGTAATTATAAACACACACACACAAGCCTCCATTGTGTAGTGACTAGCATTACTAACTATGATCCAGCAAAGGCCAACTTGGGGTCAGACCAGTATGGGTTCAAATTTTAGGTATGGCAGTCGGCCCATGGTCTGTAACGTATAAGTTAAGATAATCATTAAGCAAATGGATGATTTCCTGCAATGGAGAAATTATCTTCAAGAGACAACATGGTTTCAGGGTAAGGCCATACACAATGAACCTCTTAGATCTCAACTAGAGAGCAAGCTCAGTATTGGAGGAAATAGAAAGGCGAGTACATTGTTTGTATTTATACTGCCAGAAAGCATCTGTTACTATATGATATGATTAATAAGCTGGAACACCAGGCAAGAGTAAAGGAGAATCCTCTGATGGATAAAAGATGATCTTGGAATGAAACAAAGAGAGCTTCTCAAAATGGGTAGAGTTCACCAGTGAGGTACTGCATGGTTTTGCTAAGAGACCATTGCTCTTCTTGATTTATGTGAATAACTTACCACAAGGTATGGTCTCCTCTCTAACTATGCTTACAAACGATACAAAGGTCATGAGGGAGAGAAAAGCTCGAAGGATTGCATCAAGTTACAAGGGGACCCTGAGAGACTTCAAAGTTGATCTGATACATGGATGATGAAGTTCAAGACTCCAAAGTTGATGATACATGGATGGTTAAGTTCAACCAGAGTAGATGTAATGTAATGAGGATGGGTCACAGTGAAAAAGAACCCAATATGAATATAATCTGGCAGGAAAAAAACAGCATGAACCTATGTATGAGAATGACTTGGGAGTTAACATCACCCCTAAACTGTAAACAAATTCCACCTGGCCCAACTGTCTGTTACCACGACATTCAAATCCTAAGGAAAGCCAAAATAAGAACATGCTTCATCAAAAGAAGGACAAGGAAGGAAAAAGAGAAGGTTCAGAGAAAGGTAAGGAAAATAGTACCAGAATCAAGCCAGCTGAGTTACAGGGAAAGGTTAGAGGCCCAAAATTTACACACCATAAAGAGAGAAGAGTGAAGGATGACCTGATCACAACCTTTAAGTTCTCAGAACAGATTGAGCATATAGACAGTGTACAGTTCTTCAAGAGAGTTAGAGACAGAACAACCAGAAAACAAAACAAAATTGATCGCAAATCTTGTTAGAAAAAAATCTGAAGAATTCTCATCGTGTAAGAGTACTGGATGAATGGAATGAAATGAACGGAGACATGGTTAATACAGACAGCATACAGAAATTTATAAAGTTGTATGAAAGTACAAAATGTTCAGGAACTAGGGCCCCAGGAATGTAAACCTATCTCCTCATACAGTTCAAATATATAATTACAAACATGTAATTATACACAAACACACACACACACACACAGACACATTAGTTTGATGACAGACACTAAACAGTTCTTCACAATCTATAGGGACAAAACAACCAGAGGACTTTAATGAGAAATTAAGCAAGAAACTTTCTGAAAAAGATGTAAAGAAATACTGCATGTTGTTTGATACCAAAGAAAGTTCAAGTGACAAGGCCCCATAATTGTAAAACTCCCTCCCCATACAGTACAAACAGACAATGACACAGCATGAGACAGTGAAAAGAGGCTTCACTATGAATATTATCTTGCATAGTGAAAGGAAATCTCAGTATAAATATTAACTTGCAGGAAACAAGCTCCTGAATTAGAAGTCAACATCATCCCTATTCTGTCATCAAAGCTTCACCTTACGATGGTAGGGAAAAAGACAAACTGCCTTGACATCACATACTTGATAGGTAGACAAACGGAATTCTCTCATTAAGAGTTGATTATCAAATACATTAAAAATATAAAGGTAAGAGGATAAGCCAGAACCACAGACTTGGCTATAACCATGAGATTTTAACCAGTAGCAAACTTCCTAAACAATATCAATCTAACCTAGAGTGATAGCGCTATATCTTGTATTCATGTGAGTATAACATTTCTCCCAGACATATTGGAAAGTCTACAAATGCTGTGAAAGGGGTAAATAATGGGGTACTGATGAAAAAAATTAGTATCTTTTGCCAAATGGTAAGATACATATCAAATGCATTTACTTGTGATATATTAACAATATTAATGATAAGGACAGCAAGTTACCAATTTACATCAAGGAAATGTTCTTACAAATTGTAAATTTACAAATCTGAACCATCATTAATTGAACATGATTTCCACAGCTACAGTATAATATAACTGGGAGATTCATTTCCAGGTAAATTTTCTGTCACCCTACACTAAACTACATGAAAAACAAAAGTTGCATATATCAATACAGAATTCACAAAAAATCAATTTAATGAACATAATATTCCCCAAAATGTAGGACCAAGATTGCTTGTCCAGGACAGGGGTGGTGCAGGAGAGTTGTGGAACTAAAAAAAGGGAGATGAAGGCCTTCCTGCTATGTCATCTGAAGATGTAGAGTTTCTACCTTTTGTGGTACGTAATTAACTTCTTGGGGTAATATCCCGTTCACTAACCTTTAGTTTTTCAGTAATGCTCTGTGTCTGACTGCAAGAGACAACAAATCCATAGCAGGACCCATGTCCACATAATTTCCCAATCTGTAAGCTATATAATGTCCAATTCCACATCCTAAGTCATGGCTTGATGTGATTTATTGGGTGAAATATTTCCAATACATTTCCTACTTATAATTGAGGGCTTCTTGAAAGCTGGGTGCAAAATGTTTATACTGTATGGTATACATGTGAAAAAGCACTAAACATTGACTGTAAAGTGAAATTTTGTGTACAACAAATGACCACTGCCTAGATTTCCTAAATGCCTTTAACTCTGACCACTTACTTTATACAGTAGTGGTAATTTTCCTGAAAGTGTTTGCTCCTACATTACTAAAGGGCAAAAGAATTGTTTTTTCATACCAGATCACCACTTCCTGCATCAACAAGGTAGTGCAGGAACACAGAAAGGCCACATCAACTCACATCCACTCTCTAGTTGTCATGTGTAATGCAATGAAACTGCAACCTCCTATCTACAACCAAGCCCCACAGACCTTTTCATGGTTAACCTAGGATGCTTCAGATGCCCTGGGTCAGTCCACTGACAATACATCAACTCCATTATTCCTCATCATTCTAATTCACTATCACTTGTACACGTTTCACCCTCCTGTAAGTTCAGGCTCCAATTACTCAAAATATTTTTCACTCCATCCTTCCATCTCCATTTTGGTCTCACTCTTCTTGTTCCCTCCACTTCTGAGACATATATCCTCTCTGTCAACCTTTTCTCTCTCATTTCTCCAAATGCCCAAACCATTTCAACACACCCTCTTCAGCTCTCTGAACTACACTCTTTTTACCACACATCTCCCTTAACCTTTCATTGCTTGCTCGACCAAACCATCTATTTCTAACGCATCCACTCTCTTCTGCACACCCATTTATAGCACATTCTTCGCAACCATATAATACTGTTGGAACTACTATTCATTCAAGCATACCAATTTTTACCCTCTGAAATAAAATTCTCTCTTTCCACACATTCTTCATTGCTCTGAGAACCTTTGCCCCTCCCCCACCCTATGACCCGCTTCTGCTTCCATGGTTCCATTCGCTCCTAAAGTCCGCTCCCAGATACCTAAACACTTCACTTCCTCCAATTTTTCTCCATTCAAACTTACATCCCAACTTACTTGTCCCTCAACCCTGTTGAACCTAATAACCTTGCCTTTATTCACATTTACTTTAAACTTTCTCCTTTCACACACTTCCAAATTCAGTCACCAACTTCTGCAGTTTCTCACTTGGATCAGCCACCAGTGCAGTATCACTGGTGAACAACAACTGACTCGCTTCCCTTGCCCATAGACTGCATACTTGCCCCTCTCCAACACACTTGCATTTACCTCCCTCACCACCCCATCCATAAATAAATCAAATAACCATAGTGATATCACACACCCCTGCCACAGAACAATCTTCACTTAAAACCATTCACTCTCCTCTCTTCCTATTCGTACACATGCCTTATACCCAACAAAAACTTTTCACTGCTTCTAGCACCTTATCTCACACACCATATACTCTTAAGACCTTCCACAAAGTATCTTTATCAATGCTATCATATGCCTTCTCCAAATCCATATATGCCACATACAAATCCATCTTTTTTCCAAGTATTTCTGACACACATTCCTTAGAGCAAACACCTGATCCACACATCCTCTACCACTTCTGAAACCACACAGTGCCTCCTCAATCTAATGCTCTGTTCATGCATTCACCCTCTCTATCAATACCCTCCCATACAACTTACCAGGTATATTCAACAAACTTGTACCTCTGTAACTTGAAAACTCACCTTTAGCACCTTTGCCTTTATAATACAATGGCATTATACATGCAATCTGGAAATCCTCATGCACTTCACTATGATCCTTACATACAGTGAATATCCTTACCAACCAAATAACTACAGTAACCCCCTTTCTCAATTTCCACTGAAATACCATCCACTCCTGCCGCCTTGCTGCATTCCATCTTCTGCAAAGCTTTCACCACAGTTTCTTCACCAAACCACTCTCCATAACTCTTTCACTTTTTATACCATCCTGACCAGAACAACCTACATCTGCTTCTCACATAACAAACACATTTAAAAAGCCTTCAAAATACTCATTCCATCTCCTCCTCACTTCTTCACTACCTGTCATCACTTCCCCTCTTGCTCCCTTCACCAGTGTTCCCATTGATTCTCTTGTCTTTTGCACATTATTTACCTCCTTCCAAAACGTCCTTTTACTCTCCCTAAATTCTAAAGATACTCTTTCATCCCAACTCTCATTTGCCCTCTTTTTAACCCCTGCTGCTTTCTATTATACATCTCCCAATCATTTGCAATAATTCTAGCAAGAATCATCCGAGTGCCTCTCTCTTCTCTTTCACTAGCAACTTTACTTCTTCATCCTACAATTCACTAACCTTTCTAATCCGCCTACCTCCCACCTCTGCTTGCCACATGCATCTCTCGCACATATTATCACTGCTTCCCTAAATACCTACCATTCCTCATCCACTCCCCTCACTTCATTAGCTCTCACATTTTGCCATTCTACACTCAATCTCTGCTGGTATTTCTTCACACAAGTCTCCTTTCCAAGCTCACTTACTCTCACCACTCTCTTCTCCATGACACTGTTTCCTCTTTTTCAAAAGCCTCTATGAATCTTCACCCTTGCCTTCACAAGATAAAGATCAGACATCCCACTAGCAGCCTGGCATGCCACATTTACATCCAAAAGCCTCCCTTTCACACACCTATCTATTAACATGTAATCAAATAATGCCTCTTGACCATCTCTCCTACTCACATTACTTACCTTCATATTCAAATCACCCATCATCAATACCAGGTCTCATGTACCAAAACTGCTGATGCAATTGCCCATGCTTGTTAAAAAAGATATGAAAAATTATTTCTATAGTATCAGAGAGGTGGGTGTAAGGAATAAACTGAACAAGGATATGGTAAAGTGGACAGGATACAACAGTTTAAAAGAATGTACAAAAGTAGAGAATGTTCAAGGGATGGAAACCTACAAATGTAAGAGTCCTTCCCTGTACAGTGTAGATAATCACAAAACAAAAACTTTCACCACAAAACAGTTACTGAAATATAAAGAACAAATACTTACACATTAAATTTTAGGGAGAATAAAAAGATGTTCTGGAAGGAGGTAAATAAAGTGCATAAGACAAGGGAGCAAATGGGAACTTCAGTGAAGGGCGCAAATGGGGAGGTGATAACAAGTAGTGGTGATGTGAGAAGGAGATGGAGTGAGTATTTTGAAGGTTTGTTGAATGTGTTTGATGATAGAGTGGCAGATATAGGGTGTTTTGGTCGAGGTGGTGTGCAAAGTGAGAGGGTTAGGGAAAATGATTTGGTAAACAGAGAAGAGGTAGTGAAAGCTTTGTGGAAGATGAAAGCCGGCAAGGCAGCAGGTTTGGATGGTATTGCGGTGGAATTTATTAAAAAAGGGGGTGACTGTATTGTTGACTGGTTGGTAAGGTTATTTAATGTATGTATGACTAATGGTAAGGTGCCTGAGGATTGGCGGAATGCGTGCATAGTGCCATTGTACAAAGGCAAAGGGGATAAGAGTGAGTGCTCAAATTACATAGGTATAAGTTTGTTGAGTATTCCTGGTAAATTATATGGGAGGGTATTGATTGAGAGGGTGAAGGCATGTACAGAGCATCAGATTGGGGAAGAGCAGTGTGGTTTCAGAAGTGGTAGAGGATGTGTGGATCAGGTGTTTGCTTTGAAGAATGTATGTGAGAAATACTTAGAAAAGCAAATGGATTTGTATGTAGCATTTATGGATCTGGAGAAGGCATATGATAGAGTTGATAGAGATGCTCTGTGGAAGGTATTAAGAATATATGGTGTGGGAGGAAAGTTGTTAGAAGCAGTGAAAAGTTTTTATCGAGGATGTAAGGCATGTGTACGTGTAGGAAGAGAGGAAAGTGATTGGTTCTCAGTGAATGTAGGTTTGCGGCAGGGGTGTGTGATGTCTCCATGGTTGTTTAATTTGTTTATGGATGGGGTTGTTAGGGAGGTAAATGCAAGAGTTTTGGAAAGAGGGGCAAGTATGAAGTCTGTTGGGGATGAGAGAGCTTGGGAAGTGAGTCAGTTGTTGTTCACTGATGATACAGCGCTGGTGGCTGATTCATGTGAGAAACTGCAGAAGCTGGTGACTGAGTTTGGAAAAGTGTGTGGAAGAAGAAAGTTAAGAGTAAATGTGAATAAGAGCAAGGTTATTAGGTACAGTAGGGTTGAGGGTCAAGTCAATTGGGAGGTGAGTTTGAATGGAGAAAAACTGGAGGAAGTGAAGTGTTTTAGATATCTGGGAGTGGATCTGGCAGCGGATGGAACCATGGAAGCGGAAGTGGATCATAGGGTGGGGGAGGGGGCGAAAATCCTGGGGGCCTTGAAGAATGTGTGGAAGTCGAGAACATTATCTCGGAAAGCAAAAATGGGTATGTTTGAAGGAATAGTGGTTCCAACAATGTTGTATGGTTGCGAGGCGTGGGCTATGGATAGAGTTGTGCGCAGGAGGATGGATGTGCTGGAAATGAGATGTTTGAGGACAATGTGTGGTGTGAGGTGGTTTGATCGAGTGAGTAATGTAAGGGTAAGAGAGATGTGTGGAAATAAAAAGAGCGTGGTTGAGAGAGCAGAAGAGGGTGTTTTGAAGTGGTTTGGGCACATGGAGAGGATGAGTGAGGAAAGATTGACCAAGAGGATATATGTGTCGGAGGTGGAGGGAACAAGGAGAAGAGGGAGACCAAATTGGAGGTGGAAAGATGGAGTGAAAAAGATTTTGTGTGATCGGGGCCTGAACATGCAGGAGAGTGAAAGGAGGGCAAGGAATAGAGTGAATTGGAGCGATGTGGTATACCGGGGTTGACGTGCTGTCAGTGGATTGAATCAAGGCATGTGAAGCGTCTGGGGTAAACCATGGAAAGCTGTGTAGGTATGTATATTTGCGTGTGTGGACATATGTATATGCATGTGTATGGGGGGGGGGGTTTGGGCCATTTCTTTCGTCTGTTTCCTTGCGCTACCTCGCAAACGCAGGAGACAGCGACAAAGTATAATAAAATAATAAAAATATATACTTACACATTCAGGAATTACAGACTTACTTCTGAACATAGTGAGCAGCAGTAAGGACAACTTGAGGGTGGACGAGCGAGGCACCACATATATAAAGATTAGCATTGATTGTACCATGCAATGCTGATGTCATAACAGCCGCCATCCAAGGAAACTCTCCAAATTGTGCCTGCCGGTCCTGGGGATGAAAAACACTTCTGATAGCAAATTATCATTATTACTATTATCATTTGGCCTGCTGAGGCAATACTTATTTTCTTTTTTCACAGGGACAAGATAAAACCTGTTTTTTCAAAAAGGCATATGGACCTCCATTATGGATGGATACTTCTGATAATACACCTCTTTTCTGTAGCACTGAGTAACTGATATAAAGCAAAAACCATGCCATACTTGAGGTCACCTTGGAAAGGGAAATGAAGTTCCTTGATGAGATTGTACTTTTTTCATCCATTAACAAAGAAACAGCTTTACTGAAGCTGACTTTCCATTCTCTCTGGCCCATTCACTCATACACATATATACATAAATGCCCATACACGCACATATACATACATATGCACATACATATTAACATATACATACATATACATACACAGATATATACATATTTACACATGTACATATTCGTACTTCTTTGCCTTCATCCATTCCCAGCACTAACCCGCCCCACAGGAAACTGCATCACTTCCCCTTGCTTTAGCGAGGTAGCGCCAGGAAAACAGACAAGGGAAAGTGCATCGAGATGTAATTGGCATCATAATGGATGAGGTTACAGGTAAAAGAAAGATCATTTCTGGAATGAAGAAAGAGGGTAGGTGATACGACAGAACCTGAGAAACATTGAATGACTAAAGAAGCATACTTTTGGGGAAAAAGTAGTCACTCATCTTTTTAAGGGAGTTATATAATTAAGACCTGCTTGAAGAAAAGAAAATTAAATGAGCAAATGAGTAAAAACCTACCTTTCAAAACCCTTAATTGCAGCAGCTGCTTCAAGAAATTATTCTGAATAAATACTTCAAACATAATGTAAAGGCAAAGATTCAAGTATTCAGCAGAACACACTTCAGTGAAATCAGCCACTTGTGCTGATTTCTTATTAAATATGTTTAACTATGAAGGTAAGATACCACTTAATGGATAATCATTATATATGGTCATCTACCAAAATCAAACAGCCTTAATTACTACTACTGCCACAACAAGAGCTCTCCCTTGTTAATGTTCCCACCACAACATAGGCACCCATCTTCAGCAAATTACTAAAGACTACATGAGCCCTCACACTCACTAGCAAGTGTTACTTCTACATCAAAGCACTCACCTTCTCCAGCAAGTGTTCTCAGACCACAACAAAAGTACTCACTGTAAAGCCCTCAAAGGTGGCTCCAACACCTCTAGGGTGGCGTACACCACAGCGAGGAATGTAGGGCTCTGGAGTCTGGGTTGTTGGAGTTGGAGAAAAAGCACTGACACAGCAGACATCCTCAGGAACGGGGCAGAACTGGTTCATCCGAACATTCACCACCGCAAGCAGCCCTCCATCAGGAGCTGTCAGTAGAACAGAGTTGGTCTTAACTGTCTACCTCATATAATCACAAGTACAAAATTTGTCTACAGAAGGAAGGGACTATACAAAACAAGGGCAGTAACAGGATCCCTTCCTACCCTCTGATGCTCCAAGCACACGAAACAGTGGTTGAGAAAGAGATCCTGGTAGTGATCCCTGTATTTTACGAGATTGTAAAAAGCAAGGGAGGGAGTAGAGTTTAAAGGGGCACCTGAGAGATATATGTATGAGACATTCAGTTTTAGTGCCAAACTTTACGAGTTCAAATGATGTTTGGGTGTAGAAGCTTCCCAGGTTCAAACTGAATGAAGGAGTGTTCCCATCTTAAGAGAATCAAGATGAAGCTTTATCTCATCTGTCTCCTTTTAAGGAGACCCAATTTGTAAGCCAGTGACGGGATAACAGTGAATTGAACAGGTGCAGTAAATCAGTGAATGGAAGTGCAGCACTGCCAAAGGGGATGTGTAATTCTTATTTTTAGTGTAACCAAAAGGCAACAACCTAGCAACTGGATATCTAAATTCTCCACAGGCTGTAGAATAATCTAGTAACCTTCAAGTAATTGCTGCTAAGAGTTACTTTAGGGGATAAGGATAATCTAAGGATCTCTAGTTCCGACTGAACCAGAAATGAACAGTAAGGATACCAGTTATAGGAATATACCACGATCAGTCAGTCAAAACAATACCGGCAAAGCGAAGACTAGAGATAAAAGTGAAAAAAAGACTAGACATGAAAACACCTGACACTTAATGTTTAGAGATGATAGAGAAGAACAGGAACACTATTTAGGAGAGGAGATCTAAGTGATACCAAATCAGAAGAAAGATAAAGAATCCAATAATAAGGCAAAGTCTGATGTACTGGAGGATGTGCAATCGAGAAAAATTTGATGACTCTGTTGGACAAGAAACTCCTGAAGCATTGCCAGGAGACTTTCAAATAGAGGAAAGGACAAAAGTGCACAATGAATCTAATGGAATAATATCAAAAGTTGATCAGGAAAAAAAGTGATAACAGTAGAAATCAGGGAAGATTAGAAGCAAATATGGAAATGATCAAGAGTGATGACAGTAAAGGAGAGGAACACAGACCCAAGAAGATAATACAGAAGTGCTTTGGAAATGGAGTGAAAAGGTTGAAAGAGTAATATCCTTTGCTAGATATGAAGCAATCAAGGTAGTATATGGGCTAGCTGATGGAAGGATTAGAAAAGTACACAGAATACAGGACCAATGCTTGTTGGCCAAAGAGGTTATACAGAAGGCTGGAGAAACAGAGGCTGACACTGCTATACTGAGGGATCTTGCTGAAAAGTGGGTGGCATAAAATTTAGAAAGATCAATATGGCAGGAGGTTGATAGAAATAAATCACAGATCATTTTTGGTTTGGAAGATCATACACGAAACAAGCAAAAAGGAGAAAGAAGGATGAAATTCATATCAAAAGAGTGCTGAAGGTTTAGGGATTGCCAGAAGCAACTTCTGTGATGAAGGAAAGAAAAATAAGAAGTTATAACCAATACGAAAGGGGGCGACCAGTTATGGTTACATGTGACTGAGTTATCTAGCCAGGAAAGACAGAAAAGCTAATAACCTAATTGGCATGGTGGAATTCAGTATGATATTCATTAATTGTGATAGATCTATGGAAGAGAGGGAGAAAAGGAAAAGAGTGATCAAAAACAAAAAGCTAGAGATGCAATGTGTGGCAAGAACATGGAGCAGTCCAGCTAGAACTGCAGACAGGGAAGAAGTGTTAGGAGATGGCAATGTCAGATTGAAAGTAATGTAATCAGATGTGGATGGGTTAACAATTAGTGGTAAAGAACTGGAATTTAGGGATTGTGTAAGGGAAAATGTACCTGATATCATACGAGCAATGGAAATTATGCATGGGAGGCAGGTGGTAAGGACAAGGATATGTGAAGACTTTTGCTGTAGCTACCCCTTGGATGGGAGTTCCCGGAGGGAACAGACATCAGAAATAGATACACTTATAGATGGACAGATTGGTGGAAACTAAGCTTACCAAAGAGAAAAGCTCTAACCTGCTCTGCCAAGTAGGGTACATAACAAGAAAGGAAAGCAAAGGTAAGGGAGGGGGAAGATTAACCCTCTTAATAAAAGAGAGCCTGAAGATGACCCATTCACACAATACATAATGGGAATAGTAGCTGCTGGGAAAAAGAGCACTGTGATGTTATTATTTAATCAAAAAACTGTCACGAACTGGAAAAAATACGCAATGATAATAATGAAGGAACAATCAGGGTGGTACATGTTACAGTGAAGCACACTTCTTAAGAGATGGTAAACTACTTATAATGGGGGATTTCAATTATATAGAAACAGAAGGAGGGAATTTGATTTCTCATGGCAACAGGGAATCATGATGTTTTAGAGCACATACAGGAAAATTTCCTCCACCATCATGTTACAGTGGAAACTGGGATGACATGATCTAATACACTATCTTAACCACACCTCATTTTCACTCATGTGATACATCATATATGATACACCAGTTGGAAAGTTTGATCATGTAATGCACAAGTTTGAATACATGATAAAAGGGCTTTAAAAGAGCAAAAGTGAGAGAAAATAAAAAAAACAGCAAAAGTGAGACAAAAAATAAAAGAGGATAAAAAATTGTGGAAACTACACAAATCTCAATAATTTCTAAGGTAATGCAGATTGGGAAATGGAATTCAGTATCCAGAAACCATGGCATTATGTTGAGAGGTTCTGAAAATTTTAGTCAGGAGGTAGAGGTATGGGTACCCCAAATCTCAAATACAAGGGGAATAGTAAAAAAAAAAGGAATAATTTAATGAAAGATGTGATAATGCAAAGGAGCTTCGAGATGTGTTGTGGTGAAGATATAGACTGTACTCTAGCAAGCTAACACTGGCAAGTTATAAGTAAGCATCAAACGAGTACAGCAGGAAAATAAACTTTGAAAAGAAAATTGTAGACAAGGTAGCTGAAAATCCAAAACTCATCCATAAATTCATCAGGAACCAGTTGTCAGTTAAGGAGCAGCAAAGCAGGATAAGGGAATCAAAGGGAAATACTGTAGATGGTGGTATAAGGATATGTGAAGAATTGAGTATTAGTTCTAAAGTGTTTTCACGGTTGAAGACAATAAAAAAGATATTAACAATATCAAAAGGACTTGATCCTTACAAGACTCATGGTCCTAATGAAATTTCATCATACGTGCCAAAGAGATGAGCAGATATGCCTGAGAGGGCAGTGGAATTACTAGTCAAGATGTCACTAGAAACAGGCATGGGGCCAAGGGAATGGGAAAGGGGCAAAAGTCATACCAATATTCACAAAAGGAATCTAGGAACAGGTACTGAACTACAGACCAGTCTCACTAACTAGTGTAATATGTAAGATTCTGGAAAAGATTATTAAAAACCAAATGAAAGACTTTCTGTGGAGGAGAGATTTATAAGTGAGAGATAGCATGGTTTTAGAGAAAGAAGATCATGTGTAATGAACCTCTTAAGAATTTTACGAGAGAGAGCAAAGTCCTCAACAAGTGGACTGTTTCTGGAATACCACAAGGCATCTGACACTGTACCCCACGACATAGGGGACCATATATGAAGCTGAATTACCAAGCCTAAATATTGGGGAAATTCTTCACTGGATGGAAGATTATTTCAGTGGTAGGGACACATGCCAGAGTAACCTTTCTGAAATGAGTCGAGTTGGTTAGCAAAGTGCCACAGGATTCGGTTCTGGGACCATTACTTTTCTTGATCAACATTAGTAACCTGAATATGTTTGCCAATGATGCAAAAGTCATGAAGGAAGTGAAAAGCAAAAAGGATTGCATCAGCTTACAAATGGACCTAAAAAGACTCGGAAGTTGGTCTGAAACATGGTTGTTGAAATTCAACTCTAGCTAATGCAAAGTAAAGAGGATGGGACAAAGCGAAAGACAGCCTTAATTTATTATTACTTAACGTAAACTTCAAGGCTGTGCGTGTGATAAAGACTTGGGAGTAGACATGGTCCCCTGCAGGTCACAAGAGTCCCATATTTGGAGAAAAGCTAAGGAGACAAACTGTATGCTGGCGAATGACTCGACAGAGGGTATCGAATCCTACCTGAATATGTTTGCAGAAGATGCAAAAGTCATGAGGGAAATGAAAGCAAAAAAGGATTTCATCTGCTTACAAGGGGACCTAAACACCTAACACCCCTTCTCTTTCTTCCACAACACCATTACAAACACCCCAACTACACAAAATTCACCAATATCCCCCTCAAAAAAAAAAAAAAAATTCAACATCCATCCTCTACAAAACCATAACTAACACCACTACAACGCCAACAGCCCCCTACTAAACACAACCTACCATCATCAGGAAAACTTTCACATCACTTCTACCATACCCTGGTCCCTAACGCCAACCAAACCACTATCACGCCCCACCAGCAAAAACCCCACCTCCACCATCACTACCATTCCACCTCCACAAACCCACCACCACCATTCCCACAACACCACTCTTAACAGCCCCCCAACAACCAACACATCCACCAACACCCCACTCCCACAACGAAGGGTAATTTACCCGTCAGGTTCAGCACTGTCAAGTGATCTTACTGGGGGTGTGTGTGTGACTTTGTGAACAATCATATGACTGTGTACAGCAGGTGTAGTAGTAGTAGTAGAAGTAGTAGTAGTAAGAGTAATTGCAGTATTATGAATTCTAAATCTAATACTACTACTAGCACTAACACCACGTAATATTATTATTATACTGAACTGAAAATGTGTCCACATTATGTGTGTGTGTGTGTAAAGAAAGTCACCCATGAACTCCCATCGTTAAGAACATGTGGACACTAACCATTCCCATTGTTGCCTACCTAAGAAGTACCCTCCTTTACATGGCCTACTAACCACCCCCCCTAGCCAACGTAAACAACAGGGGTCTACTGGACAAAAGGGTCATGCAAGGTCATCCTCGGTCCCTCGTAATTACCAAAGACTACAGAAGTCCTTGCTTAAATCATAAGTTAACTATTGACAGCCAAAGTCAACCTGCAGACTCGATGCATATCCTAGTCATAACGAGTTTAGTCGCGTCACCGAATGAGATAATTGGTCGTTTCCTACCACAATGAGGCAAGTGGAACTTCGACTTCCTTACATATACCCCAGACTCCTGCTGGAGTTTTGGCCTCATTTCTTTTTTTTTCTTATCGAGCTAACAATGATGTGGACATGTGCACCTGCGGACATGGTGTGCACACTCCGGAGAATATATATATATATATAAAAAACGCGCGCTCTTCCTTAATGTTGGACTGACAATGAGAACATTAATATATTTTTTTTTCCACTTCTAAGAATTTCATGCATGCGCGTGCACAAGAATTTCCCGTGTATGAGCTCACCACATTCCAGGAAAACAGGTAAAACCACATGTCCACCGAAGTGTGTTGGCTGCAGCATGACCCCCCTATGCCTCTTAGCCTGTTTATTCTCTCTCTCTCTCTCTCTCTCTCTCTCTCTCTCTCTCTCTCTCTCTCTCTCTCTCTCTCTCTCTCGTCCACATACCCCAACTCGACCCTAACACACCCTTCTTCGTTCGCCATATCGGGCAAGTAAATGGCTCCGAAAAGCTTTCCATGCCAAATACGCTTCGCCCGGAGATTTCTCACAACTGCTGGCCTCGCCAGGAACCAGAAGCCCCTCCCCATGGAAGACTGTAGGGGAGGTCCAAACTCTCCCCACGGAATGGTGTAGGGGAGGTCAGAAATCTCCCCACAGAAAGCTGTAGGGAGGTCAGAAATCTCCCCACAGAAAGGTGTAGGGGAGGTCAGAAATCTCCCCACAGAAAGCTGTAAGGGAGACCAGAAATCTCCCCACAGAAAGGTGTAGGGGAGGTCAGAAATGTCCCCACAGAAAGGTGTCGGGGAGGTCAGAAATCTCCCCACAGAAAGTTGTAGGGGAGGTCCGAAATCTCCCCACAGAAAGCTGTAGGGAAGGTCCGAAATCTCCCCATAGAAAGCTGTAGGGGAGGTCCGAAATCTCCCCACAGAAAGGTGTAGGAGAGGTCCGAAATCTCCCCACAGAAAGGTGTAGGGGAGGTCAGGAATCTCCCCACAGAAAGCTGTAAGGGAGATCAGAAATCTCCCCACAGAAAGGTGTAGGGAAGGTCCGAAATCTCCCCACAAAAAGGTGTCGGGGAGGTCCGAAATCTCCCCACAGAAAGGTGTAGGAGAGGTCCGAAATCTCCCCACAGAAAGGTGTAGGGGAGGTCAGAAATCTCCCCACAGAAAGCTGTAAGGGAGATCAGAAATCTCCCCACAGAAAGGTGTAGGGAAGGTCCGAAATCTCCCCACAGAAAGGTGTAAGGGAGGTCAGAAATCTCCCCACAGAAAGGTGTAGGGGAGGTCAGAAATCTCCCCACAGAAAGGTGTAGGGGAGGTCAGAAATCTCCCCACAGAAAGGTGTAGGGGAGGTCAGAAATCTCCCCACGGAAAGGTGTAGGGGAGCTCAGAAATCTCCCCACAGAAAGGTGTAGGGGAGGTCAGAAATCTCCCCACAGAAGACTGTAGGAGAGGTGGGTGGTGGTGGTCTGCTTGGGGTGTGCATAGATGGGGGAGGCCGGGGCACTGGAAATGAAAAAACATACACATCTCAGGTCATGGGTCTGGGCTGAGAAGAGGTCACGGTCATGACCCAAGACCTTGGGAAGTGATGCGCGCTGAAGCTCGAGAAGATGGGAGTTAAGGAAGTGACCCCCAGTCTTCCGGCTACCAGTGACACCTAACGGAAACAAACAGAAGTTTACTTCATGATGATAACTTCAGCTTCTAGTGTGTGTGTGTGTGTGTGTGTGTCCTCATCCAAATTACTATCAACAGCAACTGTTACAATCTAAACAACTTCAGTTCTAATACAAGTCGTCTTAAAGTGTGCCACATAACCTCATACACAAATGATGGCTGGGCCCTCCACACACACACACACACACACACACACACACACACACACACACATCGGTCCCGCCCCAGACTCGCACACACACTCAACAAACATCAAAGTCACCCATGTGTTACGAGTGCGTTTCTCTTTTTTTTTTTCTTTCTATCTTTCCCAAAATCGTTTTCTTTCGTTCTCTCTCATACTACAGTCATTTTTATTATGACTATCACTAGTATTATTAGTAGTACTAATACATTCCAATGACTTTCTCAAAGAGGGTACATGCACCTAAAACTAACCTGTCATATACCTAAAACCTAAGGTCATGTACCTAAAACCTAAGGTCATGCACCTAAAACTCACCTAAGGTCATGTACCTAAAACCTAAGGTCATGCACCTAAAACTCACCTAAGGTCATGTACCTAAAACCTAAGGTCATGCACCTAAAACTTAAGGTCATGTACCTAAAACCTAAGGTCATATACCTAAAACCTAAAGGCCTGTCTACACGAGCGGGCCTGATCGGCGGGTTTGCCCGTTAACGAGCAAATTCTGGCGGGCCTGCCCGTGAATGTTGTCCACACGACCGAAGTGATGAACAGCCGGGCCTGCCCGTGAATGTTGTCCACACGACCGAAGTGATGAACAGCCGGGCCTGCCCGACGATGTTGCCAGTAGCGGATGGAGTGCGGTACGAGAACCATGGTGCCTAGCATTGTCAAGAAAAAGATTTTGTGCTCTATGATAATAGCTTTGTGTCTCAAGAAGAAAAAGAAGAAAAGGATATGGTGTAAAGATTGGTGAAAGAAAAGAAGTATGTTTGGAAGCACTGCAAAAATACTTCATGAACTACAAAGTAGTGAGGAACACGACTTCAGAAATTACCTGAGGATGAGTGTAAGCATTTTTTTACATCTCGTTATCAAAGGTGGAGCCCATACATAGTGAAGAAAGACACAGTTATGAGAAACAGCATTACAGCTGAAGCTCGTCTGGAAGCAACTCTGCGATTTTTAGCAAGTGGGTCAACTTATTCAGCTTCACATTCCATAAACATGGATTCTTACGATGAAGGTCAAATCAAAGTACTAGTAAGTGCTTTAGACCGAAAAATTGTGGGTGGCTCACTAGAGTTCTCCTGGGCTGCCATCGTTAAATGTTCACTGTGCTACTATGCCGTGGGATGAAGGCCCGCTGTGGGTTCACGATATTATCTTGCGTCTGGCAGGGTAGAAACTCCAGCTACCGGGCACCAGTTCAGTGATTTCGCTAGGCGTGCTTTCGGGCAATTTGATCGTTTGCCCGTCAAATATGCCCGTTAACGGGCAAGCCCGCCGATCAGGCCCGCTCGTGTAGACAGGCCTTAAGGCCATATACCTAAAACCTAAGGTCATGTACCTAAAACGTAAGGCCATATACCTAAAACCTGAAAGGTCATATACCTAAAACGTAAGTCCATATACCTAAAACCTAAGGTCATGTACCTAAAACGTAAGGCCATATACCTAAAACCTAAGGTCATATACCTAAAACGTAAGTCCATATACCTAAAACCTAAGGTCATGTACCTAAAACCTAAGGTCATGTACCTAAAACGTAAGGCCATGTACCTAAAACGTAAGGCCATGTACCTAAAACCTAAAAGGTCATGCACCTAAAACGTAAGGCCATATACCTAAAACCTAAGGTCATATACCTAAAACCTAAGGCCATGCACCTAAAACCTAAGGTATCCTTACCTGCTGTGACCAGGTTATCTTGGCACTCCCACCATGGGACGCAAACGCAGCCATCGCCCGTCACTGGAGGCTGGGCCTCTGTTGTGCCTGTCCCCGGGTTTGGGATGGTGATGGGGTTGGATGGGGTCGTAAGGCTGTCGCAGTCGGAGGCATCGCTCCCAATAGCCGAGGCCTCCAGCAGACAGAGGAGCAGGTCGTCCGCTACTTCGCTCACGTCGGTCTGTCGCTTCACACGGGGTTGTGCGGCCGCCGGTCCTGCCTGGGCCACGCCCACGCCCCACAGCAGAACCATACACGCCCACGCTCGGAACATCCTAGGACTGATGGGGTATTCATGGTGAACATAAATATTGAGAATATCTGGAGTAAATACATAATATTTGTCTTACGTCACACACACACACACACAAACGTGTTTAATTTGAATTTCCAACCATATAATAACTCGCCCACTCCAAGCAACTGGAAGAAGATACGGTTTTCCTATAGACACTCAACTGACTTCTGTGGGGTGTCGGGCTCGACTTCGCACAGGTTCGAATCCCAGTCGCGGGAGTCGGTCCACCGTGCCACCCACAGCTGCTCACCAAATGCAGGTGGTGAAACCCCCTCTGGAGTAGTCATATAAATCTATGTTCTATGTACGGTTATCTTACACTATGTTACGTCAGCTCAGCGGATTATAAACCTCAAAAGAGTTGCCAAGGCTTGACGAGAGGGTGGTAAAGTCGTGGACGAGGAGGGGGGAGGGTCGTATCGTACCGCCGTGCTCAACACTCGTACCGTCGTACTCAGTGGTCGTACCGCCTGTACTCAGTGGTCGTATCGTCGTACTCAGTGGTCGTACCGTTGTACTCAGTGGTCGTACCGTCGTACTCAGTGGTCGTACCGATCGTACTCAGTGGTCGTATCGTCGTACTCAGTGGTCGTACCGTCGTGCTGAAGGGATTAATCAAATTCATTTTTCTCCTGAGTGTTGCCAGCTGCTCAAGAATGTTTGCTTGGGTGACCGTCTGTGTTCCTCCCTCCCAATCCCCTCCTCTCCCCCAACCCTTCCTCCTCCCCAACTGGAGAGAGGTTATCTCACACGACTTACATATACAATATACATACCCAGTCTGAGGTATGCACACACACACACACACACACACACACACACACACACACACACACACACACACACGGGTTCGAAAAATGGGTGCGGCTCTAGGCAGGGGCCCCACAGGCATCCTAGGTGTTCATCCAAATCCCTCAGTAAGGGCTGGCTAATAAAATAGGCACCTGGATACAGAGGCGTGGCTGTGTGTACAAGGAACAAGTACAGATGTGGTACACACTTACGAGAGAAGGGGCACCACTCACACTCACACACTCACACACACACACACACACACACACACACACGTGGCCTCTGGACCATCAAAAAAAACTATACCATAACGACCCGAAGGTTTCCGCTGAGACAATACGTGATCACCTGCATTTGTGACGCGTACAATCCTCCCCGACTCTAAAAGCCAGCAGGATTCTCAGTGACGCTGAGCCAAGACGGAAGGAGGGGAGCTCAGGGTAAGGTCTGGGGGTAGGAGGAGGAGAGGAAGAGATGGGGGGGGGGGGTCTCCCCGAAGGTTTGTCAGCCTTTACCTCCCACCACATGCTTAGGAGGAGGAGAAGGAGGAGGAGGAAGAGAAGAAGGAGGAGGAGGAGGAGGAGGAGGAGGTGGGAGAGGAGGAGGAGAGGGGAAAGACCCGTTCGTTCGTTCGTCCGTTCTCTGCCACCACCTCGACAGCCGTGAACATTTAAGTATTCTGCTGGTGTCGGCTGCCTCTTCCTGCTCAGTGTGACACTGCTGAAGGTCTACCACCGCTACTGCAACTTCCCGTCACCTCCTGCCATCAGAGATCCCCCGTCCAGGGGTTGCAGTTTGACACCACATACCTCATCGGATCCCACACACACGCCCTCGAGACGGAATACTACAAAAATCGTCATTTTACATTTTTTTTTTTTAGCTTACTGTTTGCATTTTGGCTTTAAACGGTCAGACCTTCTCTTCAGTAATTCGATACACAACTATCATCAGCCAGTGACACAAGATCAGACTTTCGATAAAGCCAAAGGTAAACGAATTTCGTATAAAATAACCATTGCTGTAAAAGAATCTAAAAGATCAATTGTTTGCTGGGTCGTCTAGGTGAAAGAATGGAATATAATGGAAGAGTAGAATGATGGGAAACATGATGGGGATGATAATGTGAGACGATGAACAGACCGCGAAACATCTTTTAAAATAACTTATGATATAATCTAGTTCGTAAAAGAGACAGACACGCCATTACACCTTATGCACAATCTCTTCTTCGAAGGCAGCCAAAGGTGCCCCGATACATGAATATTAAAGTCACACTCCAAACAGATGGGCCGTTCTAAGTCATCCACAGAATGATAAAACATTATAGACACTTATAAGAAATATTAAGACAGAAAAAGTCTGCGAATATGGCAACAGCGAGACGACACTACCATGGTTTAAACAATTTTTTTTCCGTAAAAAAAAAAAAGAACGCTTCCAATACGAATTTCAAAGTTAAACAAATCTTCACAGAAAACTTTTTTTTCATCAGGAAGAATGCAGTAAGTTAACATTACGTGACAGAGATGACTAGCAAAATCAGTTCTTGGGACCATGAAAAAAATACGTGTGTATTTCTTTCTTACGAGATGGCAACTTGACTTATTTCCGCTTAAACGAATTGTGTACAAAGCTTGTGCTTGGACGTCGATGGACATGTTTGCATACATACATACATGCATGTTAGTGGACCCACCAGGAGGATATGATGCAAATGCCTGCCTCTCCCCACATACTGGCTCTGTCTGCTTCAGTTGTTCTGTACAACTTAAATACCGCCAACTCCTCACACTTCCTCCTCTGTATGTATGTATGTATGTATGTATGTATGTATATATTTCTATCACTTCGATGGTTCAAAGGGAAAGGAATAAATTGGTCCAGCGATGGCAACTGGGATACAAAATATACGAAACAGATGAAGGTTGATGGTGTATATGAAACAAAGAGGAGGGGGTGGGTGTTGGTGTATACCTACCCCCCCCCAAGCAAATCCTGTCCCGACCTCCCCCTTCTCCAATAACCTACATACCCCTACTACTCAACACCCTCCCCTCCACCACCTAAATAACCAGCCACCAACCAGCCACCTCCCTCATTCTGTGCCCCTTCAACTACTACCTCAGGAGACCCAAACAGGTCATGAAAATGAACTACCTAATGCCTGCCTGCCTTGTGACATCTTTTAGAACACAGACTTCATTATAACACTCCCTTCCATCCCCCCCAGCCATTACCCTTGCCTAACCCCACGGCTCATCTCTCTAGCCAAAGCCACCTATAACCCATGTTGACTCCAATAAGGTCTTCAGTCATCAGACGTTCCTTTCCCCCAAAAAAAAAAAAAATATAGTCACTCCCAAAAACTTAAACCCTCCCAAATTTTGGAGGACCCCACGGGGCTACAAGATATTATACTCACTGCAAAACTTAAGCCCTCCCAAATTTTGGAGGACCCCACCGGCTAAAACATATTATAGTCACTGCAAAACTTAAACCCTCCCAAATTTTGGAGGACCCCACGGGGCTAAAAAAAAAATATATATAAGAATTAACGACATATAAAAGCAAATTCTATGCATCCCACATCATTGTCGTTGGATACCGGTATAATGGCTACGTTGGACAAAATGTTTTGTGTCCAGTGTTTATGAGTGACGGTTGGGCAATATCGTGTGGTGGTGGCAGCAGCAGCAGGTCCCAGACTGCTTGTGGGGCGGGTTTAAGAATGAAAGCTGGGTCAGGGACGTGTGTTGGATATGTCCATCAGAGGAAACATTGCCTAGCTAACGAGTCTTAAAAAGACTTTAGGTAAGTAACGGTGGTTAGCGTGTATAAAACCCTAAGGGGCAGATATTCCCACCCTACCACGCCATGGCTGGGTCACCATCCCTAGGTCACGTGCACCATCTTCATCCCCCCCGGCACGTGCACCATCTTCTCCCCCGTCACGTGCACCATCTCCCCCCGTCACGTGCACCATCTTCCCCCCCGGCACCTGCACCATCTTCTCCCCCGTCACGTGCACCATCTCCCCCCGCGTCACGTGCACCATCTTCCCCCCCCCCCGGCACGTGCACTATCTTCCCCGTAACGTGCACCATCTCCCCCCCCCCGTCACGTGCACCATCCACGTGCACAGCTCAAGGGCACAGGGAGTGAACTTTGTTGTCACCTTCGCTAACCTGGTGTATATAAGGTCACACGCACGCGCACCTCGTATTCACATTAACTGTAATTGGCATTCTACCTGGCAATTGCGCACCAACATTCCAACTACGTCCCACGAATACATTAACTATTTCCAGCCTGCCTGATTGGCTGGTTCGTTTGGCTAACTAGCCTTTCAGCTTTTCGACTCCCGGAGCCATCTACGAGTTACATAACCATCAACCTACAATCTTTGCCATGGCATCATATCTACCCATGAGTGATTCCCGGCTCGTGATTAAAGTCTATAATCATCGAACATATTAGCTACATCCACCTGTAATTGCAGATCCCCAACGGCCTAATTCACCACACAGATTCACACACATGAACATACACTCCCACGAGCCTTCCATTCATTATCATGCTTCAGCATGGGAGCACATAGGGCCACATACATATAAATAACATATACAATCGCACAACATATGCCTATAAAGGCAAACACATACATGCAAGCAAAAACATTTTTTTTTTCCACAACCCCAGCAACGGGAGTTCTGAGTTGACATTAAGAGAGGGGTCGATTCTTCCAGTATTATGGTTATTCAAATATATTCGCTGGAATTAGTATATGTTCCACCAGTGGTGATCATAAAAATAAAACCATGCTCGGTTAGGTAAGGTATTTCAAGTAGGATAGCCACTTGATCTATGTTATAATAAAATCATGCTAGGTTAGGTAAAGTTTCTTAAGTAGGATTGCCACTTGATCTATCGTATAATAAAATCATGCTAGGTTAGGTAAAGTTTCTTAAGTAGGATTGCCACTTGATCTATCGTATAATAAAATCATGCTAGGTTAGGTAAGGTTTCTTAAGTAGGATTGCCACTTGATCTATCTTACAATAAAATCATGCTAGGTTAGGTAAGGTTTCTTAAGTAGGACTGCCACTTGATCTATCGTATAATAAAATCATGCTAGGTTAGGTAAGGTATTTCAAGTAGGATTGCCACTTGATCTATCGTATAATAAAATCATGCTAGGTTAGGTAAGGTATTTCAAGTAGGACTGCCACTTGATCTATCGTATAATAAAATCATGCTAAGTTAGGTAAGGCATTTCAAGTAGGATTGCCACTTGATCTTACAATAAAATCATGCTAGGTTAGGTAAGGTATTTCAAGTAGGATTGCCACTTGATCTACCTTACAATAAAATCATGCTAGGTTAGGTAAGGTTTCTTAAGTAGGATTGCCACTTGATCTATCTTACAATAAAATCATGCTATGTTAGGTAAGGTTTCTTAAGTAGGTCTGCCACTTGATCTATCTTATAATAAAATCATGCTAGGTTAGGTAAGGTTTCTTAAGTAGGTCTGCCACTTGATCTACCTTATAATAAACATACCATGACCAAGTTAACATTCCTTAAATAGATAGCTGCAGGTGGAACCAGAGTTCTACACTAACGCGTCCTTAAGGTAGAACAAGGCGTCGTTACCTGTGGACTTTAGAAAGGTACCACACCTTACCTACATAACATGGGAATTCCGCTGTAACTGGAAAATCCGGTCCTCAAGGATTCATGATAGTGCTACACTTATCTAATGTCCCCCCCCAAACACACGACCCCCCCCCACACACACGACCCCCCCACACACACACGACTCCCTCCCCCCCACCCCAACCACACCCTCTACTATCTCGGGGGAAAACTCAATTACATCAACTTCACCAGGCGGGATTTACTACAATGGATCCATCCTGGAAATTACCCCCCCGGTGAAGGCCAACCAACCCTAGCTGACGTGAGGCATAGGTGTCATCTGCTGCAGGAGGGAGGATCTCCTGCTGGAGGAGGGAGGATCTCCTGCTGCAGGAGGGAGGATCTCCTGCTGGAGGAGGGAGGATCTCCTGCTGGCAGGAGGGAGGATCTCCTGCTGCAGGAGGGAGGATCTCCTGCAGGAGGAGGGAGGATCTCCTGCTGGAGGAGGGAGGAGGAGGAGGAGGTGAGGTAACATCGACTGGTGGACCATTTGGTCATCGTTAAGCTAACGTGGTGCAGTCTTGTAGAACTGCCTTAACTACAAGTCTTCGCTACTACCATAGGCATAATAACCCTGCTATCTGTATAATACTTTGAGTCATGAATAATATTGTTTATTTATTAAGGTCCTAAAAGATGGAGGTGAACTTGGGCAGGAGGGGAGGAGGTAACGTAAGAGGAAAACACAGGAGACATCAACTCATCCCTTTCCACCCGGTAGTTCAACCCCAGAACAGTGGCTACGGGTAATAATAATACCAACTATAAATACAGCAACACCCTTACCCAAATACAGTCGTAAACAATAACAAATCAATAATCCCCACAGTTACAGTACAGCTGAAATTAAATACAATCATGTATCATTGACGTGGTTCACCGTGAGGTCCACCACAAGACACAAGATTATTCTTAACTGTCGTTGAGACGCGTCATGGGGTCGAACTACACACACACACAGACACACACACACTTGACCTACGACCTCAACCAACCAAGATGCACCTTTGCTTCAACCACTCCCACCACCTCAGTGCTCTAAGCTTACTCCTTGCAGAAGGCACACACGGTAGACTTGGGGGGGCAGGCGACTCAAACCACCACTCGCCTTCCGACTGTCTACAAGGTGAACCAACCATCATACCCAGGTGGGTAATTCCTCCCGAGTCTCACAAGGTTACATTTCTTACCCCTCCATGTTCGAGGGCGGGAAATGGAGACCAACATGGCGATGTCCACGCTTTGGTTTCCATCACGGACAACTTGTAACGGGAATCATAGTCGTAATACTGGGTGGCGAACTTACCTCCTACACTGCAGGCGTTACAGAAAGAACCCCGAGATCGTCGTACGTCCTAAACGAACGACGTCTAGTTGAGAACTGACTACCCTGAGTCAGCCAGTCAGGCTCCGCCGCTCGCTCTGGCCTCCCTCGTTCACCTGGGCTGCCAGATACCTACAAGCCTCCATTTATTGATACTTCTATCTAATATAATATATATATATGTAAATATATATATATTATATATACATATATATATATAAAATATGTGTGTATTTATATAAAGCAGCTAAAATACGAAGAGTAAATATTCTCTTTCGAGATGCTGGCTATAGCTGGCATCAATTCCGAGGAAGGGACAGTAGGTAATAGCCAGGTGTTTGTTGACATGGCCCCACCGCTCAGGACATTATTTGATTTAATTAAGGAACGATCATCGGCTGCAGCCGTGACCCCACGTCAGTGAGGTAAGGCAACCTCATTGTATCATCTCAAACGTGAGGAGACGTGGGATATCACCTGAGGGAGGCCATGTAGACCTTGATATAGGGGTGGGTGTAGGGTCGAGTGGCAGGCTGTCATGGTGGCGTTCTTGGGGGATCACATTCAACTTTTAGTTTTTCCTTTTTTTCGGTATATTCCGGGAGGTATATGCTACGAATAACTATTCTATACATTGACTCGATAGCCATTCACTATTCTTTGATTGTCGTCTTGCCTGGTATCACCATTTTTTCCCTAAGTCTTAGTATTTTGTTTCTAATGTCCTAGTTTTATCTCACTCGTTTTATCCTAAGTTTTTTATGGCCAGTGTGGAAGAAGAAGGCGTCATCCTCCTCCTGCAGCTGTAGGTAATTCAGTGAAGGTTTTATTTGGCTCAGCTTATTAGCAAGGTTGTGCTTTGAAAGCACACAGTATTTTACGGTGGATTTCTTGGTTGTTAGTATAATATGAGGAACCTGTTTACCTTCGTCCACACACTCGTTAGGGATAAAAAATGTCTTGCGATTTATATGTTTCTAAAATGGTTTTAGCACTTTATATATTTTGTTTGAAATATTTTTTGCAGTTCATGTAACTGGATTTTGAAAATGTCTGGTTTGAAGTATTTTTTTTGCAGTTCATGCAACTGGATTTTGAAATGCTTTAAGGTTTATATGTTTCTAAAATGGTTTTAGCACTTCATATATCTGGTTTAAAATATTTTTTGCAGTTCATGCAACTGGATTTTGAAAATGTCTGGCGGTTTATATGTTTCTAAAATGCTTGAGCAGTTCATATATCTGGTTTGAAATATCATTGCAGTTTATATATCAGGAATATAAAATGTCTTGCCATTTATATCTGTGGTTGAAAAGTTCTTGCAGTTTATGTCTCTACTTTGATATATATCTTTGCCGTTTATATCTCGTTAAATATATATTTTGTGGTTCCATCAGGCTAAAAGTACAAGCTAGAATTAAACATGTCTTCAGGCTAATGATTTTGGCACATCTCACATAACACGACTTGGTGAGGATATTCCAAAAAAGGCCCAGTCCTCTGTTCTTAGCGCTACCTTGCTAACGCGGGAAATGGCGATTAGTTTGAAAAAAAAAATATATATATATATATATATATATATATATATATATATATATATATATATATATATATGTTTGGAATGGCATGCAGGTAATGCATGGTAATCCCAATGAATCATAGTGTGGTTATTAGGCGAAGATGAAGGTTACGTTAACTACGACACTTCACACGAGTCATGGGTAAATCCAGATTAAAATTGATTTTGTGTTTTTTTAGGAATAAAGTCAGGCAAGGTCCGGGTCACCTATATTTGAATGACAAAAGAGTTTCGAAGAGAATTATGTTATCGTAACGATTACGCGCCAAAATTAAGCCTAGTAGAGCGACATATGTAGATTATAAACACTCAAAATTCTGGGTTCATTTTCAATTTGATGATATTTCCGTGCTGTTGTGGATTTCTCCAACCATTCGTTGAAACACTGTCTTTTGTGTCGGTTTTACCGTATTTTCATAATGCAATCTCTTCTTAGATTTATCATGTAGTACTTTTTTTTATTTTCATTTATCTAATTCCCTCCTTAAAATCAACAGCTTAGCAAAACTAAAAAGTCATAAAGTAATGTGTGTTTCTGGCAGGTAAAGTGTCTCGAGTGTGGAGGTTGCGATATGAGGGTTTTGTTAAGTGTTGAGGGAATGTTTGTAAATTGAAGAGTTTGGCAGGAAGTGTGGACACACACACACACACACACTCTGTGGGGGTCGGGGGGGGGTGTATTACCTGATGATGTGAATTTGTTTGACGAGTGTGTATGTGTGTGTGTATGTGTATGTGTGGAGGGATGTGTAAGAAAAGGTAGATGAAGACTGAAGCTGGGGTGAACTTTTTTTTTTTGTGGGTAGGTTACTGGTTATGAAGTAGCTTAGAAGGGACGGGGGGGGGGGGGAAGTGCTAAGTATGTACATATATATGTATCATACAAACCTCCAATAGCCAGGATCGAACCCGGGACCCCTGTGCAACAGACGGGAGCGCTACCGCTAGGCTATGAAGGTGCGCGGTTCATAAGCACTTTTGTTCGTGTATATATATATATATATATATATATATATATATATATATATATATATATATATATATATACGAAGGCAAACCGTATATCATGGCCCCATCACTAGCTAAGCCAGCCAAAAACATACCCCTCTCAGGGACCCTGAAATATAACCCATATAAACAGAATCGTCCGCTCCACCTTAAACTTCGCCTCACCTCCCGGGTATACAACCTCTCCACGAACCACGTAGAACCAAGATGGAAACCACACGACACAGAGCCTAGCTGTAGCAAGCAATAAGCAGATTTGGTCTTTAGACTACCCGGATCATTAAGAAAAAAAAAAAAGGTTTAAGATAACATACCAGTTTGGTCAGCTTAGGGGGAAAAAATATACCGAATATGCTAAAAAAAAAAAAGAAATCTAAATTTTCAAAAATAGAAATTTCAAATGTTGGCTACCGGCGACACGTTTTCTTCACCCCGTCATGACAATTCGCAACGTTCCTTTCACTATATATATATGGGTAGAGGCTGGCCACCACCATCAACCTCGGGGAATATATATATATATATATATATATATATATATATATATATATATATATATATATATAAAACGTCTCAGCCACATCACACTTAGCGCCAAATTTAAGTGTCAACTGAGCCTTCGCTCAGATTGTGGTAGTAACACATTCTTCCCTTGCACGTAATGTATATAAACACACACACCACACCACACCGCCACACACCACCACACCGCCACACACCACACCACCACCACACCACCACACACCACACCACAGTCTTACTTTTACGTGGGAGGCGGAGAGAACCATGGTTTGGCTTGTCAAATGTTGGAGATAAATGGTGGTACGTTCGCGGAGGGGAGGGGCGAGGGGGTGGGGGGGTCGAACCCTCGTCTCGCTAAGAGTCTTGTGGAGGGAAGATGAAGGGGGTGGGTGGGTGGGTGGGTGGGGGGGGGCGGAACGCCCGCTTTCCCTAAGAGCACTGCCGCATGCGGCGCCTTCACGGACGCAACGCCGCATGCGTCCAGGTCAAACACCAACCCCCCTCCCCCCTCCCCCCGCTCCTTCTAATGAGTGTCTCCAGCATTTGATCGTGTGATAAACCAGTTCGTCTACAGTTAACTCACCTGTTGAACAGGGTGGTGGTGGTAGAAGCTGTTGTTAAGCAGGCTTCCCTCGGTCACCGCCAGTAACGGTGTCCAGTAAAGCACTGCGTTAAAGGGAAGGCGACCCTCCTACCTTATTTAGCCATGTCGAGTTGCCAGTTACCCTCCCAATGACGTAGTTAATTTCCTACATACACAACCAACCCCAGCTTTTCTCTTCTTTGTGAAACAAATACTTATCAGTTCATTTGGTGTCGTCTTTTTCCTCTAAGTACATTAGTGAAATTAGACGAAATTAGACAAAGATTGGAAAAATATATGATGTAGGTTCACCATGCAGAGCGATGGGAAAGAGAAGAAAAAAAAAATTGATGTTGGCTACGCTTGATCGTTATTTGTCTCGATTGGTAACGCTGGTGCCAAGATGGCGGAGGCGCGTTCATGAATGAACAAAAAGTTGCCGAAACTCAGAAGAAAAAAAACGATTTGAGAATGATAGCGTTCTATTCTCCGTACGTGCATCTCTGAGGAGGGAAGTACCAAACCTGTTCTGCAATTAGGAATACGTGTTGCCAACAACAGCTATTTACAAGCTTAAAGAATTTTTGATTATTTATAAACACGACCCCCGAGCGTTGGATGAAATGGCGAATATACGCTTTACGCCCTGTTGACGAGGTCAAAAGTAGGATGTTTTTCCTTGACCCGTAAAATATTTCGTCGTGCGGAAAGGTTTTATTTTTATTAACCCAAAGGACTGGTGGTAATTTAAATATTCCTTTTTTTTGCTCTAACAAGCGGGCTATCACGGGAAGGCCATCTGGTCTCTCTCTCTCTCTTTATATATATATATATATATATATATATATATATATATATATATATATATATATATATATATATATATATTGATCATAGCGTTTTACTGGTAAATATATTTCTCGTATGAATGTTCCAAGTCGCCGCCATGATTATAAGCCAGTGTTTTTCCTGCCATCCCCCCCCTTCCCCCCCCGTCCCTGATTTTATCTGTGATACCACTAGTTAGGAGGTCAATGACCCTGCTCCACCGGTGCAGGTCAAGCTGCCTCTCTCTCTCTTGTTATAACTCTTCATCCGGTCTCATTTTAAAAGTTTATTTTGGAGAAGTCTGTGTGTGTGTGTGTGTGTGTGTGTGTGTGTGTGTGTGTGTGTGTGTGTGTGTGTGTGTGGCATGATGTTGATACACCAGTTATGTAAGAGTTATACATTACCACAGTTCGAGAAATACTTCCTCGACTGGTCCAATGAAGGCGGGAGACAGCGACAAAAAAAAAAAAAGTATATATATATATATATATATATATATATATATATATATATATTTTTTTTTTTTTTTCCGCTGTCTCCCGCGTCTGCGAGGTAGCGCAAGGAAACAGACGAAAGAAATGGCCCAACCCACCCCCATACACATGTATATACATACGTCCACACACGCAAATATACATACCTACGCAGCTTTCCATGGTTTACCCCAGACGCTTCACATGCCCCGATTCAATCCACTGACAGCACGTCAACCCCGGTATACCACATCGCTCCAATTCACTCTATTCCTTGCCCTCCTTTCACCCTCCTGCATGTTCAGGCCCCGATCACACAAAATCTTTTTCACTCCATCTTTCCACCTCCAATTTGGTCTCCCTCTTCTCCTCGTTCCCTCCACCTCCGACACATATCCTCTTCTCGTTCCCTCCACCTCCGACACATATATCCTCTTGGTCAATCTTTCCTCACTCATTCTCTCCATGTGCCCAAACCATCTCAAAACACCCTCTTCTGCTCTCTCAACCACGCTCTTTTTATTTCCACACATCTCTCTTACCCTTACGTTACTTACTCGATCAAACCACCTCACACCACACATTGTCCTCAAACATCTCATTTCCAGCACATCCATCCTCCTGCGCACAACTCTATCCATAGCCCACGCCTCGCAACCATACAACATTGTTGGAACCACTATTCCTTCAAACATACCCATTTTTGCTATCCGAGATAATGTGTATGTGTGTGTGTGTGTGTGTGTGTGTATGTATATGTCTGTGTATGTGTATGTATATGTGTATATGTACGTATATATATATATATATATATATATATATATATATATATATATATATATATATATATGCAATTGACTTGTTTTCGTGTTTGTGGTACGTTTCAGTGGATTTCGTCCTCCATGCCGTTTCCCCTCATTTACAATAGTCTAGTTTTGGCCGCATGTAGGTTGCCCACTTGTTTATGCCTTGCGGGTGACCGCTGATCCACCTGAACTATTGATAGGCTGGTGTGCTTGTTACTACCAGCTCCGTGGGCACGGCGGTACGACCCTCGAGCACGACGGTACGACCCTTGAACGCAACGGTACGACCCTTGAGCACGACGGTACGACCCTTGAACACGACGGTACGACCCTTGAGCACGACGGTACGACCCTCGAGCACGACGGTACGGCCCCTGAGCACGACGGTACCTGACCCTTGAGCACGACGGTACGGCCCTTGAGCACGACGTTACCTGACCCTTGAGTACGACGGTACGATCCTTGAACACGACGGTACGACCCTCGAACAAGACGGTACGTCCCTCGAGCATGACGATGCGACCCTCGAACACGACGGTTCGACCCTTGAGCACGACTGTACCTGACCCTTGGGCACGAAGGTACGACCCTCGAGCACGACGGTAAGACCCTTGAGCACGACGGTACCTGACCCTTGAGCACGACGGTAAGATCCTTGAGCACGACGGTACGACCCTTGAGCACGACGGTATACGACCCTCGAACACGACGGTACGACCCTCACATCACGTTGTTTGGCCCTTAAACTTATCTGGCCCTGGTCAGGTCAAAGAGCAGAGACCTTAAGGTAGTGAGGGATACCTGGAGGTTATCCAAACTGCATTGGTAAATTTGCATATGTGCGGGTTTTTTTTTTATATGAACATGTTTGTTGAAGCTATTTTCACGTCTTCCGTTTTCTTTCACAATCCTCAGACTTCGCCAAGTTTCTTACAAGTTTATCATTTTTCTTTTCTTTTGCAAATGTTATCCACGCGGAGGAAAATATTTGCGTGTATATATATATATATATATATATATATATATATATATATATATATATATATATATATATATATATTTTTTTTTTTTCATACTATTCGCCATTTCCCGCGATAGCGAGGTAGCATTAAGAACAAAGGACTGGGCCTTTGAGGGAATATCCTCACCTGGCCCCCTTCTCTGTTCCATCTTTTGGGAAAAAAAAAAAAGAGAGGGGAGGATTTCCAGCCCCCCGCTCCCTTCCCTTTTAGTCGCCTTCTACGACACGCAGGGAATACATGGGAAGTATTCTTTCTCCTCTATCCCCAGGAATACCCTATCCCCAGGAATGTATATATGTATATGTATATTCATAAATGCCCATAAATGCACATATACAAACATATACATATCAATATACACACATATACATACACATACCCAGACATATATATATATATATATATATATATATATATATATATATATATATGTGTGTGTGTGTGTGTGTGTGTGTGTGTGTGTGTGTGTGTCGGAGGTGGAGGGAACGAGGAGAAGTGGGAGACCAAGTTGGAGGTGGAAAGATGGAGTGAAAAAGATTTTGAGTGATCGGGGCCTGAACATGCAGGAGGGTGAAAGGTGGGCAAGGAATAGAGTGAATTGGATCGATGTGGTATACCGGGGTTGACGTGCTGTCAGTGGATTGAATCAGGGCATGTGAAGCGTCTGGGAGAAACCATGGAAAGTTGTGTGGGGCCTGGATGTGGAAAGGGAGCTGTGGTTTCGGTGCATTATTGCATGACAGCTGGAGACTGAGTGTGAGTGAATGGGGCCTTTGTTGTCTTTTCCTAGCGCTGCCTCGCGCACATGAGGGGGGAGGGGGATGTTATTCCGTGTGTGGCGGGGTGGCGATGGGAATGAATAAAGGCAGACAGTGTGAATTGTGTGCATGTGTATGTATGTATACGTCTGTGTGTGTATATATATATATGTGTACATTGAGATGTATGGGTATGTATATTTGCGTGTGTGGACTTGTATGTATATACATGTGTATGGGGATGGGTTGGGCCATTTCTTTCGTCTGTTTCCTTGCGCTACCTCGCGAACGCGGGACACAGCGACAAAGCAGGGGTGTGTGATGTCTCCATGGTTGTTTAATTTGTTTATGGATGGGGTTGTTAGGGAGGTGAATGCAAGAGTTTTGGAAAGAGGGGCAAGTATGAAGTCTGTTGGGGATGAGAGAGCTTGGGAAGTGAGTCAGTTGTTGTTCGCTGATGATACAGCGCTGGTGGCTGATTCATGTGAGAAACTGCAGAAGCTGGTGACTGAGTTTGGTAAAGTGAGTGAAAGAAGAAAGTTAAGAGTAAATGTGAATAAGAGCAAGGTTATTAGGTACAGTAGGGTTGAGGGTCAAGTCAATTGGGAGGTGAGTTTGAATGGAGAAAAACTGGAGGAAGTGAAGTGTTTTAGATATCTGGGAGTGGATCTGGCAGCGGATGGAACCATGGAAGCGGAAGTGGATCATAGGGTGGGGGAGGGGGCGAAAATTCTGGGAGCCTTGAAGAATGTGTGGAAGTCGAGAACATTATCTCGGAAAGCAAAAATGGGTATGTTTGAAGGAATAGTGGTTCCAACAATGTTGTATGGTTGCGAGGCGTGGGCTATGGATAGAGTTGTGCGCAGGAGGATGGATGTGCTGGAAATGAGATGTTTGAGGACAATGTGTGGTGTGAGGTGGTTTGATCGAGTAAGTAACGTAAGGGTAAGAGAGATGTGTGGAAATAAAAAGAGCGTGGTTGAGAGAGCAGAAGAGGGTGTTTTGAAATGGTTTGGTCACATGGAGAGAATGAGTGAGGAAAGATTGACCAAGAGGATATATGTGTCGGAGGTGGAAGGAACGAGGAGAAGAGGGAGACCAAATTGGAGGTGGAAAGATGGAGTGAAAAAGATTTTGTGTGATCGGGGCCTGAACATGCAGGAGGGTGAAAGGAGGGCAAGGAATAGAGTGAATTGGAGCGATGTGTTATACCGGGGTTGACGTGCTGTCAGTGGATTGAATCAGGGCATGTGAAGCGTCTGGGGGTAAACCATGGAAAGCTGTGTAGGTATGTATATTTGCGTGTGTGGACGTATGTATATACATGTGTATGGGGGTGGGTTGGGCCATTTCTTTCGTCTGTTTCCTTGCGCTACCTCGCAAACGCGGGAGACAGCGGCAAAAAAAAAAAAAAAAAAAATATATATATATATATATATATATATATATATATATATATATATATATATATATATACATATATATATATATATATATATCAGTGTTAATGTTTTAGGGAAGTCGAGTTACATTTACGTACAGGAATTACCGGGGTGGGGTGGAGTGGGGGGGGGGTTGTGAAACTCTCTCTTTTGATAAACCCTAAAGGACGAGTTAGGGGAAATACGCGCTGATTTGGGGTGGTGGGGTGGTGGGGGGGGGGAGGAGGGGAATTTTCCTAGGGCGTATCCGTGATCCGCAATTAGGGGGGGTAGGGGGGAGGGGTGGGGGAAGGGGGGGTATCATTTTAAAAGGCGAGTAAACTCTAGTTTAGTTATAGGTAATTATAGGGAATTGTTTTCTTTTCTTTAGCGTCTCGTTTTCTCTCCGCATTTTCTATATGTGTGTGTGTGTGTGTGTGTGTGTGTTTATATCCAGGTTCTGATCGTCATTCTCATCCTGTGTAGAGCACGACGCGGATAAAGAGTATCCGTGATCCGCAATTAGGGGGGGTAGGGGGGAGGGGTGGGGGAAGGGGGGTATCATTTTAAAAGGCGAGTAAACTCTAGTTTAGTTATAGGTAATTATAGGGAATTGTTTTCTTTTCTTTAGCGTCTCGTTTTCTCTCCGCATTTTCTATATGTGTGTGTGTGTGTGTGTGTGTGTGTTTATATCCAGGTTCTGATTGTCATTCTCATCCTGTGTAGAGCACGACGCGGATAAAGAGTCTGTACGATCGTAGAAACAATTATAATTGTTTTTGGAACCAAATTACATTTTTTTTTTTCTTGTTTATGATACGTGAGGCTATTTCCTTCCTTCTTTCTTGTCGTGTATACGTAATTGTCCAACCTGGATATTTATCCCTCTAGTGTTATCTAAATGTATTTATATATGCACACCTATTTGTATATATATATATTTTTTTTTCATACTATTCGCCATTTCCCGCGTTAGCGAGGTAGCGTTAAGAACAGAGGACTGAGCCTTTGAGGGAATATCCTCACTTGGCCCCCTTCTCTGTTCCTTCTTTTGGAAAATTAAGAAACCATAGGGGAGGATTTCCAGCCTCCTCGCTCCCTCCCCTTTTAGTCGCCTTCTACGACACGCAGGGAATACGTGGGAAGTATTCTTTCTCCCCTATCCCCAGGGATAATAAGCTTTGCGGAAGATGAAAGCCGGCAAGGCAGCAGGTTTGGATGGTATTGCAGTGGAATTTATTAAAAAAGGGGGTGACTGTATTGTTGACTGGTTGGTAAGGTTATTTAATGTATGTATGACTCATGGTGAGGTGCCTGAGGATTGGCGGAATGCGTGCATAGTGCCATTGTACAAAGGCAAAGGGGATAAGAGTGAGTGCTCAAATTACAGAGGTATAAGTTTGTTGAGTATTCCTGGTAAATTATATGGGAGGGTATTGATTGAGAGGGTGAAGGCATGTACAGAGCATCAGATTGGGGAAGAGCAGTGCGGTTTCAGAAGTGGTAGAGGATGTGTGGATCAGGTGTTTGCTTTGAAGAATGTATGTGAGAAATACTTAGAAAAGCAAATGGATTTGTATGTAGCATTTATGGATCTGGAGAAGGCATATGATAGAGTTGATAGAGATGCTCTGTGGAAGGTATTAAGAATATATGGTGTGGGAGGCAAGTTGTTAGAAGCAGTGAAAAGTTTTTATCGAGGATGTAAGGCATGTGTACGTGTAGGAAGAGAGGAAAGTGATTGGTTCTCAGTGAATGTAGGTTTGCGGCAGGGGTGTGTGATGTCTCCATGGTTGTTTAATTTGTTTATGGATGGGGTTGTAAGGGAGGTAAATGCAAGAGTCCTGGAAAGAGGGGCAAGTATGAAGTCTGTTGGGGATGAGAGAGCTTGGGAAGTGAGTCAGTTGTTGTTCGCTGATGATACAGCGCTGGTGGCTGATTCATGTGAGAAACTGCAGAAGCTGGTGACTGAGTTTGGTAAAGTGTGTGGAAGAAGAAAGTTGAGAGTAAATGTGAATAAGAGCAAGGTTATTAGGTACAGTAGGGGTGAGGGTCAAGTCAATTGGGAGGTGAGTTTGAATGGAGAAAAACTGGAGGAAGTGAAGTGTTTTAGATATCTGGGAGTGGATCTGTCAGCGGATGGAACCATGGAAGCGGAAGTGGATCATAGGGTGGGGGAGGGGGCGAAAATTTTGGGAGCCTTGAAAAATGTGTGGAAGTCGAGAACATTATCTCGGAAAGCAAAAATGGGTATGTTTGAGGGAATAGTGGTTCCAACAATGTTGTATGGTTGCGAGGCGTGGGCTATGGATAGAGATGTGCGCAGGAGGATGGATGTGCTGGAAATGAGATGTTTGAGGACAATGTGTGGTGTGAGGTGGTTTGATCGAGTAAGTAACGTAAGGGTAAGAGAGATGTGTGGAAATAAAAAGAGCGTGGTTGAGAGAGCAGAAGAGGGTGTTTTGAAATGGTTTGGGCACATGGAGAGAATGAGTGAGGAGAGATTGACCAAGAGGATATATGTGTCGGAGGTGGAGGGAACGAGGAGAAGAGGGAGACCAAATTGGAGGTGGAAAGATGGAGTGAAAAAGATTTTGTGTGATCGGGGCCTGAACATGCAGGAGGGTGAAAGGAGGGCAAGGAATAGAGTGAATTGGAGTCATGTGGTATACAGGGGTTGACGTGCTGTCAGTGGATTGAATCAAGGCATGTGAAGCGTCTCGGGTAAACCATGGAAAGCTGTGTAGGTATGTATATTTGCGTGTGTGGACGTGTGTATGTACATGTGTATGGGGGGGGGGGGGTTGGGCCATTTCTTTCGTCTGTTTCCTTGCGCTACCTCGCAAACGCGGGAGACAGCGACAAAGTATAAAAAAAAAAAAAAAAAAAAAAAAAATATATATATATATATATATATATATATATATATATATATATATATATATATATATATATATATATATACAAGACTTTACACGGTCACCTTTGGGAAGGTTGCATCGTCGTCTGGAGAGAGAGAGAGAGAGAGAGAGAGAGAGAGAGAGAGAGAGAGAGAGAGAGAGAGAGAGAGAGAGATTTGTCATGGAGACCGCCTTCTCGCTCCGAAGGAATCCATCACTTCCTGGCCCCTGATTGGAGCGCAGCCTCGAAGATGCAAGAACGTTATGACAGGAGTCCTTGGATTATTTATAGATAGATAGATAGATAGATAGAGAGAGAGAGAGAGAGAGAGAGAGAGAGAGAGAGAGAGAGAGAGAGAGAGAGAGAGAGAGTTACAGCACGAGTGAATCCTTCAACAAGACTTGTAAACACTGGGAGTAGTACAATGTAGTCAAGGAAACTTCTTATTCGAGAAAAGTCCATCATTACCCTGCTCCTGATTGTAGCGCAGTCCCGAAGCTGCTGTGTAGGTCGCCCGTCAAAACGTGACACATTGGACATAAAGAGAATAATGTTTGTTCATAATTACGCCACGAACTCTTCCTGAGAACTGGTTCTGGTATGACCCAGGACGTCTTTCCAAAGGCTCCTGCAACACAGGGCTGCGCTTCGTCCAGTAGCTGGGAAATGGGGACTCCTTTGCCGTGCGAAGTTCTCTGTCGAGACTGTCCGTGTGCCTAGTGCTACTGCCTCGCCCCTGTGTGTGTATATGTGTGTGTGTATGTGTGTGTGTGTGTGTGTGTGTGTGTGTGTGTGTCCAACATTAAGACATATACAAACACACATATACACACAGTATATACATGGCAGCCACATTGTATTGTCCTTCGTGCTCTTTAATACGGTAGCGATAATTTGCTAGATCTGCGTTTCCTGGTGTGTGTGTGTGTGTGTGTGTGTTGGGGAGAGGGGTGGGTGTGTGGGTTTAGGGGGGGTTGTTCTGTTGTTGACGAGTCGTAAGGGTGAGGGGGTGGGGGAGAGATTGGGTGGGGGGCGGCGGCGGGGGGGGAGAGTGAGGGAGAAGGAAGGAAGGAAGGAAGGAAGGAGAGGGGTTAACAGGAGTCACTGAGGGGAGAGAGAGAGAGAGAGAGAGAGAGAGAGAGAGAGAGAGAGAGAGAGAGAGAGAGAGGAGGGGAATGGGAGGGGGGTGGAGGAAGGGGGGGAGGGGAGGCGGAGGAAACCTAACCTAACCTAACCTAACCTAACCTAAACCTAACTTAGCCTAACCTAACCTAACTTAACCTAACCTAAACCTAACTTAGCATAACCTAACCTAACTTAACCTAACCTAGACCTAACTTAGCATAACCTAACCTAACCTAACCTAACTTAACCTAACCTAACCTAAACCTAAACCAAACCTAGCCTAACCTAACCTAGCCTAGCCTTACTAACCTAACCTAACCTATCCTAACTTAGCTACTGCTGCGGAGGGGATGATGACGGAGGGTGGGGGGAGGGTAATTTCCTGGTGATCTGAGACATTGGCGTGGCGTGACTGCAGAAGCCATGATAGATAGAGGAAATGATCTATTAGTAGATAATGACATGACACTTAAGCACGACGGTACGGCCCTTGAGCACGACGGTACCTGACCCTTGAACAGGACGGTACGACCCTTGAGCACGACGGTACCTGACCCTTGAACACGACGGTACCTGACCCTTGAGCACGACGGTACCTGACCCTTGAGCACGACGGTACCTGACCCTTGAGCACGACGGTACAACCCTTGAGCACGACGGTACACGACCCTTGAGCACGACGGTACCTGACCCTTGAACACGACGGTACACGTCCCTTGAACACGACGGTACCTGACCCTTGAGCACGACGGTACCTGACCCTTGAGCACGACGGTACCTGACCCTTGAGCACGACGGTACCTGACCCTTGAGCACGACGGTACGACCCTTGAGCACGACGGTACGATCCTTGAGCACGACGATACGACTCTTGAGCACGACGGTACGATCCTTGAGCACGACGGTACGACCCTTGAGCACGACGGTACGATCCTTAAGCACGACGGTATGATCCTTGAGCACGACGGTACGATCCTTGAGCACGACGCTACGATCCTTGAGCTCGACGGTACGATCCTTGAACACGACGGTACGATCCTTGAGTACGACGGTACGGTCCTTGAGCACGACGGTACGACCCATGAGCACGGCGGTACGATCCTTGAGCACGACGGTACCTGACCCTTGAGCACGACGGTACCTGACCCTTGAGCACGACGGTACGACCCTTGAACACGACGGTATACGACCCTTGAACACGATGGCACGACCCTTGAGCACGACGTACGACCCTTGAGCACGACGGTACGATCCTACGGGGAAAACAAAACGAATACCCTTGTTCGACTTTAAGACCTGACCCCCCCCTCACAGGTCATGTCAAAGGCCAAGGAGGTCAAATACCGTTGACCTGGAAAGGTTAAAGTAAAAATCCAAATTTTCCCAGTCATGGTGGCGGTGGTGCGTCCCCAGGAGAAAGAAAACGGGAATTCCCTCGATGGGGCGAGGGTAAAAGTGGGGGGGTCGACTCCCCCCACAGGAGCGGCCTTTGCTGCCTGGCTGCCTGGCTTTGTTGACTACTTCCTCTTGGCCAATGACATGAGCTGCTTCGTTGTTCGTTCGACATAAACATAAACAAGAGAATAGATAACACACACACACACACACACACACACACACATACGGCGGGAATGGATGAAGGCAGCGTGTATAAATATGTACATGTGTATATGTATATATATGTCTTGGTATGTATATGTATGTATATGTTGAAATATATATGTGTGTGTGTGTGTGTGTGTGTGTGTGTGTGTGTGGGCGTGTATATATATACATGTGTATGTGGGCGGCTTGGGCCATTTCTTTCGTCTGTTTCCTTGCGCTACCTCGCTAACACGGGAGACAACGTATATATATATATATATATATATATATATATATATATATATATATATATATATATATGGGAGCGGGGGGCTGGAAATCCTCCCCTCTCATTTTATTTAATTTTCCAAAAGAAGGAACAGAGAATTGGGCCAGGTGAGGGTATTCCCTCAAAGGCCCAGGCCTCTGTTCTTAACGCTACCTCGCTAATGCGGGACATGGCGAATAGTTTGAAAGAAAGAAAAATATATATATATATATATATATATATATATATATATATATATATATATATATATATATGTATATATATATATATATATATATATATATATATATATATATATATATATATATATATATATATATATTCCGCTTGTATGAGTCACGTATGGCGAGGGTGTATCACTGGGGGTACAACCGACTCGTCAGAGAAATCCTCGCATGGAGTGTGTACATCACTGCCCTGATACTGGAAGCAGCGCAGCCTTGGAGCTACAGAAGCTTCTAGAAAGTTTTCCTGGAATAACTCCAGGGCCTTTACGAGAAAGGGGTCCAACGGCCAATATATTTTTTTCCTTTTCAAACTATTCGCCATTTCCCGCGTTAGCGAGGTAGCGTTAAGAACAGAGGACTGGGCCTTTGAGGGAATATCCTCACCTGGCCCCCTTCTCTGTTCCTCCTTTTGGAAAATTAAAAAAAAAAAATGATGAGAGGGGAGGATTTCCAGCCCCCCGCTCCCTTCCCTTTTAGTCGCCTTCTACTACACGCAGGGAATACGTGGGAAGTATTCTTTCTCCCCTATCCCCAGGGATAGGGGAGAATAGGGGATAGGCATATATATATATATATATATATATATATATATATATATATATATATATATATATATATATATTCCTATGACTCCACGGGGAAAATGAAACACGATAAGTTGCCAAGTGCACTTTCGTGTAATAATCACATCATCAGGGAGACACAAGAGAGAAATATAACAGTCAGTTGATATACATCGAAGAGATGGCCGTTTTCTGTGTTAGCAAGGCAGGACCTGGTGTGCAGATGAAGAAATGGCTTCATCCGCTTACGTCCATTCTCTAGCTGTCATGTGTAATGCACCGAAACCACAGCTCCCTATCCACATCCAGCCCCCCCCCCCCCAAACCCTTCCATGGTTTACCCCGGCCGCTTTATATGTCCTGGTTCAGTCCATTGACAGCTTGTCGCCCACTGTTTACCACATCGATCCAATTTTCTCTATCCTTTGCTTGCCTCACGCCCTTCTACATAGACAGCCACAGAACCCTCAAAGTAATCTTTCTCTTCATCCTTCAACCTCCTCCTTGGATTCCACGTTTTCCTGGGTCCCACTACTTCTACTATGTGTACTTTCTTAGTCAACTTCTCCTCACTCGTCCTCTCCATAAGTCCATACCATTTCAGCACACTCTCTT